>NC_034178.2:22972151-23302168 GCF_002021735.2 Oncorhynchus kisutch
CTACTTAAACACGCCAGAACACAATGTTTAACTAAGTTAAATCACTTCTTCGATATAGGGGGCGCTCTTTTAATATTTGGATGAAAAACATTCCCGTTTTAAACAAGATATTTTGTCACAAAAAGATGCTCGACTATGCATATAATTGACAGCTTTGGAAAGAAAACACTGACGTTTCCAAAACTGCAAAGATATTGTCTGTGAGTGCCACAGAACTGATGTTACAGAAAAAAACGAGATAAAAATACAATCAGGAAGTGCCACATTTTTTGAAACCGCCTCATGGCAATGACTCCTTATATGGCTGTGGAGGAGCTAGGAGTCAGCTTACCTTTTCCACGTTTTCCCCAAGATGTCTGCAGCATTGTGACGTATTTGTAGGCATATCATTGGAAGATTGACCCTAAAGAGACTACATTTACCAGGTGGTCGCTTGGTGTCCTCCGTTGCAATTATTGTGTAATCTCCAGCTGCAAGTACTTTTCCGTTTGCTACTGAGGAGAAACCCAACTGCCACAAAGGATTTATCATCGAATAGATATGTGAAAAACACCTTGAGGACGATTCTAAACAACGTTTGCCGTGTTTCTGTCGATATTATGGAGTTAATTTGGAAAAAAGTTTGGCGTTGTAGTGAATGAATATTCGTTTTTTTTTCTTAGCCAAAAGTGATGAACAAAACGGAGCGATTTCTCCTACACAAATAATATTTTTGGAAAAAATGAACATTTGCTATCTAACTGAGAGTCTCCTCATTGAAAACATCCGAAGTTCTTCAAAGGTAAATTATTTTATTTGAATGCTTTTCTTGTTTTTGTGAAAATGTTGCCTGCTAAATGCTAAGCTTAATGCTATGCTAGGCTATCAATACTCTTACACAAATGCTTGTGTAGCTTTGGTTGAAAAGCATATTTTGAACATCTGAGATGACAGTGTTGTTAACAAAAGGCTTTTCTTGTGTTTGAATATATTTATTTCATTTCATTTGCGATTTTCATGAATAGGAAACGTTGCGTTATGGTAATGTGCTTGGGCTATGATTACGCTCCCGGATACGGGATTGCTCGTCGCTAGAGGTTAAATCAAACCCTAAAATTGACCATAACCAGTAAACAAATAAACCAAACACTTTTACCAGCAAAAAACAAACTATACGAAAACTCACTACTGTAATGCTTCAGATGGCAAAATTACTCAGAGACTCACGTTTACATTGGTAGTTCCTCAAGAAAAAAACAACTTGCCCCTGTTATGGATGTCTACGTATCAGGGGAAAAGCTCAAATAACCAAATTCAACCTAGCTAACTTCCCGAAACATATGCAGTTATGTTTTTCAAAAGAGGTTGCTTTTCAACATTAAATACCCTAACATGGTTCCACACAATGGAAACAGTGCTCAAATTCACTGGTGTTACATAAACAATCAAACCTGGAATCGACAACCATCAGAATCCATTATCACAATGTTTTACGATTCAGACATCCAGTCTCCCTCTCTCATAGCCTAATTCAATCCAAATGAACGCCACAAATCTTATGATGCCTACCTAGCGTATCAGCTGCTAGTTTTTAGCATCTTTCCTGACTATCCTGGCGACTCTCAAATTACTTTAAAAAATGTATTTTGTAACTTTTATCAACTTCTGAAAAGTGACTCGAAACACTAATGCACACATTTTCCTTCTAAAAGACAAACAATTTTCTCCGTTACCCCCAGTCACAACGTCATTTCCGTGGCTACCAATAGTGCTTTGCTAGTGACGTCATCATCAAGCGCTCAACCTCGGCCCAATTCGTAGCGACTTTCAATGAATTGTAAATAATTGTTGTTCGATAAACCAAACCTAATTTATCACATCTGTTCAAATCTTGAATTATAATATCCAATAACCAATATCTCTAAATTCGCTAATTTTATAAAACATTTCGATGGGTATAAATCGTAATTGTCTCTTCGTTATTATTTATAATTCATTTTGATCTAGTAACTGTCTCGTCTTTGACTTAGTATTTTAATTACGACTCTATTCCCAATACGTTATTCAATTGTCTAATTAAAACTCATAATAATCCATATGTGAGTGTACCCCTTTAAAATACCTTGTCACTGGGAACAGGGAAATCCCCTTAACCCAAACTTTTACTACAACAACGAAACCCAATAATTCTGATAATCCCTTCACATTGTTTGTGAACAATCTCTCGATGTTTCATGTAACTCATTCAGTCTTATCTTCAAATTGTCGTCCCAAAATATTTTATACACTGCCATACCCTCAAACCACTGTGATAAACATGCACTGTCCCTTTAAGACAAGACATATACTTGTTCCCTGTAAAGAAAAACAGATAGTGTTTTTTTGAATACGTTAACTTCTAGTTCGAATTCCCTGGCGTTACCTAACCAAAAATCAATACTCGGAAAAACAATCACAACTTTTTACGATTAAACTATTCTTACCTATTTTATAGTCCAAAGCGTTGCACTATATAGCCCCATTGAGTGTCTAGCCATTCCGTTGCTGGCTGTAGCATCTTTTCAGAAAACGACGCCACAAATCTGCCTGCCTCTGTAAAATATATATTCCCTATTCAGATTGAGTTCAATTTTAAATTCTAATCATCAGAGTAAAACCAACCAAACTTCTCAACATTTAAACGTACCATGTTTTGTGCTAAATTTATCGTAAGTCAGTCGATTCATAAATAGCTATAACACCCGGATAGCACGAAATTGTATCGTATCTCTCCGTTATTCCCTACATTTAACTTTAAGTGACTTTCTCTTCTATGATACATTTATTTAAATACGACTCCCATCTCAATACATTATTCCAACAGATCATTTTGGGCAAAATAGCGTATTACATCGAAATTGTCTCGCCATTATTTTTAATGCCTTCTTTTTTTCAATTCAATCTAAAACACATTTTAACGTTTCAGTTCAAATTTTATACAAACACTGGCGACCGTATTTTTCCGGCAAAACATGCAAATAGGTGAATTACAAGCTAAAATCAATTTTAGTTAACCGCCTCAGCTGGGAACCGAACCGTGGATTGCTGTTGGTGAGACTGCTGCGCTCACCACTATACTACCAACACTGGAACTGACTTAGATTCTCCGCAAATAGACCCATCTTCTCTGTTTAAATTTGTAACTCCGGCTTCTGGTCAACAGAAAATAGCCCTAATTTAACGACCCAAAGTTTTCCCTCAGTTAGGATTCTCCTTAATTTCGCTGTCTTATATCTGACCCCTCCTTTTTTTTTACCCGATTGTCGCCTCAGACCTTCCCCTCGGTTAAAGTACAACCTTGTTGACGACGTTTGCAGGGAGTGTTACACTCCCGGGCGAAATGTCCAATTTCGTTACAATATTTTTCTTTTGACTCAACTTATCCACTTTTCTCGACTTTATTCCCTTCTCTAACTCCATTATACCTCCCTCGGCTTCAGCGGGACCCACATACATGGGTGGTAATTTCACAGGTAGCTCCTGCAGCCGTATTCTTACAACCACTATTTCATCGACTGGATTATCTCTGTACTGTTGGTATAATCGAGGAAGATATAGATTGTTACCCTCACCTCCACCCAATTGGTTAACTTTTTCATCTGCGGGAGCGGAGGGCAGCGCCTCTTGAGTCTTGTCAGATTTAACCTTTTTTCCTGTGCGTCCAATTCTCTTTTTTGCTTCCGAAAGCCAAACTCCGGCTGTGTATAACCCCTGTTTATTCTGCTTTTTCACATAATTTCCACATTTTATAAGTGATTCCAGCTTTTCTACATTTAGAGGGCCATCAAAATCGTATTTCTTTCTCCATCTTAGACCGAAATCAATGTTTCTCTTGTCTCTCTGTTCCATATAACGCTCGTCTCCCGTTAGTTCCGGCACTTCTTTTGAGGCATTTCCACCCATTCTTAATCCTTACCGTTACTAGTAGCTATGGTATTTAATCACTTATCTATGCCTTGCTATATTTTATTTTAAATTCTATGTGCGTGTCTTTCTACGAATTTGCAATTTACCGTTACTTACAGTGCCTTGCGAAAGTATTCGGCCCCCTTGAACTTTGCGACCTTTTGCCACATTTCAGGCTTCAAACATAAAGATATAAAACTGTATTTTTTTGTGAAGAATCAACATCAAGTGGGACACAATCATGAAGTGGAACGACATTGGATATTTCAAACTTTTTTAACAAATCAAAAACAGAAAAATTGGGCGTGCAAAATTATTCAGCCCCTTTACTTTCAGTGCAGCAAACTCTCTCCAGAAGTTAAGTGAGGATCTCTGAATGATCCAATGTTGACCTAAATGACTAATGCTGATAAATGCAATCCACCTGTGTGTAATCGAGTCTCTGTATAAATGCACCTGCACTGTGATAGTCTCAGAGGTCCGTTAAAAGCGCAGAGAGCATCATGAAGAACAAGGAACACACCAGGCAGGTCCGAGATACTGTTGTGAAGAAGTTTAAAGCCGGATTTGAATACAAAAAGATTTCCCAAGCTTTAAACATCCCAAGGAGCACTGTGCAAGCGATAATATTGAAATGGAAGGAGTATCAGACCACTGCAAATCTACCAAGACCTGGCCGTCCCTCTAAACTTTCAGCTCATACAAGGAGAAGACTGATCAGAGATGCAGCCAAGAGGCCCATGATCACTCTGGATGAACTGCAGAGATCTACAGCTGAGGTGGGAGACTCTGTCCATAGGACAACAATCAGTCGTATATTGCACAAATCTGGCCTTTATGGAAGAGTGGCAAGAAGAAAGCCATTTCTTAAAGATATCCATAAAAAGTGTTGTTTAAAGTTTGCCACAAGCCACCTGGGAGACACACCAAACATGTGGAAGAAGGTGCTCTGGTCAGATGAAACAAAAACACAGCTCATCACCCTGAACACACCATCCCCACTGTCAAACATGGTGGTGGCAGCATCATGGTTTGGGCCTGCTTTTCTTCAGCAGGGACAGGGAAGATGGTTAAAATTGATGGGAAGATGGATGGAGGCAAATACAGGACCATTCTGGAAGAAAACCTGATGGAGTCTGCAAAAGACCTGAGACTGGGACGGAGATTTGTCTTCCAACAAGACAATGATCCAAAACATAAAGCAAAATCTACAATGGAATGATTCAAAAATAAACATATCCAGGTGTTAGAATGGCCAAGTCAAAGTCCAGACCTGAATCCAATCGAGAATCTGTGGAAAGAACTGAAAACTGCTGTTCACAAATACTCTCCATCCAACCTCACTGAGCTCGAGCTGTTTTGCAAGGAGGAATGGGAAAAAATGTCAGTCTCTCAATGTGCAAAACTGATAGAGACATACCCCAAGCGACTTACAGCTGTAATCGCAGCAAAAGGTGGCGCTACAAAGTATTAACTTAAGGGGGCTGAATAATTTTGCACGCCCAATTTTTCTGTTTTTGATTTGTTAAAAAAGTTTTAAATATCCAATAAACGTCGTTCCACTTCATGATTGTGTCCCACTTGTTGTTGATTCTTCACAAAAAAATACAGTTTTATTTCTTTATGTTTGAAGCCTGAAATGTGGCAAAAGGTCGCAAAGTTCAAGGGGGCCGAATACTTTCGCAAGGCACTGTAGTTACTTTTAGTCCTTTTCTGTCTGACTATGTGTGTGTCTCTTTAAAAAAAAATCTGTATGTATTTTCCTTCCTGTGAACCGCGTCCATAGAAGACTTTTGATCGGACATCACATTTCACCCATAGGATATTCTTTTTGGGACTTTCAACGTTAATATCTCATATCTCACTACTCTAGACTAAGTTAACCTCTCCTGTGAACCACGTCTATAGAAGACTTTTGATCGGACATCACATTTCACCCATAGGATATTATTTTTGGGACTTTCAACGTTAATGTCTCATATCTCACTACTCTAGACTAAGTTAACCTCATCCTTTGATATGAATTTCTTTCAGCATTGTACAGGATCAATTATTATGTTCGCCTAGAATTACCCTGCCTTCTCACCAAGCCTAATTTATCCTCACCTGTTATATATATATCTTATCTGCTACTTCTTGATAGTCAGACTACTTCCCATATACAGATAGACTACTCAGGTTCAAACTTTATTTAGGTATGTTTTTTGAATTAATGGCTATCCTATTTGTACGGAACAAGTGTCCTAATTCTCCAATGCGTACTATATCTCTCCTTAATAACCTTCTGGCTTGCAAAACCAGGATTTATTAAGCTCTAGTTTATTCATGGTAGTGCACCTTACCACAGGTCAATTTCAGACCTGTTTCATTCCTATCGTTTTGGTTAAAACCCAAGGTAGAAACCCATTTTATTTGTTCAGAATATTCAAGCACCTATTATTGATCAAATCCAACTCCTTTATAACATTTTAATCAATAAATATCCTAAATAATCCCTCCCAAATTCAAGAATAAAGGCTACTGACCTGCTCCCGACTGGGAAAAGCACTGTTCGTTTGGATCTGTCATCGTATCTGCCATCTGGGATGGCTTTTAACCTCAATCCAGAAGCCTGGTCTTTTTTTAAAAATTGTTTAACGTGCACGTTTTTTCCGGCGTACGACCTCCAGATGGCAGGGACGGATTTTTCGATCCCGGCCTCGAAGGACCAATTGTTGAAGGAATGTAATTCCTCTGTTTTAATTCCCAATCAAAATTAAACACTCTGTCAATGCATAAGGGTTTGTAAGACCCTTATTTTATAAGAGTGGACAGAGCCCCGGTCTTAAAAGTCAAGTAACAGCCTTTAATTCAAGAGAGTACTGAGTTCATACACATTTTACCACAGGTTATAAACTGAAAATGACGTCAGCGTTTTCTAAATGTTCTGTCTCTTCTTGACACTGGTAGAGAGGCCCTATAGTTCTCAAGCCTTCCCTCCTCGCCTAGAGCCAAGGTCAGTCAGTGTAGATAAGCATTCTAGACAGTCTGGAGATAGTCCGTCCCTGCCATCTGGAGATAGTTCATTCATTTGTACAAAGGAACAGACCGTCATTGTACTAAACTCTCGACTACATTCACTACATTATATTCAATAAGCAAGAGAGAAAATTCATACATGTACAGTAACATAATAGTCCTTTAATTCATCCTGATTGAAATGTATACATAATTAGTCATTATAGATAAAAATTCCCTTAACATTTTCTCATCCCTGCCATGGTCTGTGCACCATCACTGCAAACACCAATGTAGTTCTCCCACAATTCTCAGTCAGGAAGCAGTCCAGCATTTTGAATAGCTCTTCAGCTGTGGCTCTGTGTCTGACATATTTACAAAAAAGTAGATCCTCACACAGGGAGTTTGTCATGTCTAAACGTACATAAGCGATAAACAGTCTTTGTTGCTGTCAGTTGCTTCATCGAACTGTAAGGCAAAACGTTTGTCTTTGAGTTTATCTACCAGCTGTTCTTTAAGATCGTTAGCAATGTCATTTATACGTCTGGCGACAGTGTCATTGGACGGAGGGATAGTTTTTATTTTGCAGCACTTGCGTCATCCAGCAGGACAGAGACCATGTCTAATGCTGCAGGCAGTATCAGCTCCTCTGCTATGGAGTGTTTTTTTTGCACTGAGCAATTTGGTACGCCACCTTATATGATGCTAACAGTGCTCGCTGGTTTACTGAAGTAGCATTCACAAAGCGGAACGATTGTTGGCAAATTTCGGCACGTTTTCGCTGAAAAAACTCAAGCGGTTTATCAGCGTGATTGGGGTGTAATCTCTTTAAGTGTTACCTTAATTTATTTGTCTTCATGCTGTCCTCTGCCAACATTGTTAGACACAGTAAACATACCGGTCTTTCCTCGTCTCCCACCGTAGTCACAGTGAAGCCAAGCGCTACATACGCTTCGTCATATTCCACCTGGCATCGCTGCGAGCCCTCCCAGGGCGGCGCGCCCCACTATTTGAGAAGGACTGTCTTAAGGCATGATGAAGTGCCGTCCAATGAGTTGAGGGATTTGGTTTTATCTGAGCATATAAAATATTTCTGTAGACTTCAGAATTCATTGTTCTACTTCTGTCTGCAGTCACATCATCGATGAAGACAAGTGAGCCTGTTCCACTGGCAGCCATACAGCCCCAAGCCATAAAACCCCCCCCACCATGTTTCACGGATGAGGTGGTATGCTTTGGATCATGGGGATGTCTTGTTTTTCTCCACACTTTCCTCTTTCCATCACTGGTAAATGTCAATCTTTGTCTCATCTGTCCACAATACTTTTTCCAGAACTCTTGGGGCTCTTTTAGGTGCTTTTTAGAAAACTAATCTTGCCTTTCTGTTCTTCAGGCTCATCAGTGGTTTGCATCTTGTAGTGTACCCTCTGTAGTCCTGCTGGTGTAGTCTTCTATGTATGGTAGACTTTGACACATCTACACCTGCATCCAGGAGAGTGTTTCTGATATGTTGGGCTGTTGTCAGGGGGGTTTTCTTCACCATAGAGAGTATTCTCCGGTCATCTACTACAGTGGCCTTCCTCTGTCTTTTGACATTGAGTTCACCAGTTGTTTTTTTTCTTGTTAATGATGAACCAAACTGTTGACTTGGGCATGCCCAGGGTTTTTGCAATGTTCCTGATTGATTGATTGATTTTCATTTCTGAGCCTTATGACGGCCAGCTTCATTTGCATCAACACTGCTGTCTTCCTCATGTTGTCACACCCCAACAACAACCTCCAAAGGCAATCGCAAAGTCTAGAATCAATACTATTCATCAACAGCTCTCCTGCATTCACTAACGACACAAATGAATGTTACGCCGCTAAAAACAGGGGAGAAATAATCACGAGTGATACGGTGTTGTATTCTCAATTCAATGTTTAGTGTAATAATTTCACAAAGGTAACACATTACAAAACAACAGAAAAGCCATTATACAAATAACACAGCAAAATATCTTATTAACAACGCACATGTTCATTCACAATCGACATAAAATGGCAGCTACTCTCAGTACGATGCTATTCTTCACTTCAACCGAGCAGGGCTAATATTACTCTCTTCAAACTTAACTCTAACTTCCTCAAGACGTTACTAAGACACACCTTAAACACTCTTGACATGTTAGCGAGTTATAACATTTAAATGACTATTTTTATCATCAATAAAGTACCTGAAAACAGGGGAGAAATAATCACGAGAGTGATACGGTGTTGTATTCTCCATTCAACGTTTAGTGTAATGAGGAAAGACCGCGATTTTCCCCAGGAATATGGGTGGAGACCAGAGCAATCGATCTCCGGCTCATAGATTAAGAGCATTTCGTAGATCACAGATTCACACTTTTAGGCACCACAAAATAAAGTAATCAATATAACGTTTACACATTACTCTCACAATTCGTACCCTTTGACAGATTTGAACTTTAACACAATTATATGAATGTTATCAATCTCTATCAACTAATACTGAATGCATCTTTTTAACCTTAGATGTTTTAAGATCCTCACATACTATGAACTTACTAATACTTTTTAATGTATAACAGGCTATGAATATTTCCTTTAACCTGTCACACTCTCCCCGACAAAATAAATGTTGTCCCAACATTACCAACATTGTCTTCTTCAACAGTCCGTATGCCTGGACCTAGAAAATCCTCTTCTGTAAGGTAGTACTTGAGCAGGGGTCAAGGGTCACAGTTCAAATATAACTAACAAGTTATATTCACAGTCCATATCTGTTGAGCAGCTATATAACATAAGCAGTCTTTTCTCATACTATTGATCAACAGTCCATCAATTTTAATGATCTATATGCATAGTCTGCAAATGGTCTCTTTTGACAGTCTGTGAAATCAGACAGTAGTCCATGGTCAAACATGTCAACTCTGTAGCCTCATGTTTGCTGAAGCCCATACATGTAAGGTGGCTGAAAGTAACATTGCTGTAGTGATGGCAGCCATGGAACCAGTCCTGGTGCAGAGTAGACAGGGTACAACTGTGGCTGTATACTGTAGCAGGAAGGGATACCAAGCTGATCATAGGTGATACGTCTTGGAGGGTGTCTCTCTCTTTGTGGCAGCTGGTAGGCTGGTTCCTCAGGTTCAGCAGCATCAGTATATGAAGGAAAGGCACTTGGTGGATGATCATCAGGCAAATTTTCAGCAGGTAAGTCTTTAACTGTTGTTGTCTCCTCCAGCCGCTTTTCAACAAGAGTCTGTGCTGGTAGCGTATCAGGGACTGGCACTGCAACTGTCTGTTTCACTGTTGGGGGCCTGTGTTCCCACTCTCCCGCTGGTTCAGCATTCCTCTCCTCAGGTACTGTAGGAGATGTGGGAACCTGTAGCGGCTCATGATGAAGGTCATATTCATCCCCACTGTCTTCATCAGAATCTAGAGTCTGTGATGCAGGCTGGTATCTCCTCGTTTTCTGACTTTTGTCCACTTTGGTCATTTCTGGTTGTGTCTCAAAAGGTAAGTGGTCACAAGACATGAGCAGATTTCTGTGCAGGACCCTGGAGCGTCCCCTACCCTTTTCTGGTCTCAATTCATAAATCGGCAGGTCTGAACCCATTTGTCTCACCACTGGGTGAATTGTATCTTCCCAATAGTTACGGAGTTTTCCTGGTCCTCCTCTTGGTGTCAGGTTTTTAATCAGAACTCGCTCGACAGGCTGTAGCACTGAACTCCTAACTTTAGTGTCATAGTACTTCTTACTTCTTTCAGCGGCTTTCTGAGCATTTTCATTTGCAATGGCGTATGCTTCTTCCATCCCTCGTTTCCAGTTCTCCACGTATTCTCGCTGGTTACTGGAACCTGCCTCTGTGCACAACCCAAAGAGCATATCAACTGGAAGCCTGGGTGATCTCCCAAACAGAAGATAAAATGGTGAATAGCCAGTCACTTCGCAACGGGTGCAGTTATAGGCATAAACCAGTTTGTTCAGAGACTCCTTCCAATTTGACTTTTGTGTCTCAGTTAGTGTCTTTAACATTTGCAACAATGTTCTGTTCATGCGTTCTGCTTGACCATTTCCCATCGGGTGATATAGGGTGTTGTCCTGGACCCTGCCATGCCACTGAGTTTCTTTAACTGATGGAACAACTGATTTTCAAATTCTCCCCCTTGGTCATGGTGGATGCGGGATGGGAACCCAAACTTCAGGGCAAAGTCATTGAAGATGAGATTTGCAGCAGTTTTACCTGACTTTGATGTGGTGGCGTAGGCTTGAGTGAAACGTGTAAAATGATCAACAATCACGAGGATGTACTCATATCCCCCTTTGCATCTGTCGAGATGAAGGAAGTCAATACATACCAGTTCAAATGGCTGTGTTGTCACAATGTTTGTCAGAGGAGCTCTTGTTGCATGGGCTGGCTTTTCTGCTTGACACAGCTACAAGTTTTAGTCACATAGTGCTCGATGTCAGATTGCATATATGGCCAGAAGAAGCGGTCACGTACTAGTGATACAGTGCGGTCAGTACCTTGGTGTCCCATGTTATTGTGCAACTCTTCCATCACTTTACCTTTGTACTGCTCTGGTAGAACTAACTGCTTGCGGGCTGTAGTGATTCTGTACAGAATGCCATCACTGTCTATTGTCAATTTGTCCCATTCTCTGAATTCTCTCATCAGTGACTCTACATCCAGTGGCATCCTTGACAACACATCTGCATCACCGTTCTCTCTGCCTGGCCTGTACTTTATTGTAAAGTGGAAATCAGCCAAGTCTGCAACCCACCTGGAAGTGGTTGCGTTCAGTTTGCAGTCAACAGAATGTAGCAGAGCGGGTTGTTATCGCTGTATACAGTGAAGGTCGGAGCATAGTACAAATAGTCATGGAACTTATCAGTGATTGCCCATTTTAGAGCTAGAAATTCTAGCTTGCTCGAGTGGTAGTGATAGTTCTTCTCAGCTGCTGTTAAGGTTCGAGAGCCATAAGCAATGACCCTAAGCTTCCCCTCTTGCTTTTGATAAAGAACTGCTCCCAAGCCTTGGTGTGACGCATCAGTGTGTACAACAAATGGCTGAGTGAAATCAGGGAAACCTACAACTGGTGGGTGAAGCAAACACTCAATCAGCTGTTCAAGTGCCTGTTGATGCTGGTCAGTCCACAGGATTGGCTTGTTTGAGGGCACCACATGACTTACTTTCTTTGTTTTTGTTTTCCGTGGGTGGTCAGGTCATTTCTCTGAATCTGCTTTCAGGAGGTCTTACAGGCAGCTGGCACTCCTAGAAAAGTCTTTGATGTACTGTCTGTAGTAAGTGAGTAAACCAAGCATTTTTCTGAGCTGGCCCACAGTCTCTGGTCTGATTTCTTTCAATGCTTTTACTGCTTCAAAATCGGCTGGGTCAACTCGGCTGCCCTCTGCAGACACTATTCTGCCCAAATAACGGACCTGGGGTTTAAATAGATCACACTTACTTGGTTTGAGTTTAATGCCATACTCTCTGAGATGCTGCAAAACTTTTCGCACATCATTCACATGGCTGTTGAATGTTTTACTGAAAACTAGCATGTCGTCCAGAGAAGGAATGCAGATGTTATCCCGGAGCCCTTCCAAACACTCCTCCATACACCGCTGAAAAGCTGCAGGAGCGTTCATGAGGCCGAATGGCATACGTATCCACTCATAGAGTCCCCACGGTGTCACAAATGCTGTCAGTGGTCTGCTTTCTTCAGAGATGAACCCCTGGTGATACGCTTTCCCCTGATCTAAGAGGGAGAACCAGGAATTACCACCTAAACTGTCCATGATGTCTTGGACGTGAGGGATGGGCTGGTGGTCGGGATGTGTCTTTCTGTTCAGGTCTCTGTAATCTATACACAACCTGAGGGTCCCGTCCTTCTTACGAACGCACACGACAGGTGAAGAATATGAAGAGTTTGACTTCCTAACCCAGCCCTGGACTATGAGGTCATAAATGTAACCCTTCATCTCCTGATACAGTGGCCTGGGCACTGACATGTATGTGCGCTTTACTGGTTCAGAGTCCTTTAGAGAAATAGTCATTTTCAATTGTTCAATGCGGCCAATGTCATTGTCTGATCTAGAGAAGGAGTGACACTCTTCTCTAAGCATTTGCCTAACAACCTCTCTCTGCTCTTCGGTTAGGTGAGTTAAACCTACTGGTGGATCCCACTGTTCAGTAGCAGTACATGGGGTTCGAACGCAGGTGTGATTCACTGTGGCTGAGGTGACAGTTTTTTCAAAGACTTGGGCAGGTAGCACAGTCATAATGGTTTGTACCGTACCGATTACTGTGTGTCCTAGCAGGGCAATGTCGTGGTCAGTCGGGTTAGAGACATCAAGCAGGATAACTGGAAAAACACCTTTCCTGACTCTGACTAGTGTGTCAAAGAACTCAAGGTCGTCTGGCCACTGCGGGTTCAGGTCTGGCTGGAAAAGCATTGTCATGTCATCTTTGAAAGGCTGGGAAGCTACACGGCACTCAATCTGAATGCTACTGTGTTTTGGTACAGCAACCTTCTCTTTCTTGGTTTTCACTGCGTATTCATCTGTCTGTTCTGCGCTAACAGCCTGTATAAAAGCTCTCACAGCTTGGGAAAGATGTTTTTACTGTACTGTATCGTTTAGTCTTTTCGGTCATTGTCAGGATGTGCTCGATAACATTGAAACCTATGATGGGATGTGATAGGTGACAGCCTTTCATTACCAGCACCGGGATGATCAGTTCCTTTGTTTGGTCAGTTTCAGAGGCTAGCCGAAAAGTTGTTTCAGTCCATCCCAGGTACGGCATTTCAGTCCCATTTGCTGCAGTCAATCTTAGATCATCAGGTGAGTCCAGGATTTCTGAAACATCTCTCAGCCTTGCGTTTGGGAGAGATTCCTCTTTCCATCGTTCATCAATGACCGATACCTGAGAGCCTGTGTCCCATAGAGCTTGGAGGTGGTGGCGATTCAGGTGACACTCAATAAGGCACTGTCTGCCGACTAGCGAGGTGACCTTACGGGGGTGGCAACCTTGAGCTAGGGATGGTAAGGAGTGGGCATTTTCCTCTGTGCAGGAAAACCTGAGTGCATTTTTCCTTATGTTTAGTCCAATGTTGGTTTTGACATACTTTGGAACAGTACAGTGTCTCTTTACATGATGAACATTGTTTCAGGTTCTCAAATGAATCTTCTCTGGCACAATTTGCACATTTCTGGGACCTTTTGGTAGCTACGGTTAACACTCGTCCCTCAGCAGTAACCTGTTTCCGTTTAAAGGGGCCTCCCTTGATGGTCTGGCTCCCTGGATTTTACATCCAGCTTGAAAATGTCCTCCACTCCCACATCGGAAGCAGTGTGTGCAGCGTGCATCTCTTCTGGCCTGCTGGCAACCAAAACACCTCCTTGGAGCTTGAGCAGAGTGGTTGGTATACCGGTTAGATGCATATTGATGCTGCGCAGGGTCAGGTGCTTGGGACCGACTGTAGCTGCTGTAATACTGCTGCTGGGAAACAGGTGGCTGGGGGTCCCTATCTGGCCTCCTAACTGGGGGTGGGGCATAGGCACAAGGCGGTGACTGAAACATAGGCTGCTGTAATGTCTCCTTAATCTGAGCAATCTCTGCACTGAGACCTTTTAGAGAAGCTACACCTGTTTTAAGTTCAGCTAACTCTGTTAACAGTTATGTGGGTATCGTAGTTTTGGCTTCCTTCACAGGACACTTTGCAGATGGCGTATCTTCTAACTGGACTACACTTACAGTTGTAGCAGGCTGTGGGGCATTAAACTGCTTTTTGTTTCGTCTTTCTATCTCATTAGCACAAGCAATGTTAAGCTTCTCTAGCAAAACCTCATCTGATGTTTCGCTCTCTAGCAGGAGAGGCTGCATGTCTATCCTGATACTGTCACTCTGGAGACCCGTAAGGACTGTGTGAAAACACATGCTCTGGACAAGAGCAGGGTCATACTTAAGCCCTGATTCTGACTCCTGGGATGCAAACAGTACTTTTTGCCTCAAATCTAAAACGCGCATCAGGAAGCTTTGAGGGGTCTCCTTGCTATGCTGTGCTTCTGAAGCTAGCTGTTTGTAAAGCTCTGTTGCACTCTTCTCTTGGAAGTCGGAACGCAGGATACATCTAAGTGTGGGAAGAGTTAGCTGGGGTTTACCTTCCAAGTAGCTGCGTAGCTGTGAGCCTGGAGAAATAGCCCTGACTACTGCATCTACTATTTCTACCTCAGGATAGCCTCTGTTAAGTCCATTTTCAATCTGATGGGCAAAAGGCTGGAAAAAATCTGTTTTTCTTTCTGGCCCGGTTCACCTATCTAACCAGAAATGTTAAACTCTTTGCGCCAGTATGAGCTGGGCTGTGCATTGGGTGAGAGCGGCACGCTCCCCTGAAGATTGGCATGGTGTTGGGGCTGACGCAGAGAATCACTGGCTTTGGCTGCAGTAATCTGCTCAGTTCCCACCCCTTGTTGTGGGGTTACAGTTCTCAGTTCCTCTATTCTGTGATGTGTTCTGGCTGGTTCAATATCATCGTCAATTTGCCCTGTTTTGTTATCTATGCCACTGATCATAATAATAATATAATAATAATAATCCTTTAACCTGTCACAAATGCCCAACGACACACATCTGTGAAGTCCATTCAACAAATACTTGTAGTACCTTAAAATGGGGGACCATGTACAAAAGGTGCTGTCATTTCTAAACGGTTCATCCGATATGTATGAAAATACCCTCAAATTAAAGCTGACAGTCTGCACTTCACCCTCATTGTGCTAGAGTACAGAACCAAAATAACAAAAAAAGTGGTCACTGTCCAATGACTTGTGTGCATATATATATATATATATAGATATATACTGCTCAAAAAAATTAAGGGAACACTTAAACAACACAATGTAACTCCAAGTCAATCACACTTCTGTGAAATCAAACTGTCCACTTAGGAAGCAACCCTGATTGACAATAAATTTCACATGCTCTTGTGCAAATGGAATAGACAACAGGTGGAAATTATAGGCAATTAGCAAGACACCCCCAATAAAGGGGTGGTTCTGCAGGTGGTAACCACAGACCACTTCTCAGTTCCTATGCTTCCTGGCTGATGTTTTGGTCACTTTTGAATGCTGGCGGTGCTTTCACTCTAGTGGTAGCATGAGACGGAGTCTACAACCCACACAAGTGGCTCAGGTAGTGCAGCTCATCCAGGATGGCACATCAATGCGAGCTGTGGCAAGAAGGTTTGCTGTGTCTGTCAGCGTAGTGTCCAGAGCATGGAGGCGCTACCAGGAGACAGGCCAGTACATCAGGAGACGTGGAAGAGGCCGTAGGAGGGCATCAACCCAGCAGCAGGACCGCTACCTCCGCCTTTGTGCAAGGAGGAGCAGGAGGAGCACTGCCAGAGCCCTGCAAAATGACCTCCAGCAGGCCACAAATGTGCATGTGTCTGCTCAAACGGTCAGAAACAGACTCCATGAGGGTGGTATGAGGGCCCGACGTCCACAGGTGGGGGTTGTGCTTACAGTTTGGCATTTGCCAGAGAACACCAACATTGGCAAATTCGCCACTGGCGCCCTGTGCTCTTCACAAATGAAGGCAGTTTCACACTGAGCACATGTGACAGACTTGACAGAGTCTGGAGACGCTGTGGAGAACGTTCTGCTGCCTGCAACATCCTCCAGCATGACCGGTTTGGCGGTGGGTCAGTCATGGTGTGGGGTGGCATTTCTTTGGGGGGCCGCACAGCCCTCCATGTGCTCGCCAGAGGTAGCCTGACTGCCATTAGGTACCGAGATGAGATCCTCAGACCCCTTGTGAGACCATATGCTGGTGCGGTTGGCCCTGGGTTCCTCCTAATGCAAGACAATGCTAGACCTCATGTGGCTGGAGTGTGTCAGCAGTTCCTGCAAGAGGAAGGCATTGATGCTATGGACTGGTCCGCCCGTTCCCCAGACCTCAATCAAATTGAGCACCTCTGGGACATCATGTCTCGCTCCATCCACCAACGCACCGTTGCACCACAGACTGTCCAGGAGTTGGCGGATGCTTTAGTCCAGGTCTGTGAGGAGATCCCTCAGGAGAACATCCTCCACCTCATCAGCAGCATGCCCAGGCGTTGTAGGGAGGTCATACAGGCACGTGGAGGCCACACACACTACGGAGCCTCATTTTGACTTGTTTTAAGGACATTACATCAAAGTTGGATCAGCCTGTAGTGTGGTTTTCCACTTTAATTTTGAGTGTGACTCCAAATCCAGACCTCTATGGGTTGATAAATTTGATTTCCATTGATAATTTTTGTGTGATTTTGTTGTCAGCACATTCAACTATGTAAAGAAAAAAGTATTTAATAAGAATATTTCATTCATTCAGATCTAGGATGTGTTATTTTAGTGTGACTGTGCCAATGTTTGTGTTGCTTCACAGGCCCCGCTGTTTCATAAGGTGTTCTTTTTTCTGGGGGTTTTCTGTCTAATTTTACTGCTTGCGTCAGTTACTTGATGTGGAATAGAGCCATGACAACATGGAACTCTATCTAGTAACTGTATGCCTCCCATAGTCTATTCTGGTCTTGGGGACTGTGAAGAGACCTCTTGTCTTGTGGGGTATGCATGGGTGTCCGAGGTGTGCTAGTTGTTTAGACAGACATCGCGGTGCATTCAACATGTCAATACCTCTCGTAAATAAAAGTAGTGATGAATTCAATCTCCTCCACTTTCAGCCAGGAGAGATTGACATGCATATTATTAATATTAGCTCTCTGTGTACATCCAAGGTCCAGCCGTGCTGCACTGTTCTGAGCCAATTGCAGGCCTTTTTTTGTGGCACCTTATATTTATTTTATTTTTATTTCACCAGGTAGGCAAGTTGAGAACAAGTTATCATTTCCAATTGCGACCTGGCCAAGATAAAGCAAAGCAGTTCCGACACATACAACAACACAGAGTTACACATGGAGTAAAACAAACATACAGTCAATAATACAGTAGAAACAAGTCTATATAAGGGAGGTAAAGGCAAAAAAAAGGCCATGGTGGCAAAGTAAATACAATGTAGCAAGTAAAACACTGGAATGGTAGATTTGCAGTGGAAGAATGTGCAAAGTAGAAATAAAAATAATGGGGTGCAAAGGAGCAAAATAAATAAAATAAATACAGTAGGGAAAGAGGTAGTTGTTTGGGCTAAATTATAGATGGGCTATGTACAGGTGCAGTGATCTGTGAGCTGCTCTGACAGCTGGTTCTTAAAGCTAGTGAGGGAGATAAGTGTTTCCAGTTTCAGAGATTTTGTAGTTCGTTCCAGTCTTTGGCAGCAGAGAACTGGAAGGAGAGGCGGCCAAAGAAAGAATTGGTTTTGGGGGTGACCAGAGAGATATACCTGCTGGAGCGCGTGCTACAGGTGGGTGATGCTATGGTGACCAGCGAGCTAAGATAAGGGGGGATTTTACCTAGCAGGGTCTTGTAGATGACATGGAGCCAGTGGGTTTGGCGACGAGTATGAAGCGAGGGCCAGCCAACGAGAGCGTACAGGTCGCAATGGTGGGTAGTATATGGGGCTTTGGTGACAAAACGGATGGCACTGTGATAGACTGCATCCAATTTGTTGAGTAGGGTATTGGAGGCTATTTTGTAAATGACATCGCCAAAGTCGAAGATTGGTAGGATGGTCAGTTTTACAAGGGTATGTTTGGCAGCATGAGTGAAGGATGCTTTGTTGCGAAATAGGAAGCCAATTCTAGATTTAACTTTGGATTGGAGATGTTTGATGTGTTTGATGGGTCTGGAAGGAGAGTTTACAGTCTAACCAGACACCTAGGTATTTGTAGTTGTCCACGTATTCTAAGTCACAGCCGTCCAGAGTAGTGATGTTGGACAGGCGGGCAGGTGCAGGCAGCGATTGTTTGAAGAGGATGCATTTAGTTTTACTTGTATTTAAGAGCAATTGGAGGCCACGGAAGGAGAGTTGTATGGCATTGAAGTTTGCCTGGAGGGTTGTTAACACAGTGTCCAAAGAAGGGCCAGAAGTAATCAAATGCAATAAAATGCAAATGAATTACTTAAAAATCATACAATGTGATTTTCTGGATTTTTCTTTTAGATTCCGTCTCTCACAGTTGAAGTGTACCTATGATAAAAAATTACAGACCTCTACATGCTTTGTAAGAAGGAAAACCTGCAAAATCGGAAGTGTATCAAATACTTGTTCTCCCCACTGTATACAGAGAAGAGTCGGTCCAAGAATTGAACCCTGTGGCACTTTACAGTGTCCCAGAGCTTTTTTGAGTTAGTGTTGCAGGAAGCAAATTTCTGCTTGAAAAAGCTAGCCTTGGCTTTTCTAACTGCCTGTGTATATTGGTTTCTAGCTTCCCTGAAAAGCTGCATATCACGGGGGCTGTTCGATGCTAATGCAGAACGCCAAAGGATGTTTTTGTGTTGGTTAAGGGCAGTCAGGTCTGGGGAGAACCAAGGGCTATATCTGTTCCTGGTTCTAAATTTCTTGAATGGGGCATGCTTATCGATTAGAAAGGCCTGCTTGCTGAAGTGTTTCAGGGAGCGTTTGACAGTGATGAGTAGAGGTCCGTTTGACCGCTGACCCATTACGGATGCAGGCAATGAGGCAGTGATCGCTGAGATCTTGGTTGAAGACAGCAGGGGTGTATTTAGAGGGCAAGTTGTTTAGGATGATATCTATGAGGGTGCCCGTGTTTACAGCTTTGGGGAAGTACCTGGTAGGTTCATTGATCATTTGTGTGAGATTGAGGGCATCAAGCTTAGATTGAAGGATGGCTGGGGTGTTAAGCATGTTCCAGTTTAGGTCGCCTAGCAGCACAAGCTCTGAAGATAGATGGGGGGCAATCAGTTCACATATGGTGTCCAGAGCACAGCTGGGGGCAGAGGTTGGTCAATAGCAGGTGGCAACGGTGAGAGACTTGTTTTTAGAGAGGTGGATTTTTTAAACTAGAAGTTCAAATTGTTTGGGTACAGACCTGGATAGTAGGACAGAACTCTGCAGGGTATCTTTGCAGTAGATTGCAACACCGCCCCCTTTGGCAGTTCAATCTTGTCTGAAAATGTTGTAGTTAGGGATGATAATGTCCGAATTTTTGGTGGTCTTCCTAAGCCAGGATACAGACACAGCTAGAACATCCGGGTTGGCAGAGTGTGCTAAAGCAGTGAATAAAACAAACTTAGGGAGGAGGCTTCTAATGTTAACATGCATGAGACCAAGGCTATTATGGTTACAGAAGTCATCAAAAGAGAGCGTCCGGGGAATAGGAGTGGAGCTAGGCACTGCAGGGCCTGGATTCATCTCTACATCACCAGAGGAAAAGAGGAGGAATAGGATAAGGGTACGGCTAAAAGCAATGAGAATTGGTCGTCTAGAACGTCTGGAACAGAGAGTAAAAGGAGGTTTCTGGGGGCGATGAAATAGCTTCAAGGTATAAGGTACAGACAAAGGAATGGTAGAATGTGAATACAGTGGAGGTAAACCTAGGTATTGAGTGATGATGAGAGATATTGTCTCTAGAAACATCATTGAAACCAGGAGATGTCATCACATGTGTGGGTGGTGGAACTAATAGGTTGGATAAGGTATAGTGAGCAGGACTAGAGGCTCTACAGTGAAATAAGCCAATAAACACTAACCAGAACAGCAATGGGACAAGGCATATTGACATTAAGGAGAGGCATGCTTAGTTGAGTGATCAAAAGGGTCCAGTGAATAGTGAGGTTGGTTGGGGTCACGGCGATTCAGACAGCTAGCCGGGCCATCGGTAGCAAGCTAGCATAGGATGGAGGTCTGTTTTTAGCCACCTCGTGCGTTTCCGTCGGTAGGATTAGTGGGGTTCTGTGGTAGAGGGGATGAATCCAATTAGCAAAAAAAAAAAATTTGATATAGTTTTAGAGGCCCAAGAGAAAAGAGAAAAACAATTGTCCGATAGATCTATACAGATAGCAGCCGATAAGACAGCTAACGATTAGCGGGCCACTGATGGGCGTTCAGTTAACGTCGTGACGGAGGAGTCAGCTGGATAACTCCCTCGGGCAGATAACGTCGGTAGTCCAGTTGTGAAGGCCCGGTGGGGCTCCGCGTTGGCAGTAAAACGGGTCTGGATAGGTGATTGTAGCCCAGGAGTGGCTGATTGAACTCTTCAGCTGGCTAGCTCCGGAATAATTGAAGTTTGCGCCGGGATCGACGTAAGCTGATAGTCACACGGATAGCAGCTAGCTAGCTGCGAGATCCAGGTATAAATGTCCAGAGCTTGCGGTTGAAATCCGGGGACATGGAGAGGAAAATAGGTCCGGTATGTTCCGGTCCGAGCAGTACAAAACTGGCGATAGATTTTCGAGCTAAAGGATAGCTGATGACCACAAACCGTGGTTAGCTGAATACTAACGATTAGCCAGTAAAGAAGGTAACTAGCTTCTGGCTAGCTTCTGGTTAGCTTCTGGCTAGCTGCTGGCTAGCTTCTGGTTAGCTTCTATGGAGAATTACAGATAAAGTAAATAATACTTTCTTTTTTTTTGTTTTATAAATTGGTGAGGCGGGTTACAGGAGTGTGTTTTGAAGTTGAGTTTATGGAAAAGAAAGAAAAATATATATATAAAAAGGTATGTGAAGAAAGTTGTAAATATACAGTGCCTTGCGAAAGTATTCGGACCCCTTGAACTTTGCGACCTTTTGCCACATTTCAGGCTTCAAACATAAAGATATAAAACTGTATTTTTTTGTGAAGAATCAAAAACAAGTGGGACACAATCATGAAGTGGAACGACATTTATTGGATATTTCAAACTTTTTTAACAAATCAAAAACTAAAAAATTGGGCGTGCAAAATTATTCGGCCCCCTTAAGTTAATACTTTGTAGCGCCACCTTTTGCTGCGATTACAGCTGTAAGTCGCTTGGGGTATGTCTCTATCAGTATTGCACATCGAGAGACATTTTTTTTTCCCATTCCTCCTTGCAAAACAGCTCGAGCTCAGTGAGGTTGGATGGAGAGCATTTGTGAATAGCAGTTTTCAGTTCTTTCCACAGATTCTCGATTGGATTCAGGTCTGGTCTTTGACTTGGCCATTCTAACACCTGGATATGTTTATTTTTGAACCATTCCATTGTAGATTTTGCTTTATGTTTTGGATCATTGTCTTGTTGGAAGACAAATCTCCGTCCCAGTCTCAGGTCTTTTGCAGACTCCATCGGGTTTTCTTCCAGAATGGTCCTGTATTTGGCTCCATCCATCTTCCCATCAATTTTAACCATCTTCCCTGTCCCTGCTGAAGAAAAGCAGGCCCAAACCATGATGCTGCCACCACCATGTTTGACAGTGGGGATGGTGTGTTCAGGGTGATGAGCTGTGTTGCTTTTACGCCAAACATAACGTTTTGCATTGTTGCCAAAAAGTTCAATTTTGGTTTCATCTGACCAGAGCACCTTCTTCCACATGTTTGGTGTGTCTCCCAGGTGGATGGTGGCAAACTTTAAACAACACTTTTTATGGATATCTTTAAGAAATGGCTTTCTTCTTGCCACTCTTCCATAAAGGCCAGATTTGTGCTATATACGACTGATTGTTGTCCTATGGACATGCCTTCCTTCTGGCTACTCAACCCACCCCCCTCCCCCCTGCAGCTACTCGCCCAAGCCTCCCCAGCTTCTCCTTTACCCAAATCCAGATAGCAGATGTTCTGAAAGAGCTGCAAAACATGGACCCGTACAAATCAGCTGGGCTTGACAATCTGGACCCTCTATTTCTGAAACTATCCGCCTCCATTGTCGCAACCCCTATTACCAGCCTGTTCAACCTCTCATATCGTCTGAGATCCCCAAGGATCGGAAAGCTGCCGCAGTCATCCCCCTCTTCAAAGGGGGAGACACCCTGGACCCAAACTGTTGCAGACCTCTTTCCATCCTGCCCTGCCTATCTAAGGTCTTCGAAAGCCGAGTCAACAAACAGATCACTGACCATCTCGAATCCCACCGTGCCTTCTCTGCTGTGCAATCTGGTTTCCGAGCCGGTCACGGGTGCACTTCAGCCACGCTCAAGGTACTAAACAATATCATAACCGCCATCGATAAAAGACAGTGCTGTGCAGCCGTCTTCATCGACCTGGCCAAGGCTTTCGACTCTGTCAATCACCATATTCTTATCGGCAGACTCAGTAGCCTCGGTTTTTCTAATGACTGCCTTGCCTGGTTCACCAACTACTTTGCAGACAGAGTTCAGTGTATCAAATCGGAGGGCATGTTGTCCGGTAGTCTCTATGGGGGTGCCACAGGGTTCAATTCTCGGGCCGACTCTTTTCTCTGTATATATCAATGATTTTGCTCTTGCTGCGGGCGATTCCCTGATCCACCTCTACGCAGACGACACCATTCTGTATACTTCTGGCCCTTCCTTGGACACTGTGCTATCTAACCTCCAAACGAGCTTCAATGCCATACAACACTCCTTCCGTGGCCTCCAACTGCTCTTAAACGCTAGTAAAACCAAATGCATGCTTTTCAACCGTTCGCTGCCTGCACCCGCACGCCCGACTAGCATCACCACCCTGGATGGTTCTGACCTAGAATATGTGGACATCTATGAGTACCTAGGTATCTGGCTAGACTGTAAACTAAAATCAAATCTAGAGTCGGCTTTCTATTCCGCAACAAAGCCTCCTTCACTCACGCCGCCAAACTTACCCTAGTAAAACTGACTATCCTACCGATCCTCGACTTCGGCGATGTCATCTACAAAATAGCTTCCAATATTCTACTCAGCAAACTGGATGCAGTTTATCACAGTGCCATCCGTTTTGTTACTAAAGCACCTTATACCACTGCGATCTGTATGCTCTAGTCGGCTGGCCCTCGCTACATATTCATTGCCAGACTCACTGGCTCCAGGTCATCTACAAGTCCATGCTAGGTAAAGCTCTGCCTTATCTCAGTTCACTGGTCACGATGGCAACACCCACCCGTAGCACGCGCTCCAGCAGGTGTATCTCACTGATCATCCCTAAAGCCAACACCTCATTTGGCCGCCTTTCCTTCCAATTCTCTGCTGCCTGTGATTGGAACGAATTGCAAAAATCGCTGAAGTTCGAGACTTTTATCTCCCTCACCAACTTTAAACATATGCTATCTGAGCAGCTAACCGATCGCTGCAGCTGTACATAGTCCATCAGTAAATAGCCCACCCAATTTACCTACCTCATCCCCATACTGTTTTTATGTATTTACTTTTCTGCTCTTTTGCACACCAGTATCTCTACCTGCAGATGACCATCTGATAATTTATCACTCCAGTGTTAATCTGCAAAATTGTAATTATTCGCCTACCTCCACATGCCTTTTGCACACAATGTATATAGACTCTTTTTTTCTACTGTGTTATTGACTTGTTTATTGTTTACTCCATGTGCAACTGTGTTGTTGTCTGTTCACACTGCTATGCTTTATCTTGGCCAGGTCGCAGTTGCACATGGAGTAGCCTACCTGGTTAAATAAAGGTGAAATAAATCAATAAAAAGTGAAGTGCTTGTTGAATGTCCTTCCCTATTAGCATGCTGAAATTCTGTTACAATGCTATTTTACAATAAACAAATTGCTATCTGGTCAAACACCATTTTTCCCCAGAAGTTTACTAAGGGTTGGTAACAGGCTAATTGGTCAGCTATTTGAGCCAATGAAGGGGGCTTTACTATTTTTGGATAGCGGAATGACTTTAGCTTCCCTCCAGGCACACGCACACGCTCTCTAGTAGGCTTAAATTAAAGATGTGGTAAACAGGAGTGGCAATATCATCTGCTATTATCCTCAGTATTTTTCCATCTAGATTGTCAGATCCTGGTGGCTTGACAGGTGCAGTGGTGATTTTAGCATGTAAATCTTGGTGGGGCAAAAATAAGCCACAACACTAAACAAACAATACATTAATTGCACTATAACACTGCTACGCCTGGCAGTGAAACAGTTCATTCAGCTTCATTTACTGCCTTTAAAAAATATATAGCTGATATGGCTGACTTGCTTAAAAAAATGTGGTTTCTACTGACAATTGAGATGTACAAACTATGGCATAAGGGGGTGACAAGCGAATAAGAGGCAATCCTGAATTTCGATTAAGCGAGCAAGTGTGAATATAACTATTTGTTCAGCACATTTGAAATGGACAGCAACAGAATTCAGAACATTGGCAGTTCTTAGTGTTCTCCCTGTACAGCAAATCAGAACCGTAGGATAAATAAAGGGGGCATATAAGCAGACAATGAAAGCTCTTACAATATTCGATGATTACGTTTCTTAACAGGTTATAGGCTACATTTGAGCCACCAAGTCAGAACAGTAGGTGAAATGAAGAGGTGAAAATAGTATTACTTTCTTAGCTACAGTATACATATCTTCCTGGCATATTACATCATTTATCCAGCAGCAGCATACATGACATGTTTGGACTCACCTTGTTGTGCTGTGCTCACTTGGAACAGGAAGGTGGTGCCGTGGTCCAAATGTTGTCAAACATTGTCATCAGTCTGGCATTCTTTGGATTTATATGGTGCTTTCAAAACAACTGGGAACTTTAAAAAAAGTTTGAATCATGGTGATGCTGTAGAAAGTGGCGCAAGTTGGATGAAAGTTCAAAATGTATTGGCAGTTAGCCAATGATTCCTTCCAAACCACTCGTTGTTGAATTTGTGATTTCCAACATTTTGTGGAATGTTTATGTCCTTTGGCCGATGAGCACTGATACATTTTATCTGTAATTTCTCTTCATATGACAAGGATTAAAAAGGATTTGCCAGTAGATTGTCAACTTGATTCATGATGACTGCTAGCTAAGATTTTGAAAGTATGATGTTGACATGATCAGTCCAATCAAAGCTACTGTAGATATAACGTGATTTGTCGTCATTTTAACCCTAACCCAAGGGGCTAGAATTCTAGAGCTCTACCCTTAGACTTGTTGGTGACGTAGTGTCCCCATGAGTGACAGAACACTGAGCCAATCACGGTGCATCGTTTGTTCACATCCATCTATGTCAACATTTGTAATTGGCTGAAGCAGAACTTTGGCCGTCATTGTAAATAGGAATTTGTTCTTTAACTGACTTGCCTAGTTAAAAAAAAAGAAAAAACTTTGTACCAGGATTTTTATATATAGCATAAAACATTTCTCACTCCAAGTTTTTAGTTTATGTTTTTTGAAACAGAATTTTCCAGCCCATTGGGTATCTCACTACACCCCCGTATGCCATGTCTTGAAATATGCAGACAGGTGGATTAAAAGTACGTTTGTATTGTAATACTTCTGACAGACAACTTTCTAGCTCCACCCATAACCTTTGGACTTTAATAGCATTCCCAAAGCATGGATTATTGAGTCATTAGTTTTACACTTAAGGCATGACTCTGCCGTTTTGCTGGAGCTCTATCAGAGTGACCATCGGGTTCTTGGTCACCTCCCAGATCAAGGCCATTCTCCCCCGATTGCTCAGATTGGAAGTCTCTTGGTGGTTCCAAACGTCTTCCATTTAAGAATAGAGGCCACTGTGTTCTTGGGGACCTTCAATGCTGCAGAAATGTGACTCAACACAATCCTGTCTAAGGACAATTCCTTCTACCACATGGCTTGGTTTTTGCTCTGACATGCACTGTCAACTGTGGGACCTTATATAGACAGGTGTGTGCCTTTCCAAATCATGTCCAATCAATTGCTTTTACCACAGGTGGACTCCAATCAAGTTGTAGAAACAAGGATGATAAATGGAAACAGGATGCACCTGATCTCAATTTCAAGTCGCAAGGGGTCTGAATACTTATGTAAATCTGTTGCTTATTTTTGCAAACATTTGCAAACATTTTTAAAAACCCATTTTCCCTTTGTCATTATGGGATATTTTGTGCAGATTGAGGTACATTTTTTATTTAATCAATTTTAGAATATGGCTGTAACGTAAGTAAATGTGGAAAAGGTTAAGGGGTCTGAATTCTTTCCAAATGCACCGTACATTTATGGTTTCATAAGGCTCTGTTTGTAGGGAGTGATATTGACTCTTGTAGATTACGTTTCATTTTTCCCCCATATTGTTATAGTGTTCTTAGCTTTGTCCCTTAAATAGACACAAAAATATTCTGGGGATGAGCAGGCGCATCTTCAATGTATACCAATTGTTCCTCTTTAATGCATTTAACTATATGTCGCAAGTAAAAACCTTGGGTAGCGAGTTGATACAATTCCAAGTATGTAAGGTTAAAACCACCTTCAGATTGAAGATGTAAAACTTTCCTTTTATTTGCCCTTATAAAGTCTTATGGCAGAGTATACTTAAAAACATAATTTGGTATTACCGAAAATAAATGCAAAAACGTTGTCAGTCATGCCATTCTAAAGAGGTTATTCTACCTGTAAGATTTATGGAAAGATTATTCCATTTAATTAGATATGCTTTCATATTGTTGAGTTATGGAGTAAAGTTATCTTTATATATTTGTTTGTCACTTAAGAATATTTATTATTTGTGGTCCACTAAAAGGATTGCAGTAGATCGTGAGTTATTCATCTTTTTGCTATTAACATTATTTCATTTTTATCCACTAATTTTATATCCAGAATTTTTTTTTAGCAAAGGGGCATTGACTTTTCAATATTGGTCATGTCATGTATATCAGGAGATCATCCGCAAATAAGTTTAATTTACCTGTTAGGTTTGGGTCCTGTCTAATTACTTCTGCAAACAGTTCAATTGCCAGTGCAACATCCCTGTCTTGTGCCCTTTTCCAAAGCAATTTTCATCATCTTGTGTATATTTTTGCTAATATTGTTTATATTATTTATTATTTCAGCTGGAAAGTTGAAAGCCTCAAGTTTTGAATAAAATAAAAAAGCCATTCAAGACGGTCAAAGCCTTTTCGGCATCAACAGCCATTATCGATAAATCTGTCTATTTTTTATAAACCATGTGCTATGTATCAAGTCTGGTAAGACTTGCCATTCTATTGCTTATAAACTTCATTACTTTGTCACAATTTATTAAACTTATGGGTCTACAATCAGCAAGGGACTCCAGATTTTCCTGGTTTTAGTAAAACTGAAATAACTGTTTGATACATTGAACTAGGAAGTACTGAATTGGGTCATTTGTGTAAATAGGGGTGCTATGGTCTCTAAATGTTGAATAGAATTCTATGTGAAAGCCATGCATTCCTGGTGCCTTTCTCCATGCGAATGTTTTAACAGTATCGAACATTTCTTCTTGGGTGATCGTTTTTTTTGTGTGCTGATAATTGAGTTGAGTCTTAGAAGGCTATAGGATCTGTCCAACTTTCATAGAAGTTTTTTAAATTGTCATTAAATCTAGTTGTTTCTAACTACCGCTGTTGTATCTTTATTTTTCTAAATTAATACTGGTTTAGCATGTATTCGTGGTGTGAGATCTGGAAGATGCTTTATTTGAATTTAACCTGTAGTTGTTGGCTCTCTTCAAAAGTAAAAGATGGTAATTATGTGATTTCTCTAAGTTCTTTTTTCTTATTTATCAGATTGAACTTTTGCTGAGTATAACATTATCCTTCCCCTAATGTACACCTTAAAAGGCATCCCAAAATATATCAGGGGTCATATTCTCAGTCCTCTTTGTCTACATTAGTGTTGCACAGTTAAGAACAAATTAACCCGGCCGACGCTGGGCCAATTCTGCGCCGCCCTATGGGACTCCCACTCATGGCCGGATGTGATACAGCCTGGAATCAAACCAGGGTCTGTAGTGACACCTCTAGCACTGAGATGCAGTGCCTTAGACCGCTGCCCCACTTCGGATCCTGGTATACCTGTACCACGGTAATATCACGCTACCAAAATGTCATGTTAGTTATGATACCAAGATTTTAGAATACAGTAGTACCATTCCATATGATACTACATATGATACTTTTTCAGCCCTGCCGATCTAAAGAATGTTTATAAGTTGTTTATAAAAACAATAGGTTAAAAGGTTAAACGGTAAATAAAAAAAATAAAAAACATTACTGGAAAAGCCTTTTTCTTTCTATTGGGATTCGCGCATTTTATATAATATAATTTCACAAACAATGTCACAGGCCATTTTAAACAAATCCTGGGTCACTAACTTGATTTGAAAACAAACTATTTTCTAAAAAGGTATACACCTATGTATATATGAGGTCCCAAAAACAAGCCATGAGGTCGAAGGAATTGTCCGTAGAGCTTCGAAACAGGATTGTGTCGACGCACAGATATGTCTGCAGCATTGAAGGTCCCCAAGACCACAGTGGCCGCCATCATTCATAAACAGAAGAATCAGGCCATTATGGTAGTGGCCAGACAAAAGCCACTCCTCAGTAAAAGGCACATGAAAGCCTGCTTGGAATTTGCCAAAAAGGCACCTAAAGGACTCTGACCATTAGAAACAAGATTCTCTGGTCTGATGAAACCAAGATTGAACTCTTTGGCCTGAATGCCAAGCATCGTGACGTCTAGAGGAAACCAGGTATCGCTCATCACCTGGCCAACACCATCCCTACGGTGAAACATGGTGTAATAAAACCTGTTTTTGCTTTGTCATTATGGGGTATTGTGTTTACAAGTTTAGATAGCTGGCTAGACTAAATTGACCAATCCATTTGGTTTAGCTGACATGGCTGATTGACTGTCAGTGACTGACAAGAGAGAAACACCTGATCGACAACCAAATTTTGAAATTGCATACAGCCTGGGTGTGTATGCAAATGTCCGAGTAAATGGGGACTCGGACAGTTCCAAAAAAGGATTTAAAAAAAATGTATATATAAACTGGGTCGAGGGCACCCTGCTGCCCTAAGCGACCAATAAGGTAATTTAAGGTCATCTGCCTTACTTCATTGTTAAATTAGAGTCATGAGTCACCAGACCTGATCACAGAGATGCTAAATCTACTCTAAAATTTGAGGTATTGGTGCCTCTACAGCCCAAATGGGCCACTTTGATGTGAGTGGGTGCCACAAAAAAATGTAACTCATCATGAGGGGCCCTAAGCAAAAAAAAAATTGGGCACCTGGCACGCAAAACATTTTAGCAGCCCACACCCCTCTTGAGGACAAAAAAAGTTTTAGAGTACATTTCCTGTAGTACATATTTTGCCATAGGGCGTAGAGAAAATGTTGCAGTTTTAAAGCGAGTTTTCTGCAATTCTACACGTTGCCATGGGGCGGAGAGAAACATTTGCAGTTTTGAACCCCGAGAGTCCCCACCCCCCAACATTTTTGTTTGTTTGGAAATTGATCGCAGATGCCCATCCAGGCAGCTGAAGAATGTGTTTTATGATTGATTACATTTAGCTTCTTGTGTATATTGTATTTAGATGTGTATTGTGTTATACAGGGCTTATGACAAATACCTTTGTCTCAACTTTGACTTCATCCAAATAAAAAAATAAAATGTAAAAATGATGAAATGTTATTCACTCCAAACTGTTGCAGTACTAGGAGTGGGTCTAAAGAGCTTTTCCAAAGTAATGCATATTGGTGCATTCCTAGTACATGACATTTACTCACAAATTACTGCCAATAGCTTAGTGTTAAGGAATGTGCTGCATGCATATAGTAAAGAAGCTATATACTTTATAGTGCATATAATATAATGTACAAATTAAATGAGATGTCACTGTACTGGGAGTGGGTCTAAAAAAAAACTAAAGAAAGTCATGTTTTCAATGTAAGTTGTCAGCAGAGGGCACCAAATACCCATGTAGGTGGAAAGAGTAAAAAAAAACTTTATCAAACCATATTACTGAAGTTCAGCGCTATAGTGCGATTTCCAATAGCGCTAACTTATGCAGTCTCCACGAACATGGAAATATTACCTTTAAAATTTCAATCATGCTATAACGCTGATCTTCGGCGCAACCGATTCAATCCAGCCCTAAAATAATGTCATCACTCAAAGGTTTGACCACAACCACAGTCTCATTCAAGGTCAAGGTAAGAAAATCAAAGATCAATTGTCAATAAGAAACAGATAGTGTGACAAATACAACATGATCCTATAGGGTAATCCATTTTTTGTATATTGCAAAAAAATCAGCAGGGAATATCTCTACATCTCAACCACGTGTTTGCCATGCAAGGCTTAAATGTAATTGATTTGCAGACAAACTTAATGTACATTTTCCATTTCACATTGGGAACATTAACATTTCTCTAGTTTCCCACAGCAAGGAAACCACCGTAACACCAGTTTCAAAAATGGTTAAAAAACGATGAACGAAAACCTGGCATTCAAATTGTACATGTTATGATGCTGTTTTACAGAAAAATCGACATTTCAATAACCAAACATGGTAATTGGACAAAGTTAGAGATTTTCCGGTACTTATGAAAGTAGCCAAAAGTAGTCCCCGAAAATTGCGTACTACGTCACATACAGTACATTCGGAAAGTTCAGATCCTTGACTTTTTCCACATTGTTAACTTTATAGCCTTGATCTAAAATGGATTAAATAGTATTCCCCCCTCATCGATCTACAGATGAGGGGGGAATCAATCTAGAACTCCAATTGCTAGGGTGCTGGCCCATATGGGGGAACATGTAAGGAAAATGGTGCAGCACACCTACAAGAAAAGTCGCTTTCAAACTAAGGATTACGTGGCTAATTGAGGTAAGAAAGTATTCTTCTCATATATTATGCATGATCTACACTGACACATCCAGCCCAAAGCGGGAGGTTAAAAAAATCATTTCCTAGTACCGGATCTCTTTAAGGAATTGGGAAGTCTAGCAATGACATACCATACAAATTTCCAATACTAAACGTGGAAGGTGTTAACAATATCAAATGACAGCAAGTGTTCTGCAACAGATTTTCAGGGATGACTCAAACCTTTCATTGAAGGCAGAATGGCATCTTATGCGAGGCTGAAAGAGAGAAATAATTTTATATTAGAAATGGTGCTGCAGCAGTATAGCATTTTATCTGCACTGGTAATTGAATGTCTGAAAGTCTCCATCAGCATCTTAATGTTATTTTATAACTTCCCATTGAAAAACTATATCCCAAGTATAAATGCAGTATTGTATACACACTTAAGAGTAACTGACACTTTGACCTACTGTGCAGAAATGAAACAAACCGATAATGTCTAATAATCTGTCAAAAACATAACATTTGCCATTTATGCTTCAAAACTAGGTTCCATCACCCGCCTAGTAAGTTTGTTAGCAGAATTATATGGATGCAGTCACTGCATGATTAATAGAATTCACTAATAAATCACTAGGTAGTAAAAAAAAATATTGCTATCAGGTTGTACATCACAGCTAGCACATTTTCTGCTGCTTCCAGCCATTCAGATGATGCACCGTTTCAGTTTCACTCAATATCTTGGACAAAAACAGCTGAAAAAAGCAGTGATTGGGAATCAACAGTCAGTCTTGCTATGCAATACATGACTATGGCTATAGCTCAGGAGTTCCCAACCTAGGGTGTGCCAACGTTTTGTGGGGCAGGTCGGGTCCTTCCTTGATTTGAGGGGTAAAAAGTATATACTTTACAGTTCCCAATTGTTTATACTGATCTAAAACAATGCATAAATACGTTATGCTTTATGCTAGAAAAAGCTGTAAAATGCCAGGGGAAGACACTACTGATGAACATGGAAATATATTTCATTTGTCTCCATGACATTTAGAAGCTGAGCTACAACCTTTAGAAGGAGCCAAAGAAATTGGACTTTGCTTGGGAAGTAATCTTATACAATGTGTGACTGTCCCTATCAATTCATCAAATCACTTTCTGTAAAAGAGAATATGTATAAAAACAAAATCAAGCTGGTGTTGTATTTAATATAGGTATGGTGTTAGGTGACACGACAAACAATGTAAGAAAAAAAAACAGCAGTTAACAAATCCGTTTTCACTAAAATGTCAATGTGGTTGTCAAAATACATAAATAATAAGTGACAGTTGTTTCCCATTTATAAAAATTATAATACTGGTATGATATTTACGCAATATGAGCCAAATGTAAAGTAAGTGCAGCGCAAAGAACGTTCATCTGCGGGACAGCCCTTTTTGTCAAACCCGCGGTCTTCATATTTGCTCTTTGCGAAGGGTATTCCTCATCAGTAAGACTGATGTGACACTATCGCCAAGAAGTATGGGAAAGTCCTGAGGGTGTTTCATGGCCATCGGACATCTTTTGACTGGAATCATTCTGATTTTTCAGAGACACAAAAAAAAACAGCAGCAGATACAAAGTAAAGCTTTGTAGCTACGTTTTGATGAATGGGTTGTCAGGGATTGGTCCAAATTCACGTTTCACAGTGACTATCTGGTGTGACCACCATTTGCCTCATGCAGCGCGACATCTCTGCATAGAGTTTATCAGGCTGTGGAATGTTGTCCCACTCCTCTTCAATGGCTGGGCGAAGTTGCTGGATATTGTCTGGAACTGGAATACGCTGTCAATCCAGAGCATCCTGAACTTGCTCAATGGGTGACATGTCTGGTGAGTATGCAGGCCATGGAAGAACTGGGACATTTCTCAGCTTCCAGGAATTGTGTACTGATCCTTGCGCCATGCATTACCATGCTGAAACATGAGGTGGATGAATGGCGCGACAATGGGCATCAGGATCGTCACGGTAGGTCTGTGCATTCAAATTGCAATCGATAAAATGCAATAGTGTTCATTGTTCGTAGCTCATGCCTGCCCATACCATAACCCCACAGACACCATGAGGGACACTGTTCACAACGCTGACATAGGCAAGCTGCTCTCCCACACAATACCATACACATGGTCTGCGGTTGAGGCCAGTTGGAAATACTGCCAAATTCTATAAATCGAGGTTGGAGGCGGCTTATGGTAGAGAAAGTAACATTCACTTCTCTGGCAATAGCTCTGGTGGACATTCCTGCAGTCAAGTCAGCATGACAATTGCACACTCCCTCAAAACTTGAGACATCTGTAGCTTTGTGTTGCGTGACCTTTTATTGTTCCGAACACAAGGTGCACCTGTGTAACGATGCTGTTTAATCAGCTTCTTTATGCCATACCTGTCAGGTGGATGATTATCTTGGAAAATGAGAAATGCTCACTAACAGGGATGTAAAGAAATGTGTGCACATTTTAGAGAAATACGCTTTTTGAAGCATATGGAACATTTCTGGGATCTTTTATTTCAGCTCATGTTGCGGTAATTTTTTTGTTCAGTATAGAATTTTCACAAATTCCAGACTCCACGTAATTTCTAAACATCCTATGAATTTATAAAAACAGGAAATGTAGCGCTTACTGGTCACACAATGTGTAATTCTTCCCGAGGGTGTATATCAGGGATACTCAACTACTATTTCAGAAGGTCCGGTGACAACACATTTCCTAGGTGGCAAAGGTCTGGATGGATATTGTAATTTATCAGTGTAGTAACAAACCCCCACATCGCAAACCTCACCCCTCGTTGTCAGAGAAAACTTTGTGTGCCATTTTAAAGCTAATTTCCTGAGATTCTACACATTTTGCCATGTCTTGTGTGTTCATATGATACCCGAGTGACTCAACCAAATCAAAAATGGGGTCCACTTTGGGTCAAGGCCCCTGGACACAATCCGGCCATGATGAACTACAAAGTTTAGATAGATAGCTGGTTAGCCTAATTTACCTAACATGGATTAATAGTTAATCAACTGGATATTTCTGATAGAGATCTAGGGTCTTTCAGTGAATGGACAGAGAAACTGGGGCTGCAGGTAGCCTAGTGGTTAGAGCGTTAGTCTAGTAACCGAAAGGCTCTCTCTCTGATTTGGTCCTGCCGTACATACCTATATGTACTCTACGGTCACAAGATGCAGGCCTCCTAATTGTCCCTAGAATTTCTAAGCAAACAGCTGGAGGCAGGGCTTTCTCCTACAGAGCTCCATTTTTATGGAATGGTCTGCCAACCCATGTGAGAGACGCAGACTTGGTCTCAACCTTTAAGTCTTTACTGAAGACATCTCTTCAGTGGGTCATATGATTGAGTGTAGTCTGGCCCAGGAGTGTGAAGGTGAACGGAAAGGCTCTGGAGCAACGAACCGCCCTTGCCATCTCTGCCTGCCCGTTTCCCCTCTTTCCCCTGGGATTCTCTGCCTCTAACCCTATTACAGGGGCTGAGTCACTTGCTTACTGGTGCTCTTTCATGCCGTCCCTAGGAGGGGTGCGTCACTTGAGTGGGTTGAGTCACTGATGTAATCTTCCGGTCTGGGTTGGCGCCCCCCCCTTCGGTTGTGCCGTTGCGGAGATCTTTTTTTGTGGTCTATACTCGGCCTCGTCTCAGGATGGTAAGTTGGTGGTTGAAGATACCCCTCTGACCCCTCCTGTCTCAGCCTCCAGTATTTATGCTGCAGTAGTTTGTGTCGGGGGGCTAGGGTCAGTTTGATATATCTGGAGTACTTCTCCTGTCTTATCTGGTGTCCTTAGTGAATTTAAGTATGCTCTCTCTAATTCTCTCGTTCGGAGGACCTGAGCCCTAGGACCATGCCTCAGGACTACCTGGCATGATGACTCCTTGCTGTCCCCAGTCCACCTGGCCATGCTGCTGCTCCAGTTTCAACTGTTCTGCCTGCGGCTATGGAATCCTGACCTGTTCACCGGACGTGCTACCTGTCCCAGATCTGCTGTTTTCAACTCTCTAGAGACAGCAGGAGTGGTAGAGATACTCTTAATGATCGGCTATGAAAAGCCAACTGACATTTACTCCTGAGGTACCGACTTGCTGCACCCTTGACAAATACTGTGATTATTATTATCTGACCACCCTGGTCATTTATGAACATTTGAACATCTTGGCCATGTTCTGTTATAATCTCCACCCGGCACAGCCAGAAGAGGACTGGCCACCCCTCATAGCCTGGTTCCTCTAGGTTTCTTCGTAGGTTTTGGCCTTTCTAGGGAGTTTTTCCTAGCCACCGTGCTTCTACACCTGCATTGCTTGCTGTTTGGGGTTTTTGTGCTCAAAGGTCATGAAGTTGACTGGATGTTTTTGCAGTTCCTCAACTTCAAAGTGCAGCCATCGCCTGCGTTGTGGGAGGCTCTATTGTCAACCAATCATTAGGTTGTTTTTGTTTGACCCACACGAACGTGACCAAAGATGTGACTGAAACAGGAACCAACTTTTCTGCAATTCATGTATACAATGGATATGGAATTTTTTTTTTGTAGGATACACAGATATGATTTCAGTTAGTCTGTGTTATGGAGGATAGAGCTATATGCTTTTATATAATTAAACTTTTAGAAAACAATGGCACTACTTTGACACTGCCATGTTGATCTGAGCCTTGCCGTTTGAAAAACACAACAGTGGCCGACTAAGTTGTCGCACCTCCCGACTTCACTCATTTACTTTCGTCTAGTTGGCAGAGTTCGCCTAACAAGTCGAAAGCCCTCATTGTCAGGTAAATCACATAAGAGGTGAAAAGGAGGCTGTATGGCAACTTTAATAGCCTAGTCAGAAAATAGATTCAGTCTAGTGTTGAACACAGCTGAACGTGAGCAAATTGCTCATGGTTTTATGAAAGTCGGATCTCTAAAGGGATGAAAGCAGGGGCCTCAAACATACAGCCCCAAGGGCCAAATTCTGCTTCAAAAACAAAAAGCCACGCGCTGTGACATAAGACGACTTCGCATTATAAATGGATGGAGTGGCTATGCCTGTCTCTCGGGCTCAATCTTAATCCTGCCTTTTCAGGTCATACATAGATTTTTTTAGTGGAAAAAGGAAATGAAGCAACCTCTAGATGATGCCTAAAATTTGTGAGTTCTCATGGTGTCAGAAGTGATCACTCACCTGTCAATTAGAGAGTCTCTCATCGTGGTAGCGATTGCACTGGGCTGCGCCTCGCTCAGTCTGAACACACTCTCGATGACGGACAGCTCTGTGCTGGTGGTGTCCAGCCCAGTGAAGGCACACCAGTCATTTACCACCATCCCTGCGGCGATGACCTCGCTACCACGGTTCACTGTTCCAGCCTGTGGAGTGCCAGAGAGGGGGAGATTTGGCAACAACTTGATGCAATGTGCCCCCCTGGGCACTTAAGTAGAAAAAAAAGATAAATTTCCACTTTGCCTATCAGAGGGCAAGGTAGATCTATTACCACATTGCTTATGTGTATCAGATTGATTCAGATCCACATGAGCCTTGCAGTCGGGGCTAGTGAAAATGTAGAAATGAGCATAAGCACCACTATGACAACTACTTCTCACCACCAGAGGCACTTGGAGTAAGGAGGAGAGCTCATCCTGGTCTTCTATGGAGGTTTTGGGGTGTACCAGTCCCCCCTGATTGCTGAAGGCACAGTAGCTCCCCACTAGAACTTGCTCTGCTACTGTCTGACGGAACACCTCCACCTTCAGACTGTCCGCCAGGATCTCCTCAGTCTCCTAAACAAACATGGGAAGTGTGTTAACATCCCCTACATCAGACAGCGTACTAGGGATGAGCATGAAAAAAAACTATGCAGCTGGATTACGGATTACGGGTTAAGCAAGTGCTTGTTAAGAAGCGTGGCTTGGCGGGTCATGTTTCCGAGGACACATGACTTGACCTTCACCTCTACCGAGCCCATTGGGGAGTTGCAGCGATGACAAGATCGTAATCACAAAATTGAGGAGGGAAAAAAAGGGGGTAAAAATGATTTTAAAAATACAACTAATCAAAAACAAAGCTAGGGGCGTGGATCAGAAAACCAGTCAGTATCTGGTGTGATACATCTTTGCATGGTTGATCAGGCTGTTGATTGTGGCCTGTTGTCCAACTCCTCTTCAACGGCTGTGCGAAGTTGCTGGATTTTGTCTGGAACTGGAACACGCTGTTGTACATGTCGATCCAGAGCATCCCAAAAATGCTCAATGGGTGATATGTCTGGTGTGTATGCAGGCCCATGGAAGAACTGGGAGATTTTCAGCTTCCACAAATTGTGTACAGATCCTTGCGTCACGCTGAAGCATGAGGCGATGGCAGTGGATGAATGGCACGACAATGAGTCTCAGGATCGTCACGGTATCTCTGCACATTCAAATATCCATCGATAAATGCCAATTGTGTTCATTGTCCGTGGCTTATGCCTGCCCTTACATTAACCGCACCACCACGGGGCACATGGTTCACAACGTTGACGTCAGCAAACCGCTCGCCCACACACACCATACACGCTGTCTGCCATCTGCCCAGTACAGTTGAAACCAGGGTTCATCCATGAAGAGTACACTTCTCCAGCATGCCAGTGGCCATCGAAGGTAAGCAATTGCCCACTGAAGTCAGTTATGACCCCGAACTACAGTCAGGTCAAGGCCCTGGTGAGGTACGGCAAGCACGTAGCTGAGCTTCCCTAAGATGGCTTCTGACAGTTTGCGCAGAAATTGTTTGGTTGTGCAAACACGTAGTTTCATCACCTGTCCGGTTGGCTGGTCTCAGACGATTCCGCAGGTGAAGGTGGTGGTCCTGGGCTGGCGTGGTTACACATGGTCTGCGGTTGAGGCCGGTTGGACGTACTGCCAAATTCTCTAAAACGATGTTGAGGCAGCTTATGGTAGAGAAGTGAACATTCAATTCTCTATCAAGAGCTCTGATGGACATTCCTGCAGTCCAATTGCACGCTCCCTCAAAACTTGAGACATCTGTGGCATTTGTGAGTGGCCTTTTATTGTCCACGGCACAAGGTACACCTGTGTAATGATCATGCTGTTTTAATCAGCTTCTTGATATGCCACACCTGTCGGGTGGATGGATTATCAAGGGAAAAGGAGAAATGCTCATTAACAGGGATGTAAACAATTGTGCAAAAAATTTAGAAATAAGCTCTATATGGAAAATGGCTGGGATCTTTTATTTCAGCTCAAAAAACCAACACTTTACATGCGTTTATTTTAGTTCGGTGTAGTTGGCTATTTAGCAGTCTTATGGCTTGTGGATAGATGTTCAGGAGCCTGTTGCTGTCAGACTTGATGCACCATGCACCAGCACCGCTTGCCGTGCAGGGGCAGAGAACAGTCAGTCTGTGGCTTGGGTGAGGAGTCTAGCGATTTTCCAGGCCTTCCTTTCAAACCGCCTGATATTGAGGTCCTTGACGGCAGGGAGCTCGGCCCCAAGGATGTAGTGGGCTTGGGAGTGGGTCTAGGGTAGTGTTTCCAAACTCGTTTTGGTTTTTGTCTTAACAGTAAAGAGCTGATTCAAATTATCAAAGCGAGATGATTAGTTGAATCGGCTACGTAGTGCTAGCGCAAAAAAACAAAAACAAACGTGCACCCCTTGGGGTCCCGAGGACAGTTTTGGAAACCCTGGTCTAGGGTACTTTCTGTTTGAACTTCTGCTTGTAAACAGGAACCATGAGTACAGAGTCGTGATCTAATTTGCAGAATAGGGGACGAGGTAGGGCCTTGTGTGCTTGCTTGAGGGTAGAATAACTGATCTAGGACTTTATTGCCCCTAGTGCCGAGGGAGACGTGTTGATGGAAGTTGGACATCATGTGTCTTAATGACGCAGAATTATTATTTTATTTATTTTTAAATCGCCGGCAACCAGAAAAGCGGCCTCTGGATGCAAGTTCTCCTGCTTGTTTATAGCCTCGTACAGTTCGTTAAGTGGCAGCTTATTATTTTTATTGTCCAGGGATGGAATGTATACAACAGTCACGATAACAGCTGAAAACTCCCTTCGGAAGTAGAAGGGTCAGCATTTGAACATGTATTCCAAGTCGGTGAAAAATGGGTCGGCTCTTCCACCGCACTCAAGTCAGCACACCAGTTGTTGATGAACTCCTCCCCCTCAATTTCCTTAACTCCCCTGTCCTGTCCACATGGTGAATAAAGAATCCATCGAATTGGATAGCCATGGGTTGTATCTTGTCCGAGAGCCATGTTTCATAAAAGCAGAGAATATTGCAGTTTCGAGAGTCCCGTTGGTAGCAAATCCACGATCGGAGGTCACCCATCTTATTATCAAGTGACTGTACATTAGCCAGTAGAATTGAAGGAAGAGGTGGCTGGTTTTCCCGTCTACTTAATCTTGCCAGAATCCCCCCCCTTGCCTCTAACGCCAGCGTTTAGGCTTGGGTAGCCTGAAAATTGGGTCGTAATTATAGAAAGAGCCCAGGGCAGATGAGTCGAAGTCGAAATTGAGGTAAGTAAACCATCATCTTACTCTACATAGGCAAGATATTACCAGGCTATATTATCACATGCTGTCAAAAGGAAGCATTCTGCGACAGGGACAGTAGTGACAGCAAATTCATTTGTTGACAATTATGTTTGGGGCAGCAGGATAGCCTAGTGGTTAGAGCGTTGGACTAGTAACCGGAAGGTTGCAAGTTCAAACCCCCGAGCTGACAAGGTACAAATCTGTCATTCTGCCCCTGAACAGGCAGTTAACCCACTGTTCCTGACATGCCTAGTTAAATAAAGGCAAAAATATTTTTTTGCAAAACAGTGCTACAAGTTTCCTGTGCTGATCTTTTGACAAACGTGCCTATCCAGTCTGCCGTGGCTCCCTTCGCCATGCTAATCGTGGGGGACAATTCTTTATGAAACGCGCATCCAATCGCTTTGGTCCCAGGAACCTTAACTAAATCACAAACTTCAATATGCCGCGGTTCACAGTGCGGTGGCAGAAAATGGTGGATCTCCCGGGTGAAGCTTCCGAGGTTACAACGCTTATGATGTAGAATTGCAGGCGCAATATGCTTCCATTTCAAAGTGATTTGGAGGCACAGTTGAAAGTGGACACACCGAATTAGAAAATAAAAGCAGTACTTTTTTCAACCCGTGAGAAACAAGTATGGCATGGGAAGAGGGTCAAATGCGTGTCTCATGCTTATGCGTGAGAGTTGGCAGCACTGCAATCATACATGACAAACAAAGGTATGAGGTGTTGTTTTTTCTCACCCTGTCCAGATCAGGATGCACCAGGGCCACATAGTCATTACAGGCTATGACATTCCCCAGTGCTGAGAGACGCTCCTCGACCCTCTGGATCTTCACAGTGTCTGGAAGACAATTCCTAATGTGCTGCAGCTCCTGGTCAGTAGTGTTGTTGGGCACCAGGAGTCCATGACGATTCCCTGAATAGCAAATTTATTGTGGAAGTAGTTGAGCAGGGTTAGCTGGGCTAAGTGCAAAATTGTTTACAATTTAGCACATTCGTTGTGACAGTCAATTATCCAAATAATTTTCAGAAAATAGAAAGCGCAGTATTGGTCTTACATAAAGCATAATTGAGTATTCCACTCTCCTGTTGAACTGATGACATTGCTTTGTGTTTCTTTGTGCACTTGCACAAAGCCTAGCTGTTTGACCTACAGAGCTATACTCACCCACACACATTCTTCCAATTATCCGACATCCTGCTATTGAGGCATGTACAACTGGGATGGTTTCTGACAACTCGCCTTCAAAGACACTGAAAACATAGATTTCATGTTACCATGACAGCAATAGAGCCCGACAGTGGAGGTGACAATACTCATAAAACCTAGCGGTCAAACAAGGGAAATGGTTAAAATCATTTTCACCATTAATTTTTTTCCCCATACGGGATTTTGGAAAATTAAAATAAGGGCTGTGTTCTGTATAGGCTTACCCTGGCGTGACGTTTTTATAACCATGTAAATCTCTCTCGGACAAGGTCACTTTTACCTTTAAGTAACATTAGATATTTCATACAGAAATTCTTACCTTTGTCTTGACAATTGGAACCAATTTCCCTGATTGACCGCTAGGGTATTGTGACTCATACTGTGGTACTCTATGCTCATTTATAACAACATTCCCTGGAGAAAGCTGACAATACTGTATGTAAAGCTTTCAATACAATTTTACTTGTCCATTTATTATGGAATTTACTCTTATGCTCTGTCCTCTTGATCAAGACAGGTGAGTGTCCACCGCAGTGCTGATTCATGAGCGTGACTCAGAAATCAAGTGTGCTTTGAATGACACCCAACACAAGTTGCGACAGTGCAGTAATATCTAACACACAAAACTATGTAAAGAGATGGAATAAGAATATATACATATAAATATATGGATGAGCGATATAAAATCTGTCCTTCTGCCCCTGAACAAGGCAGTTAACCCACTGTTCCCCAGTAAACCGTCTTTGTAAATAAGATTTTGTTCTTAACTGACTTGCCTAGTTAAATAAAGGTTACATTACATATATACTTTTAAATGTAAGTGCTTTAATATGTTTGGACCCCAGGAAAAGTAGCTAATGAGGACCCCTAATAAATACAAACACTGGTGCCTTTCTATTCTAAAATTAGGTTAGTATCGTCAAGGTTGGTTGAAAATAAATGTACCATCTCAAGCTATCTCAGCTAACGTTAACTAGCAAGCAACGTCTGGAAAATATGCAACATATCTTACCTATAGAAATTCTCTGACCCACCAATTGCAACTAGGCAATATGTGTTTGTTAATTTGGCGAAGCAGCCTATTTCGTTGTTCTTCTCGAAAGATGCCCTGACAGCCATGTTGAAGTTAACAGTTGAGGAAGAACTTTCCTGAAACAAAATAAAATACCCGTTAATATTACACCATTCCTACCTTGTTACCGTTAGCTGACTATCAATTAGTTACTTCTAGCCAAGCCTAGCTACTCAGTTAACTCTCATCTCAGTTAGCCCAATTTGCTGATTATAATATGTACTGTAGAGTATCCAAAGATTATACAACAGCTACAAACACATGACAACTACCACCCCATAATTGAAAAAAAATGAAGACGCAATGCATATGGCTAACGTTAGCAATTTAGCTAGTGGAGTGGAAATTGCCTCAAGTTTACAAGTTCAGTAACGTTTACTGAACTCATTTTCAAGAAAATCCAAGACCACGGGCTGGTTCCCATACACACTATAGTATAGCTACGTTTGAATGTTTACCAGATCTGTTTGACATATCGGATTATCTATGCAAATAACAATAACTTCACCTACTCAAGGTTTGTGGCCTCAGCAAACGTGGACTTCTTATTTTTCCTCACACGTGTTCACTTCCTCGTCAACGTCATGACGTACACCCCCAACACCCGACGCAAGACATGTGTTTGGCCCTTTCAATGCTGTGTTGAAAACTACTGGGAACTCGGAACTCTCCCTACTTCAGTAAGTTCAAGACAACTGGAAACTCGGAAAACAACAGTTTCGACACAGTCCCGTGCTCTCGTTCTCTGTGGCTGACATGAGTAAGACGTTTAAGCATGTTAACCCTCGCAAGGCTGCCGGCCCACACTACATATATAGCCACCTCCTCAGAGCATAGCTATCTGGAGTGTTTACGGACATATTCAATCTCTCCATATCCAAGTCTTATGAGGTTTCTGTGTTATGCACTATAGCCCGTTACCATATATGTGATTTAATATTATCTGCTGTTGGCTTGTGTGGATGTATATAGGTGTTATGCAACATAGCTGACTTGAAACATTGTTAACCGTTTCAGGGCCATGGGCCTTTCTCATGATGGAAAAATACAGAATAACATAAAAACAGACACATACAGAATGTAGTGTAGCAAACCACAGACTGTTTTTGTTAGAACTCAAACTTAACAATAACAGAAACCAGATATGTGATAACGGTATCTAGGGAATGAGCGCATAGATACTCGACACAGCAAGTTACATCTATCAACTGGAGCGCCCGGGGGCTGGTACCAGCTCGTAGGACAACAATCAACGATAGGCTAGGTGAGTTTAAACCACGCCCAGTCTCTACTCTGACAGGCCGGCTCGGAAGCAGGAACTACTACTGTCATCAGGGTATATTATAACATCTTTGTCAGGAACAAGTCAGTTCTCTGTTTTGCCCTGCAAGGTGGGACAGAGAGCCCATATATATGAAAATTGCATTTACCACTTATTGCTTAGCTAATAAAAAATACATAGTATACAATCGGTGACTCATTGTCATATTTATCCTGATACCAGATTCGAATTGATGCAACTCTAACAGTCTCCTGTCCCCACTTGCTTCAAGATGTCCACCAATGTTCCTGTACCCAAGAAAGCAAAGGTAACTGAACTGAATGACTATCACTCCGTAGCACTCACTTCTGTCATCATGACGTGCTTTGAGAGGCAAGATAAGGATCATATCACCTGCACCTTACCTGACACCCTAGACCCACTTCAATTTGCATACCTCCCCAATAGATCCCACAGACGATGCAATCCCACTTCACACTGCCCTATCCCATCTGGACAAGAGGAATACCTATGTAAGAATGCTGTTCATTGGCTATAGCTCAGCCTTCAACACCCTAGTACCCTCCAAGCTCATGATTAAGCCCGGAGCCCTGTGTCTGAACCCCACCCTGTGTAACTGGGTCATAGACTTCCTGACGGGCTTCCCCCAGGTGGTGAAGGTAGGAAACAACACCTCCTCTATGTTGATCCTCAACACAGGGGCCCCACAAGGGTGCATGCTCAGCCCCCTCCTGTACTCCCTGTTCAGCAATGACTGCGTGGCCATGCACGCCTCCAACTCAATTATCAAGTTTGCAGATGATGCCAGGAAAATAACCTCTCCCTCAACATCAACAAAACGAAGGAGCTGATTGTATACTTCCGGAGACAGCCGAGGGATCATGCTTAGGGTCACGAGTCATGAAGGCAGTCAAATTCCACGTGACCAATTAGTCATGGTAATTAGGCTTCTCCAAGCTCTGATGCTGCTGATGGTCATTAGTAGTCTACTAAACTTGCTAACAGCCTGGTACTCAGCACTCTATTGTCCCTCTAATCACTCAGATATCTATGCGAATGATGCATTTCGCAAGAAACAATGCCTTTTTTTTCGTGACTTTTTCGAATCATAGTTGCACACCTCACGTAGCCTAGCCCGTAAGCCTTTATGTTTTGATAAGGTTTGTATTTCAACTAAAGTGTCCAAATAACTTCTTAAAATTAAGCAAATAAATCCGCTTTACAAGGGGTGTAGAGCCTAATTGGCACACATAAGCAGCATGTGAGTTTCAAGTTTTGGGAAGATAATTTTCACCATAAAAATGAACCATCATAATAAAAGTATTACATGCATAATCACATTTGTGGTTACTTTTGATAATGGTGTTTTCCTGCAAATGGAACATTCACGCTTATAGCCTACTGCCGTGTGCGTATTGCTGCACTTATAATGTGAAGAAATAGCCTAATAGTTTATCAACATTTTAAGCTAAACATTCTGATCTGTTGCGTCAGCCTCATTGCATAAAAGTATTTTTGATGCTAGTGGTTGTATTAATTTGGGATCTATCACATCCCACAACAGTCCCAGATGATGTTTGGGATATTTATTTCTAGCACAGAACAGGTCAACTTTTGTACCATGGGGATAGTAGATTGATGTAGGCTAGTGCTTTTGCTCTTCATTTTGCCTACTCATCTTGTTGACGAAAAGTAAACCTGGACAGTTCTTCCAATATCTTCAATATGCACCTCAGAATTGGTTAAGGATGCATCCCCGATCTGTCAGTCTTCACTTGTAGCCTGCAAGAAGTACCCGATCACATGATGCTGAGCCATCTGAGTGAGAGGTGCTTCGGAGCATGCAGCATTCAGGGAGAAGGGAATTATAATTATAATATTTAGCCACTGGCTGCAAAAGGCATGGATTTTTTTAGGGGGCATTACGGCCACACAAAGGGGATGCCTTCAGGAAATTCGAGGCATTACAAAGTGCTTGTCAAATTGTGAATGAGAGACTGATGAAGAGTGTACTGCCTGAGCAGAGCTCATGCTTTTCAAGCATCATTAGTCGCATCATGCAGCCTTACAATGTATTAAAAATCGAAACATATAGCCCAACATTTGTAGAACAAGTAAAGTTATATTAATCGCTTTAAATTAAGCATTTTGGAGTAGCTATTTCTTTGTTAACCGCTCGCACAGAATAGCCGCATGTGCATACTCCCTCAAATCGGTTGGAGAAAATATCCTTTCTATTTTATTCAGCTTTGTTAAATTTTATTCTTTATACTATTAAATAATGCCACGGAATTCTAGGCAAATCTTGTCTGCTAAATACATTTATGGAGCCCACAGCAATATGGCCTAATTTAACATAAGTATAATTCAGAGTATGCTATTCTGTTCTTCTGAAATAGACTACATTTTCTTCCTATCATGTTTCTTTAGACCTGTCTAAAATAAATAATGGATTTATTGTGAAGGTGTAGGCTATATTACATGTATTTATGTTTATGTTCTAAAGATCTGCATCAGTGGCTTGTGGTCAATTACCGTGAGACCGGCAATTATTTCCTTGGCAATCACCGGCTGATGAAATTTTGTGGGCTGATGAAATTTTGTGACCGCTACTGCCCTAAGCACACATCAACGGAACTGCAGTTGAGAAGGTAAAAAGCTTCAAGTTCCTCAGTGTACACATCACTGACCATCTGAAATGGTCCACCCACACAGACAGTGTGGTGAAGAAGGCGCAACAGCGCATCTTCAACCTCAGGAGGCTGAAGAAATTCGTCTTGGCCCCTAAGAGCCTCACAAACTTACAGATGCACAACTGAGGGCATCCTGTAGGGCTGTATTACCACCTGGTACGGCAACTGCACCACCCACAATCGCAGGGCTCTCCAGAGGGTGGTGCAGTCTGCCCAACGCATCACTGGGAGCACACTACCTGCCCTCCAGGACACCTGCAGAACCCGATGTCACAGGAAGGCCAAAAAGATTATCAAGGACATCAACTAGCCGAGCCAAGGCCTGTTCACCCCGCTATCATCCAGAAGGCACAGGGAAAAGACTGATTAATATCTGACATCATCAGAATGGGCAGCTGAACACTATATATTGGAAACACTTGATTTGTTATTTTAACTAAAATATTACCAATCTTTGTTAAACATAAATACCTAACTTGTTTTTGCAGTGATTCTGTGACGCGGTTAGCTTTTAACAGCTAGGAATGCTATTTCTTGTCCCGTAATCCTGCCTAACTGACAGGTTAAAGTCTGCTTGAAAGAACCGCTAAACTAGGTAAACTTAACGTTAGCCATCAAGCTAACGAAGTTAGTCCCAGGTGATCTCTAGAGTCTAATCTCCCTGCACCTTCGTTACTGGGGGTACTTGTGTCCGCTGAGCCTACTCCTACTCCTTCCCTACGATTTCGAAGTTGACGTCGGCAACCTTCCGTCCCTGCTCTGGATCAAGCGGGGCTTCTCCATCTGTCAGAGGTCTGATTGTGGGCAGCTCCATGGTAAGAAATATGACTGTTCCTGGTGCAAAAACAATGTCCTATCCTGGAGCTCGAGTAAATTACATTACTAACTTGCTTCCAAATGTACTACGCCAGGACATGGACATCGATTCTATCATAGTCCATGTGGGTTTTAATGACATTACAGTGCCTTGCGAAAGTATTCGGCCCCCTTGAACTTTGCGACCTTTTGCCACATTTCAGGCTTCAAACATAAAGATATAAAACTGTATTTTTTTGTGAGGAATCAACAACAAGTGGGACACAATCATGAAGTGGAACGACATTTATTGGATATTTCAAACTTTTTTAACAAATCAAAAACTGAAAAATTGGCCGTGCAAAATTATTCAGCCCCTTTACTTTCAGTGCAGCAAACTCTCTCCAGAAGTTCAGTGAGGATCTCTGAATGATCCAATGTTGACCTAAATGACTAATGATGATAAATACAATCCACCTGTGTGTAATCAAGTCTCCGTATAAATGCACCTGCACTGTGATATTCTCAGAGGTCCGTTAAAAGCGCAGAGAGCATCATGAAGAACAAGGAACACACCAGGCAGGTCCGAGATACAAAACGATTTCCCAAGCTTTAAACATCCCAAGGAGCACTGTGCAAGCGATAATATTGAAATGGAAGGAGTATCAGACCACTGCAAATCTACCAAGACCTGGCCGTCCCACTAAACTTTCAGCTCATACAAGGAGAAGACTGATCAGAGATGCAGCCAAGAGGCCCATGATCACTCTGGATGAACTGCAGAGATCTACAGCTGAGGTGGGAGACTCTGTCCATAGGACAACAATCAGTCGTATATTGCACAAATCTGGCCTTTATGGAAGAGTGGCAAGAAGAAAGCCATTTCTTAAAGATATCCATAAAAAGTGTTGTTTAAAGTTTGCCACAAGCCACCTGGGAGACACACCAAACATGTGGAAGAAGGTGCTCTGGTCAGATGAAACCAAAATTGAACTTTTTGGAACAATGCAAAACGTTATGTTTGGCGTAAAAGCAACACAGCTCATCACCCATCCCTACTGTCAAACATGGTGGTGGCAGCATCATGGTTTGGGCCTGCTTTTCTTCAGCAGGGACAGGGAAGATGGTTAAAATTGATGGGAAGATGGATGGAGCCAAATACAGGACCATTCTGGAAGAAAACCTGATGGAGTCTGCAAAAGACCTGAGACTGGGACGGAGATTTGTCTTCCAACAAGACAATGATCCAAAACATAAAGCAAAATCTACAATGGAATGGTTCAAAAATAAACATATCCAGGTGTTAGAATGGCCAAGTCAAAGTCCAGACCTGAATCCAATCGAGAATCTGTGGAAAGAACTGAAAACTGCTGTTCACAAATACTCTCCATCCAACCTCACTGAGCTCGAGCTGTTTTGCAAGGAGGAATGGGAAAAAATTTCAGTCTCTCGATGTGCAAAACTGATAGAGACATACCCCAAGCGACTTACAGCTGTAATCGCAGCAAAAGGTGGCGCTACAAAGTATTAACTTAAGGGGGCTGAATAATTTTGCACGCCCAATTTTTCAGTTTTTGATTTGTTAAAAAAGTTTGAAATATCCAATAAATGTCGTTCCACGTCATGATTGTGTCCCACTTGTTGTTGATTCTTCACAAAAAAATACAGTTTTATATCTTTATGTTTGAAGCCTGAAATGTGGCAAAAGGTCGCAAAGTTCAAGGGGGCCGAATACTTTCGCAAGGAACTGTATGAAGGGCAGCTCTGAACATTTGAAACTGGTAGACACTAATAAAATATCGATCATATCTGGCCCTGTGCCCACTTTGAATCGTGACATTGAACGCTTTAGCAAGCTACTTTAGCATGGCCACTTTTGTTGACAATTTGGATACCTTTCGGAAACAAAACACGTTTTATATGGAGGATGAGATCCACCCAACTAATTTGGGTTCCTGGATCCTTTCATAGCATTATAAGGTTGTGTTGAAACAATGATTTATCAATGAACTAAGCCCTTCTCAGTTAATCCCTACCATTTTGTCACTGAGGCATCATAATGCTTTAGCAAATGTACATTATACTAGGGGCATTGGTAGACACAATATATGTAACCTAATTTATGTTCCTCTAACTGCCCTGATCCGACAGCTATTGTATGCAGCAATCATGTGTCTATGAACCAGATTTATGGTGTTAGCACTGAGGCAGTGTGCCCTAGTAGGAAGTCCACTGTGTGCAGCTCACCCTGCACTAACATAATTAACATGATAATATCTACTTCTGCAAAGCTTCCCAGTAAAGCAATGGAAACAAGCAAGCACCCCAGAAAAAAAGTGCTAAAAATAGCCCATGTTAACATACACTACCATTCAAAAGTTTTGGTTCACTTGTCCTTGTTTTTGAAATGTCCTTGTTTTTGAAAGAAAAGCTATTTTTTTGTCCATTAAAATAACATCAAATTGATAAGAAATAGAGTGGAGACATTGTTAATGTTGTAAATGACTATTTTAGTTGGAAACAGCAGATTTTTTTAATGCAATATTTACATAGGCATAGAGAGGCCAATTATCAGCAACCATCACTCCTGTGTTCCAATGGCACATCGTGTTAGCTAATCCAAGTATATAACTTTAAAAGGCAAATTGATTCTTTAGACTAGTTGAGTATCTGGAGCATCAGCATTTGTGGGTTCGATTACGGGCTCAAAATGGGCTAGAAATTGCCAAGAAACGGAAGATCTCGTACAATGCTATGTACTACTACTTTCGCAGAACAGAACTGGCTCTAACCAGAATAGAAAGGGGAGTGGGAGGCCCCGGTACACAACTGAGCAAGAGGACAAGTACATTAGAGTGTCTAGTTTGAGAAGCAGATGCCTCACAAGTCCTCAACTGCCAGCTTCATTAAATAGTACCCGCAAAACACCAGTCTCAGCGTCAACAGTGAAGAGGCGACTCCTGGATGCCTAGAAGGCCAACATGTGTGACATTTTTATGATGTATGTGATATCAACAGAGAGGTATATTTTCTGGGTGATTTAAATATTAACTGGCTTTCAATCAAGCTGCCCACTCAAGAAAAAGCTTCAACCTGTAACCAGTGCCTGTAACTTGGTTCAGGTTATCAGTCAACCTACCAGGGTAGTTACAAACAGCACAGGAATTAAATCATTAACATGTATTGATCACATCTTTACTAATGCTGCAGAAATTTCCTTGAAAGCAGTATCCAAATCCATAGGATGTAGTGATCATAAAATAATAGCCATATCTAGGAAACCAAAGTTCCAAACGTCTGGGCCTAATATGATGTATAAGAGGTCATACAATAAGTTCTGTAGTGATTCCTATGTTGTTGATGTAAAGAATAGTTGTTGGTCCGTGGTGTAAAGGAGAAAACGGACGTTGCACTGGACACATTTATGAAATTGCTTATCCCAGTTACTAATAATGCATGCACCCATTAAGAACATGACTAATTGACAGATTGATGAGGAATTGAAAAATGTTTGTCACGCCCTGGCCTTAGTTATCTTTGTTTTCTTTATTATTTTGGTTAGGTCAGGGTGTGACATGGGTGATGTATGTTTTTTATCTCATCTAGGGTGTTTGTAATTGTCTAGGGTTTTTTGTAGATTTATGGGGTTGTGTTCATTCTAGGTGTTTAGGTAAGTCTATGGTTGCCTGGATTGGTTCTCAATCAGAGGCAGGTGTTTATCGTTGTCTCTGATTGGGAACCATATTTAGGCAGCCATGTTCTTTGGGTATTTTTGTGGGTGATTGTTTCCTGTGTCAGTGTTTGTGCCAAACGGGACTGTTTCGTTGCCAGTTCACGTTATTAATTTGTGTTCATGTTTAGTTTTTCTTATTAAAAACCATGGACACCTACCACGCTGCGTTTGGTCCGATCCTTGTTTCACCTCTTCAGAGGAAGACGAGGAAATCTGCTGTGACAATGTTATGGTTGAGAGGGATGAGGAAAAGGAATGGAAAATAAACAATCCCACACAAAGACATGGGGGAACAGAGGGTTAAATACACAACAAGTGATTGAGGGGATTGAAACCAGGTTTGAGGAAAACGAGACAAAACAAATGGAAAATTAAAAGTGGATCGATGATGGCTAGAAGACCGGCGATGCCGACCGCCGAGCGTCGCCCGAACAAGGAGAGGACCCGACTTCGGCAAAAGTCGTGACAGCATGACATGCCAGCAACAAACGCTGACACTACACATCCAAGTATATCTTACCACATTTTGAAAGACAAGATTTGTAATTTTGAATTCCGTAAAGTGAGTGTGGAAGAGGTGAAAAAATGATTGTTGTCTATCAACAATGACAAGCCACCGGGGTCTGACAGCTTGGATGGAAAATTACTGAGGATAATAGCAGATGATATTGCCACTCCTATTTGCCATATCTTCAATTTAAGCCTACTAGAGAGTGTGTGCCCTCAGGCCTGGAAGGAAGAAAAAGTAATTCCGCGACCCAAGAATAGTAAAGCCCCCTTTACTGGCTCAAGTAACTGACCAATCAGCCTGTTACCAACCCTTAGTAAAGTTTGGGGGAAAAAGGTGTTTGACCAGATAGAATACAATTTTACAGTAAACACATTGACAACAGGCTTTCAGCACGCTTATAGGGAAGGACAATCAACAACCACACAAATTACTGATGTGTTACTCAACACTATACACCACAGCTACTACAGCAACTGAAATTACTGCAAAACTTAACAAAGAGCTGCAGTTAGTTTCAGAATGGGTGGCAATGAATAAGTTAGTCATGATTTTTACAATGCTTTTAAACTAAAGGCATTGTATTTGGGACAAATCATTCACTAAACTCCAGACTTCAACTAAATATTGTAATAAATAATGTGGAAGTTGAGCAAGTTGAAGTGACTAAACTTGTAGTAACCCTCGATTGTAAACTGTCATGGTCAAAACATATTGATACAACAGTAGCTTAGATTGGGAGAAGTCTGTCCATAATAAAGCGCTGCTCTACCTTCTTAACAGCACTATCAACAAGGCAAGTCCTCCAAGCTCTAGTTTTGTCGGATCTGGACTACTGTTCAGTCGTGTGATCAGGTGCCACAAAGAGGGACTTAGGAAAATTGCAATTGGCTCAGAACAGGGCAGCACGGCTAGCCCTTGGATGTACACAGACAGCAAACATGAATGATATGCATGTCAATCTCTCCTGGCTCAAAGTAGAGATTGACGTCATCACTACTTGTATTTGTGAGATGTATTGACATGTTGAAAGCACTGAGCTATGTTTAAAGGACTAGCACACAGCTCAGACACCCATGCATACCGCATAAGACTCGCAGTTCACAGTTCGGAAGTCCAGAACAGACTATGGGAGGCGCACAGTTCTACATAGAGCCATGACTACATGGACATCTATTCCACATTAGGTAACTGATGCAAGCAGTAGAATAAGATTTAAAGATTTAAAAAAACATAAAAATACACCTTATGGAACACTTTGGACTGTGAAGTAACACAGACATAGGCACATGCATACACATACATGATAACATATGCAATATACACACACACGTACACATGGGGGGCACACATTTAGTGTGTTGTACTTGTATTTATTATGGATCCCCATTAGCTGCTGTCAAAGAAGTAGCTACTCTTCCTGGGGTCCAGCGAAATTAAGGCAGTTTATACAATTTTATAAACATTACAATACTGTAAGGTTCTGTATTTATTTTCTTAGTCAACCTTGTGTTCTGTTTTGCTATGTTCTTGAACGTAGCCCTTTTTCTTTGTGTTCTTGAACATAGCCCTGTCTTTAATTTTTCTTCATTGATTTCACCTGTGTTAGTTACTCACCTGGTCTCATTAGCTCCTTATTTAGTTCAGCTCATTCTGTTTGTGCCTTTGTGAGGTATTGTTGGTTTTGACTCTATTAAGCCTTTTCCCAGCTCTGCCTGTTTGCCTACCTGTGTATGACCATTGCCTGTCTGTTACCACGATTCCTGCCTTCTGCGAAGGCGAAATAAACACCTAGAGACCTCTTGTCTTGTGTCTTGTGAATTCTGTAATGAATGGATTGTAATGATTTTACAATTGTATAATTGCCTTAATTTTGCCGGACGCCAGAAATAGTAGCTGCTGCCTTGGCAGCTAATGGGCATCCAGTACATTTACAAATACAAGGCGATGTCAGTACAGGTGCATCACAGCTGGGACTGAGAAGCTGTTTTATTATCTATCTCAAGGTGTCGGGGGGCTGGGGTCAGTTTGTTATATCTGGAGTACTTCTCCTGTCCTATTCGGTGTCCTGTGTGAATCTAAGTGTGCGTTCTCTAATTCTCTCCTTCTCTCTTTCTTTCTCTCTCTCGGAGGACCTGAGCCCTAGGACCATGCCCCAGGACTACCTGACATGATGACTCCTTGCTGTCCCCAGTCCACCTGGCCATGCTGCTGTTCCAGTTTCAACTGACCTGAGCCCTAGGACCATGCCCCAGGACTACCTGACATGATGACTCCTTGCTGTCCCCAGTCCACCTGGCCATGCTGCTGCTCCAGTTTCAACTTCCACCTGACTGTGCTGCTGCTCCAGTTTCAACTGTTCTGCCTTATTATTATTCGACCATGCTGGTCATTTATGAACATTTGAACATCTTGGCCATGTTCTGTTATAATCTCCACCCGGCACAGCCAGAAGAGGACTGGCCACCCCACATAGCCTGGTTCCTCTCTAGGTTTCTTCCTAGGTATTGGCCTTACTAGGGAGTTTTTCCTAGCCACCGTGCTTCTACACCTGCATTGCTTGCTGTTTGGGGTTTTAGGCTGGGTTTCTGTACAGCACTTTGAGATATCAGCTGATGTACGAAGGGCTATATAAATACATTTGATTTGATTTGATTCAATACAATCATACTTTCTTTAACCTTTGCCATTTTAAAGCATTTTGCCCATAAACCATTGGGCAAAAGTGAAGGATTTAATATTGCTTGGAACACCATTCCATTCCTCTGCACCAGTCTTAAGGAAGGAGCTTTTTCCAGCCATGCTCGTATAGCGCAGTGGTCTGATATTGGCAACACTGGCTCTGGTGTGATGGCTATGAGACAAGTAACTTAGGGAAAGTCCATGTATAAATGTAAAAACCATCAACAGTTTGATCTGCACCATCCGGAGATTAACTGGAAGCCAGTTCAGTTCCCTGAGTGATTAGGACTAGGGCTGGGTGGTCACGAAATTTCATCAGCCGGTGATTGTCAAGCAAATAACTGTTGGTCTCACGGTAATTGAACGTTAATTAACAAACACATTTAGCATATTTTGGCTTCCACACATAACCTAGAAGCCACTGATGTAGACTTTTGCATCTACATTTTTTTAAAAGTATAATAAATCCATGTAATATAGCCTAGACCATCACAATAAATCCATTATTTATTTTGGACAGGTCTAAAGAAGCATGAAATGAAGAAAATATAGTCTCTTTCAGAAGAACAGAATAGCATCCTCTGAGTTGTCCTTATGTTAGGTCCTGATCTGGCTATTGTTGGTCAATTTCTTAAACAAATTATCAGGTCAATATGATTATCAAACATACATTAGTAATGGAAAGGAAACACAGACTACGTTTTAAAATACTCCTTTAGTAATACAATTGTAGTCAGAAGTTGGTACAGAGTACAGTACATAATAGCTCTCCCCAGGTTCTGCAAAATGTCTAAGACATCCTGTAACTCATATAGCCTCTCCCAGTCCTCCTTGCATGAGTTTCCCTGGCAACAACATTTTAATAAATCTAACCTCCCCCTGACAGCAGCAACCATCTTATCAGCAATTAAAAGCTCTGAAGTGGGTTTGACCACAACTTGACATTTCATCACAAGTATAGAGTCATAATAAGGTGAACTAGTCCAAGCATCTTCTGACAGGTGGCTGTTTTCATCAGGCCTGCAATAGCCTTGTGTTCTCAGAAAACCATTCAGTATTTCTCAGAACCTCAGATAGCCAGGTGGGGCCCAGACAGGAGTTGTATGTACTGTAGACTGTTTCCGTCTTCTGATAGTGTCTGAACGGCACAACACTCAAAACTGGTTAAACACACAGAGATCTCCTGAAGAGGAGACCACACAGTTTATCATAACACAATTTATTAACCCTTTAAAAGGTATGAGGCCTTGGTTTAACCCTCTTCACTATGCCAAATGGCTGTTCATTTAGCGGACAAAATTTGCTTAGAATCCCGTGGCATTATTTTATAGTATGAAGAATACAATTGAACAAAGCTGAATATGCTTAATTTAGAGATATGAATGTAACTTTAGTCTTTCTACAAACATAGAAATTAACCAATTTAATGATGGCATCCCCTTTGTGTGGCTGCAATGCACCCTAAAAAAATCCATGTCTTTTGCAGCCAGTGGCCGTTGTGACCTTCTCCAGCGCGCTCCTAATCATCTCCCACTCACATTGCTCTCAATCAGGTGATTGGGTTTTTCGCACAGGCTACAAGTGAAGACAGACACATTAGAGTCCTATCATGCAGCCTTACAATGTATAAAAAAATCTAAACATATAGCCCAACGTTTGTAGAACAACTGAAGTCACATTAATAACTCTAAAGATGGCGCCGGAGGGGATGGCTGTTGTTTTATGGGCTCATTGTTTGTAACTTATTTTGTACATAATGTTGTTGTTACCGTCCCTTATGACCGAAAGAGCTTCTGGACATCAGAACAGCGATTACTCACCTTGAACTAGACATATACTTTTTCTTTAATGACTCGGACTAGAAGGATTTACTCCAGACACCCAAACAGGCCCTCATCACCATCATTCGCAAATTTGATTTGATTTGAGAAAGAGACTGAGGTTTTGCGGAAGGAGAATGGGGTGCCTTCTGAGGATCCGGCGACAAGTGGCTAATCTGCCTTTGCCATCGGTACTATTGGCCAACGTACAATCACTCGATAATAAAGTGGACGTATATTCTACCAACGGGACTAAACATTTTTAATATCTTATGATTAACCGAGTCATGGCTGAACGACGACATGAATAACATACAGCCGGCAGGTTATACACTGTATCGGCAGGATAGAACAGCAGCATCTGGTAAGACAAAAAGTTGTGGTCTATGTATATTTGTAGACAACAGCTGGTGCACAATATCTAAGGAAGTCTCGAAGTTTTGCTCGCCTGAGTTAGAGTATCTCATGATAAGCTGTAGACCACACTATCTACCTAGAGAATTTTCATCTATAATCGTTGTAGCTGTCTATTTACCACCACAGATCAATGCTGGCACTAAGACCGCACTCAATGAGCTGTATACGGCCGTAAGCAAACATGAAAATGCTCATCCAGAGGTGGCGCTCCTAGTGGCTGGGGACTTTAATGCTGGGAAACTTAAATCAGTTTTACCTAATTTCTACCAGCATGTTAAATGTGCAACCAGAGGGGAAAAAAACTCTAGACCACCTTTACTCCACAGACGCGTACAAAGCAATCCCTCGCCCTCCATTTGGCAAATCTGACTATAATTATATCCTCCTGATTCCTGCTTACAAGCAAAAATGAAAGTAGGAAGTACCAGTGACTCAATAAAATAGTGGTCAGATGAAGCAGATGCTAAGCTACAGGACTGTTTTACTAGCACAGACTGGAACTTTTTCTGGGATTCTTACAATGTCATTGAGGAGTACCCCACATCAGTCACTGGCTTCATCAATAAGTGCCTCGATTACGTCATCCCCACAGTGACTTTACAGACAGACCTCAACCAGAAGCCATGGATTACAGGCAACATATGTACTGAGCTAAAGGGTAGAGCTGCTGCTTTCAAGGAGTGGGACTCTAACCTGGAAACTTATAAGATGTTCCACTATGCCCTCTGACGAACCATCAAAAATGCAAAGCCTCAATAGAGGACTAAGATCGAGTCGTAATACACCGGCTCCGATGCTCATCGGATGTGGCATAGCTTGCAAACTATAACAAACTACAAAGGGAAGCACAGCTGAGAGCTGACCAATGACACAAGCCTACCAGACGAGCTAAATAACTTCTATGCTCACTTCAAGGTAAGTAACACTGAAACATGCATGAGCGCATCAGCTGTTCCGGACGACTGTGTGATCACGCTCTCCGCAGCAGATGTGTTTAAGACCTTTAAACAGGTCAACATTCACAAGGCCGCAGGATTACCAGGACATGTACTCCGAGTATGCACTGACCAACTGGCAAGTGTCTTCACTGATATTTTCAATCTCTCTGAGTCTGTAATACCAACATGTTTCAACCAGACCAGCATAGTCCCTGTGCCCAAGAATACTGTCGTTCTGCCCAAACAAGGCAGTTAACCCACTGTTCCTAGGCCTTCATTGAAAATAAGAATGTGTTCTTAACTGACTTTCCTAGTTAAGTAAAGGTAAAATAAAAAATGACTACCAACCTGTAGCACTCACATCTGTAGCCATGAAGTGCTTTGAAAGGTTGGTCATCAACACCATTATCCCAGAAACCTTAGACCCACTCCAATTTGCACACCACCCCAACAAATCCACAGATGATGCAATCTCTATTGCACTCCACACTGCCCTTTCACACCTAGACAAAAGGAACACCTATGTGAGAATGCTATTCATTGACTACAGCTCAGTGTTGTCAGGAAGTGGCCCTTTTTGGGTATAGCTAGTGGGTTACCCTTCTTTCTCTCTCCCTCTCCTACACCCAAGTTCTGTTATCTCAGGTCATAAATTCCTGGAGGATACTCTCTCCCCCTGGCCACGCAGAAAGAAACACAGAGAGAACAAAGGATTTCACATGGCGAACTCCTAAATCCCCAAAATGGGGATTTGATATCAAATGTCCACTTGTGAGGAGGTGGGAATGGTCCGTGGACACTTAAGGGACAGGTATGACGAGTGTGTTTCCTTTGGTGACCTCAGAGAGGACAGGAAAAACACGACTATATCTCTGAATATGTACATTTCTCAATTATGGGGTTTGTATCTAATTCTTGTATAAAATGAATGAGTATAGATTAAACTATTTGTGAAATGATGTAATATGTTAAACCTTTAATGATAAAAAATTGTATTCCCTTTAAAGTTTAACTAAGTCCTTGGCCCACCCCCGTGAGCACAGACATGATCTGGCATCATGGAACTGCCCTTTTCTACAGTTACGAATAAAAAAAAACTCCTGAGGAAATCAACCACAAAAACCTCAGTGTCTGCTAAGGTTGGAATGGATGTTGAATTCCTAACCATACCACGTGGAGCATTGGCTACAAGGGTGGAAATGGTTAACTCTGAGACTATCGATCCCAACAGAATAAGAGCAAATCTTAGATACTAATTACTAGTCTGCAGCTAGAAATAATGTCAAATGAAGTTCTAACCACGAAAGACTTTGATCTAATGGGGAGCAGAGAGAGAGACACTCCGACGAACTCTCCAACAGACAGACGGACAATTCCAACAGAGATCATGATGACACATTGAGCGTAAATATATATTGGATTGCAGTTATTCCCGAATGTGTGAGTGTTCATGTGCAAAGGATTAGCATTTAAATTAATATAATTATCAACTGTGTAGTGATTACTTGTTTGTCTTTCCCGCTGTTCTCAGTCCACACCCACTTCCCTTTGTCCACCAAGCCGTCATATAGGCTTAGCCCACTAGGGAACCTCCCCTATCATTTCCTTGTAACCATAATTGTTGTTTGTTTATGCATTTCTGTGATTATTTAGTTAGTTAGTAAATAAATGATTAAGACGATTGGTGTGTGGATGAGTCATAGTAAAGGCTGGGTTTGTGCAGATAACCAACAATTTACGACGTTTGGAATGAGACTAACGTGAGGTAAAGAATAATTCCTTAATAAGAAGACTAATTGGTCAGATATTAAAATATCTGAAGAGTTATATTAGGAAAATTATAACTTTGTAAACTGAAGATTTTCCTTGGTGCCCCGACTTCCTAGTTAATTACATTTACATGATTAGTTTAATCACGTAATAATAATTAGAGAATTGATTTGATAAAATAAGTATACACTTTAATGATGCCAAAGACACGACAGCGTTCAACACCAATAGTGCCCTCAAAGCTCATCACTAAGCTAAGGTCCCTGGGACTAAACACATCCATCTGCAACTGGATCCTGGACTTCCTGACGGGGCCCCCCCCCAGGTGGTAAGGGTAGGTAACAACACATCCGCCATGCTGATCCTCAACACGGGGCCCCCTCAGGGGTGCGTGCTCAGTCCCCTCCTGTACTCCCTGTTCACTGGATCCTGGAAGTCCAAGTCTAGCTTAGTGATGAGCTTTGAGGGCACTATGGTGTTGAATGCTGAGCCAAGCACAACTCCAACACCATCATTAAGTTTGCAGATGACACAACAAGGGTAGGCCTGATCACAGACAACAACGAGAAAGCCTATAGGGAGGTCGTCAGAGACCTGACCGTGTGGTGCAAGGACAACAACCTCTCCCTCAACATGATCAAGACAAAGGAGATGATTGTGGACTACAGGAAAAGGAGGACTAAGCACGCCCCCTTTCTCATTGATGGTGCTGTAGTGGAGCAGGTTGAAAGATTCAAGTTCCTTGGTGTCCACATCACCAACAAACTAACATGGTCCAAGCACACCAAGACAACCGTGAAGAGGGCACGACAATACCTATTCCCCCTCAGGAGACTGAAAAGATTTGTCATGGGTCCTCAGATCCTCAAAAGGTTCTACAGCTGCACCATTGGGAGCATCTTGAAAGGTTGCATCACTGCCTGGTATGGCAACTGCTCGACCGCAAGGCTCTACAGAGAGTAGTGCGTACGGCCCAGTACATCACTGGGGCCAAGCTTCCTGCCATCCAGGAACTCTATACCAGGTGGTGTCAGAGGAAGGCCTTAAAAATGGTCAGACTCCAACCACCCTAGTCATAGACTGTTCTCTCTGCTACCGCACGGCAAGCGGTGCAAGAGCGTCAAGTCTAGGTCCAAAATACTTCTTAACAGCTTCTACCTCCAAGCCGTAAGACTCCTGAACAGCTATTCAAATGGCTACCCAGACTATTTGCAATGTCCCCGCCCCCTCTTTTACACTGCTGCTAGTCTCTGTTTATTATCTATGCATAGTCACTTTAACTCTACCTACATGTAAATATTACCTCAATTACCTTGACTAACTGGTGCCCCCGCACATTGACCTTGTACCGGTACCCCCTGTATATAGCCTCGCTATTGTTATTTTACTACTGCTCTTTAATTACTTTTATTTTTGACTCATCAATTTTTTTACTAAACACTTAAAACTGCATTGTTGGTTAAGGGCTTGTAAGTAAGTATTCACTGTAAGGTATATTACAGTGTTGTACTCAGTGCATGTGACAAATAAAATGTCATTTGATTTGCTCGACATATCAATTACTTGGAACTTGTACTTAATGCTCAGGCACCTCCTCCCGTGTTTGTCGGACCAGCATGTGCCAGTCAGATCCGACAACGGTGTCATCTACAGGCATCTACATACATCTACAGGCAGGGGGGGATTCGGTCCCTCCCCTTCTCACCTTGGCTCACTCCTTGTTGCTGTGTATCAGTGAGCATTTGCCCTCACTTCAGGTGATGCATGTTCCCGGGTTGTCTCAACTTGGGTGCAAATCTACTATGCAACGGGGGCCCTCATCCTCAGGAGTGGAGACTACACCCCTGGGTGGTTGCCCAGATATGGGCAAGAGGTTCGGCAGGGCCGACGAAGATCTTTACACATCGCAAGAAAACACACAGTGTTGTCTATTTTTCTTGATTAAGGACCAGATAGCCTAGTTGGGAATGGTTGCTCTTGCGCACCAGTGGCCTCGGATGCTCCTTTATACATTTGTGGCAGGGGTTCTGATTCAGCCCATGTTGGAGAAGGTGTACCAAGAGGGTTTATCATTGATTCTTGTGGCTCCCTGTCGGCCCAGACATGCTTGGTTCGAGGAAATCATTCACCTTTTAGGTAGGGATCAGTGGCAACTCCCGTTGCCCAGGGACCTGGGGCCCAGGCGCACGGGCAGGTTCGGCACGCGAAGTCCTGGGGCCTGAGAGGGACAACCTGAGGTCTAGAGGTTTACCTCTGAATGTTAAATGCCACAATTCAGTCATTCACATGTTTTGGAAAGATAGAAGCTCTCAATCCAGATGCCCAGCAGGGACACAGTCATTGAGGGCACCATCCAAAGTATCCAATCTGCATTAAGTACCAATTCAGTCAACAAAGTATTTCTGCAGGGCAATAAAGGCAGATTGAATCTCTGACAGAGCCTGTGGGAGGAATAGCATACATCACAGTGTCACCTCCATACAGATAAAAGTATATATATATATGTTTTTTACAGATAAACCACTATTGTAAATGTACATAGATAAAATCATTTGACCAAGAAACGATCCCTGTGGGATGCCCTTTATGTCCAGAGAACCTAATTAAACACCATCAGTAAATACACAGTGTGTTCTGTATTTTTATGTGTATTGTTCGGTTGAACAAATGGTGGCATATTACCAGCACGGTATTGTAAACACATTGTAGAGGCTGTTTGCAGCCTTTTTACTAAAGAAATCCAGCTTTGACAGTGCTACTGACCGTAGTGGTTACGCTTGGCTTGCGAATGCAAATTTAGAGCACACATTCAATAATATAACATTCTTAATTGGCACTTCAAATTAAAAAGCTTATTTGAAGTGTTATTTGACATATCAATTTGATGTGTAAATGTTTGACACGTAAAGACCCGAACGGTGTTCTATACTGACCCACCCCACTGACCCACCCCTCAAGGCTATTTAACGCCCAACATCATCCTCTCCCCCTATTTATCCTCCCCATGTCAAACCCCACTCATTTAATGAGCTACATATCCCAGTGCTTGTAACACTGACCTGTAAACGACTCCATTTCCCATGAGTACTTCCATCATAAAACCTTCTTTCACACATTACACCACCGGAGGTCACTGCTGTCGGGCCAAAAATAGTTCTCTGTGCTTGCTGAAAGCTTTCCCACAGTGCTATCTGGAGTAGGTTTAAGTGTACAGTATAGCAAATATACAGTATCTAACAAATGTATTACAGTAAAGTAAAATATTTAAGGAGAATACGTCATGCCCGTTACATCAGATGAGGTGGTGCGATATGTAAAGATGAAAACAGTAACTTCCATTGTTGACAGTATTTTGTTTCATAAACAAAACAATGACATTTAATTAACATTCATGGTGGCTACAATAGCATCTATTGGAGGTTTCAACCTTAAAGGTAACTCGAATGTTACCACATCCTCTAATTGACAGCTCTATTAGGTTAATCTACTGTATAACCATGTGGGCTTTTGTTGTCTTGGTTTTAGGGGAACTTTCACATGGCAACCTATAGCCACTCACACTCAGAACAACTGTATACCAAACTCTCACATTTACACAAGGATGACTTTGAATTAAACCCCCGTAATGTTTAAACTTTGCAGAGGGCATGTCCCTTTAATTTCTGCAGTGCTCTAGATATCTTCATGCCACTGGGATGCTTTCCAAAACACCTCAACCTGAAACCTGAGTTTCTGTTAATACCTCAATACCCATATCTCACATTGACATCTGGACAGAATCTTCAAAGGTACATAGATGTTTTTGTACTGAGGCCTCTAGAAGTTGCTACAAGTTAACATGTTTTCTGTACAACCTCTATACAACTACAGTTCAAATAGAGGAAAGAACAATGTTGGGTTAACCTTTACTTGAAGCACCTTTTTACCAGTAGCGGTACGTGGGTAAAACCAAACCAATAAAAAAGCCATATTACAACCTGTGTTGTAATATTGTATTGTTTGCTCTATAATCTATTAGTTCATATGCCTGTTAGTATATAGGCCTAAGGTCGAGATAACAAGAAGACAGAGGGGCAGAATAAAATAAACCACACCTTTGTTTCATCACAAAGCTGGAGAGCAAACTCTGTCCGTTGAAGTCCACAAAGTATATTGTATGTAACAAACAGTTACATGATCTTCAGCATGGTCAAGCAAGTTAATGTTTAAGACTTTTTTGGACTACTGAACAACTATTGATTTAGAACCATTGAGAGTTACCGCCAGTCACAAAGAAAACAGGAGCTGCCTCCACTATTCCAGCACCATTTCAACATCATCAAATCCCCTGTGCTTAGTCTAGTACAGTGACAACTAAAAGATACCAAAAACAATTTAATCAAATCAATGTAAGCTAAATATTATGTGGTTGTACATGGTTCTGATTTGTTTGTGTGTGTGTGTGTGTGTGTATATGTGTGTTTGTATGTGTGTGTGTGTGTGTGTGTGTGTGTGTGTGTGTGTGTGTGTGTGTGTGTGTGTGTGTGTGTGTGTGTGTGTGTGTGTGTGTGTGTGTGTGTGTGTGCATGCATGCAAGTAGAAAAACATGTTGACTCACCCTACTTGTAGAGAAATGCCAATGCCATCCTCCTCTCTTTCATGTTGACGAAACAGTCTATGACTAACATACAGTACAGGCTTTTATTTGTTGTTGTCCTAGGCTACCTAGGACAACAAGGACCATGCTGGGCATTTATGAACATTTGAACATCTTGGCCATGTTCTGTTATAATCTCCACCCGGCACAGCCAGAAGAGGACTGGCCACCCCACATAGCCTGGTTCCTCTCTAGGTTTCTTCCTAGGTTTTGGCCTTTCTAGGGAGTTTTTCCTAGCCACCGTGCTTCTACACCTGCATTGCTTGCTGTTTATGGTTTTAGGCTGGGTTTCTGTACAGCACTTTGAGATATCAGCTGATGTACGAAGGGCTACATAAATAAAGTTGATTTGATTTGATTTGATTTACCTGGCTAAAATTCTTGCTCTAGTGGGTGAAATTGGTTATGTGGGAGAGATTATATACATGATTTGATAACAAAAGAGAAAAGGTACACGTATGGGTTCATTCCCTGTTCTGGTAAAATGCATTTTCTATTGTATAGGGCAGGAAGCAGTTAAAGGCCATAGGGGACACTAAAAATGCAGACACGTAGACGTTTAGGCCAGCTGGACATACAAGGATCAAAGAGGTTGCCTAAGGACGGGGTCAGCCAATGACCAATTGATGGATTACAGGCATCAGTCACATCACAGGGGAGACATACGTCTGTTTGCTCTTAGACAACCATATGAAAAGAAGGTGACCAGAACAGCTGGGAACCCTAAAGCTAAAAGAGATGAAAGACACATACAATAGGGACACAGGGTTAATTACAGGGTCTGAGCACAGGCCACAGGAAGGGGGGATGTATATTATCTTTAGGTCAAAGGAAGGGTCTTGACATCATATAATCTGGCCGAAAGCAGATGTGGGCGTTACTGGGCTGAACAAGCAGGATGCACGGATTGAAATGTAACGTAATTTACATGTGGGATGGGCTTATATGTAATATGTGGATAAATACTGGAGCGAGAGCTCTGGAGGGGGTGGGTCCCGTGGGTCCCGCGGGGCTCTCCGGCGTGTAATACGGGTGTATTAAAAGTATATCATTGAATTCAACATTCATGGTCGTGTCATGTTTGAATCGATTTTCCACTACAGATTTTGGCGAGCATGCCAGGAGAATTAGGGACTAAAAAACGTTCTTGGCTGGCAGCGGGATCTTTGGACGATCTGGGCAAACAAGGGTGGCCACCCAGCTAAAGGTAAGAAAACAGTGAAATGTTTGCGTAGATCGCTTCAGAGATCCTGCCTCAGCAAGAGGAGGGTCAAGTAGGTCTCTCTCTCAAATTTCCTAAAAATTATAGAAACGAAAGAACTTTTTGAAATTCAATGAATTTGCATGCATGTGTGTAAGCTTGGGAATTGTATAATGAATGTGCATGTTTAGTGAGTGAGTAGAGGGGGGCTGTGAACTTCGCTGGTGTCGGGTGTGTTATTCGGCATGTTGGGCGCAGGGCTGCAGTTACCTGTTACCTGTTTATAAGGTCTGAATAGAATAAGTAATTATAGAAATCCTACGATACCGCTTCAAAATATTTACCAGAGGGTCTGAATGGGTAGGTCACTTTATTGATAAGTAATCCTGCGATACCGCCTCGAAATATTTAGCTGAAGGACTGCATGGGTAGGCTACTTTATTGATAAGTAGATAGGGAAATATTCGTGGCTACCGCTCTATGAAAGAGGTCTGAAACGGATGGATATTTAGAACACAGGAAGAACGCCAGCCTGATTGTGCGACGTTCAACTGCAAAAAGAAATCCTATAATCTAGACTTATGTAGAGGAAGTGAATTAAGTCAATAAAGAAATTATAGGTCGTTTTTAGGAAAAAACGAAGGGTATGCGTGAAAAATCTCATAGGATAATACCAGCTTATGTTGAGGAAGTGAATTAGGCTAGGTAATAAACTATTTTGTTTTTAGGTAAGAACAAAGGGATTGAATGAATGCGGTAATATAATTCTTTGTGATGAATGAGCAGATTAGAAAGAAGAGGAAGAACAGGCTGTGTGTCTGTGACCAACTGGGAATGCGCAGGCCTCTCTAACAGTTAACAGTGTAATTTGAGAAAGATAGCGCAGTTAACACGCACTGGGAAGTCGATAAATAATGGGCAATACATAAGGATAAAACATTGACTGGATAATGAGTTGTAAAAATACAATAGGTGTCAAAAAGAGGTATTAAACAAGGCATGGGTAGTGTATAACGGATGCAAAGTAGAAAGAAATAGACTAAAATATGCTGGTTAAAATAAATCTAGGCGGTTTAGAATAAAGTGAGAAGTCTAGAACACATATTAAAAATATCACGAGCCCCGTAAACAAAATAGCAAGCGGATAAATAAAGAGATAAGAAAGTGCATTACATTATGAATAAGCTGAATTAGAAGGAAAATTATATGAAATAGGATTTAATACACTGAACAAAGTTAAAGTAATAGTATAAGCAAAGATAAAAACACAGTGATATTTGAGGTGCTGTACTAGAATAAGACATTAAGGCTTCTGTAGAATTCAGTAATACAGTTGTAGACATTATAGAATAGGTTTTACTAGGGGTATTAAGTGATGTGAATAAACTATTATTTGAGAAAGTAGGGTAGATCTGCCTTGGGAAATAGTAAATAAAGTGTATAATGCGATGGGAGTGTTTAGGGGAAATAAATAAGTGACATGGAAACGAACGGACTGTTTCTTCCTGGAATATAGAGATAGCGAAATGAAATAAAGCCATAGGGACGCTGAAAGACGCGAACGTTAATTCTACCAATTCAATTTGGATATAAAGGAGCAGACGGTATAATGTAGGGCAACATTACCCGGTAAACAGGATAAATAAAATAATGAATTGGAACAATCACATAAAACCATAACACGAAGCTTAACTTAACATTCTATCATCAGAAATGCATTACGATAGGGGAAGTGTAAGAAGTTGTAGAGCAGGGCTAACTAAGGGTGTGGGAAAATTAGTGTAAGAATGACACTGGAATGTGGGAGCACCCTTTTCAAAAGAACAGCGGCTGATCATTCTAAGGTTAATATGAATGGAGTTTTCTCCAAGCGGTGTATAGTCTCTGATTTATCAAAAAGTGGTTCATAAAGAGTACAGTTTATATGTGATAAAATACGTACTAGATCACGTTTTACCTAACTTCTAGTAAGGTACCGATGTAATTTACAAATAGCCCCACTTGGAGTCGTTTTGTATTAAACTGGTGGTGTCAATGGCGATTGAATGCGTGGAGGAAGTTGTTGTTAGCGATAAAATACGGAGAATAAACGTATATGAAGGATTGCAGAATGTGGTGAAGGTGGTTGAAAGAAGAGTAAATTGTAGTGTATGGGTGTTTCAATTTCTAAAGGGTAGGACCATACAGAGGGCCGAGCAGGGAGGAATTGTGTGTTCCGTGCATGGCTGGAGCTTTTATTGCATGCTTGGGAAAAGTGAGGGGATTTTTTAGCAGCTTGCTGATTTAGGTGGCATGGTGAATGCTGACGAAATGTACATTTCTTTTCCAAAAGAAAAGGGGTTACATTTTCAATGTTTTTTTCAATTCAGTTTTAGACTGGGTATGCAGAAGGATGGAAATGTTTTTGAAAATATAGTTAAGTTGTTTCTAAAGAAAAGAGAGAGTGAAAACATTTGAATGGTGTCAAATGCCCTGAACCCTAATAATTTCCTGTGAAGACTGATCAACTTCACTAGAAATTGTTGGAACAGGTGGGATTGAATTATAAAATGATTGAACAACACCAGTCTCTATTCAAAGTGTACGATTACTTTGAAATTCCATTATATCCTTGGGAAAAGGATGAAGAGTTGTAATCTTGAATTGACTAGTTATTTAAATAAGTTTATTTTTATTTAACATGGGGTTATAGGAGAAAATATCAGTTCCCTGGGGTTATGGTCTTTGGGTAAATACAAAATGTGCTTTGTTCTTTCTGCATATAAAATATAAAATGGAAAAATATGTTAACAAGGGATAACAGTTATGTCAAATAGTTTATTGAGGTAGGATTCTCTGCAAGGGTTATGTTGATAACTACATAATCTGTAGTTTATCTGAGAGATTGCCAGTAGAATGAGGGAGTTATCATGGAATGTGACTATCATCACACCAAGTGTGTGTGTGGAACTCTACCCCACCCTACTGGCTGAATAGTGAAGGACAACTGTGTCTGATGACCTGTGAACTGTATCTGGAATGAGATGTGTCTGGAAGAAGAAAGACTAGGGGGGATTAGGGTAATGACCTTTTGTTACCAGGCCACTCATGATAGAAAAACAGAGGCAAAAAGGTGCATGATAAAATAGATGTTACTGGTACTAAAAGTTTTTAGTATAATGTCAATTATTAAAGGGATGATGAACTAAATTGAGTAGGTAAAATTTGAGTTAAAGTAAACACTAAGGACTATTATCCTGAATATTGGATTGGATAATTTATAAACAACATTTAGTTATGTTTTAAATATAGGAAAACTCTGGAAACTAATCCTGGTTGGTTGACAGAACTCGCAGAATATTAGATTAAGGGTTTTTGTTTCTTTTATTTTACAATATCATTGTAATTGGAGTGATACATTGGAATGACATAAGTAATTGAATAAAAATGATAGTTTGTTGTGTGATAACACCCAAGGATGAAGAAGACATTACAAATAGTGGTAATTTATTGCAAATATGCAGTTATTATAATTTACTTTACTATTTTTCTTGTTTGGTCAATTTATTTGTGTTTTGAGGAAAATAAGTGTCTGAGGGGAGACTGATATAAATTGACTAAAAATGATTTGAGAATGTTTAAGTATGTATCAAACTATGGAAGGAATTTAGGAGTAGTGACTTATGTGTTATGGGTTAGAAACTGTAACTACATTGGGGATTCATATGAAGGTTATGATAACAAGGGGGGGTGTTATTTCTAGAAACAATGTATATTAACAATGTATATTAATAGACAAGATAATTCACAAGGATAGTTGGTCTTGTAGAAATAGAGACAATTCTAAGGGTAGATAGAACATTACACACACCTAGATTATGGTAAAAGTAATAAGTAGTGGCATTTTGAAGAAGCTTAGGACTTAGTTTTGTTAGGATTGGATATTCTTTCAACTGGAAGATACTTGACTGAGTACATGTTATTCTTACAGCAGTTGCTGTAGGGACCATAACTTGGATATCATTATGAATATTTTTGTGGCAAGAGGTCAGGTATTTGAGACAGAATGTTTACATAACAGAATGTTTACATAGGGCTGTTATTTAAGAAAGTCTGTTGTCAGGAAATAACCCATGTGTTAGTATGTATGTTTCCAGGAGAAGAGTACGTAAGATGCCAGATGGAACGGCATGGGCTGAATTCTGGAGACTGAGTGTACATCAAGATACACCAGGCTGGGGATATACTTCTTACAGCACCTGCAGTGGTAAAGATCGTCATGTCTCTCTTTGATGGGTGCATAAGTTTCACAAGAAGTAAGGTCCAGCTGAATAATGGGTGAGCTTGAAAACACCATGACAGAGGACGTGAAACAAAACAACAGAGAGAGAGAGAGAGACTAGATTCTACTGTAGACATACTGGGTTGAGTTTGGGGGTTATTTGGTTTATTTGATAATGTATCATGGGAATAAGGATAGATATTAGGGTAATTGTAACTACATGTTGAAGGCTCGATGTGGAAGCCCATTCAGTGTTGAATTAGTTCAAGAAGAAAAAATAATGTTGATTAAGGTTATGCATAGGCTAATCAGTTGATATAGAGCAAATGGGGAACTAAGTAAAAAATGACATGATTTGGGAACACCTCTCAGAACCTGTGGCCGAAAGGGGAAGACTGGATAAAAGCATGAGGAAGCTAATTAGGGCCTCCATTTTTGTAGAGTCCAGCAGAAACACATCCTGAAAGCATAGAGTCGGGTGAAGAGAGAATGGGAATTGTCATGGTCTTAGATTTCAGTATTTATGAATACAGTCATGCATAACACATAACATTGTCAATAATGTTATGTTGTGTCTTTTGTTTTCCAAGTCTTTTGTTTAGGAAACCAGATGGAGAAGGGTTCTCCAGCTTCAGCTGGAATGTCAGTTTGTGTGATGAAAGTAAGAGAATGCATGGTGTAATCGTAGAACAGAGGCCATAAGTCTTTAAGTATGAATGCCCCACAGAAAGAAGGCAGAAACCTGAACCAGGACGAGAGGTTCCACATCTGATGATCCAAGGAGACCAGAAGGACCTCTCCCAGTGATACCAGGAGATCCAGTCTACGGTCGAGTGTTCCGAAGGAAGTGGGATCAGCCGAGGAGAGAAGGACCCTACGAGGTGGCAACGGCCACAATTACGGCCGTCCAAGTGAAAAGAAGCAAGACGTGGTATCATCTAAACCACTGTACCGAGTCCCGACGGAGAGAAGGACACAACCATACAGAGGTGGGGACACAGAGGATGCTGATTCACCAGAAAGGACCCCGGAGGGAGCAGGAGCAGCGGAATCGATCAAAGCCCCGGGGAGGACTCAATAAAATGGCAGACCAAATACAACGAGTGCATCAGCTAACACACTCCGAAGAAGCACCAGGGGAAAAGAGCCTGAAAAGAAAAGAGCCTGAAAAGTAAAGAGACAAACGACCAAAGTTTCCTCCAGTATGGCCAGAAAGCCCAGAAGTGGGAGGGGGTAACATGTCTGCTACTACTGGTGATATACCTGTTGGGGCAGACCTCCTTGACAGAAGCCCTCTACAGTGGGACCCTGAGGTATCGCCTAAAGAATGGGAACATCTCTTCCCTGAAATGGATGCCTTCTCAGATGGAAGCCAGGTTCGGCCTGAGGAGGGAACAACAGGAGAAGAAAGCGGAGGAGAAGCATTATACCAAGAGCAGAAGGAGAAATCGTGCAAGGAAGAACAGAAATCCTGCAAGATGAAAGAAATGGGGATTTCCCTACAATTGATTTTTCAGCTCTTACCTGATCTCCATAATGAACTATTGGAATTAGGACCACGAAAGAACAGTGACAATGACAGAATAAGAGCGACTGAGGACAATACGAAGATGATGCACGCACTCACCATCAAGATAAATGATAAAAGCAGGAAGAGAAGAGAGGAACCTGTCGAACGAGGTAAAAAGACAGGACCTGTTGATAGGTTTAAGTTTCATGTTCCGCCACAACTTCTAACAGAACCAGGGGAACAGAGGACAGTTTCTGTATGGAAGAAGAAACCTGTACCGGAGGAGTCACTCTGTGGATGGACGCGTCATATAACAAAGGGAGAAGCTGTTTGGGACCCCAAAGGATGTGATCTGACACTAACCAAATATGTGGAAGGCTGGGAGTTTATCATGAACAAGATGACACTAGTAGAAGGTGAAGAATTTGAAATTGAAATAGCAAGAACAGGACTGTGTAGAACAACACTGGGTAGGGTGATAAGGATTGTGCTGTATATAACATTTGAACTGAATTAAATGGACCTTTGTTAGATGGAAACACTGTGATTAAAGGAATATATGAATGTTTTTACAGCCATAACACCGAAGGTATTGATGTAGGAAACACCACTGTAGAATGTGATACTATTTGGGTACTAGAGACTGCAGGGGTTTGTAGAAATAAAGATAAAGGGTTGGTGAGGAATAGAAAAGAGTTGTGTGGTAAAATAACTCAGGTTGCGCCATCTCTTATTATGCTAAACAATCAAGACAGAGGTCTTGCGGATAGTTCTGGATGTGTGGAAATAACAAACTGTTGAATGTACTGCCAGATGGATGGATTGGGTCTTTGTACTTTAGTTAGAGCAATTCAACAGGTAACCATTATTAAATCACCCCATGATGACTATGTTAACTCTAGAGTTAAGAGGGCGTATGAGAAAGACACTGAGGTATACTTTGATGCAATTGGACAGCCTAGAGGGGTACCTCGGGAGTTTAAGGCAAGAGATGAAGTTAAATCTGGATTTGAATCTATATTTTTGTGGATAACTCCAAATAAGAACTTAGAGTGGATTAATTATATATACTATAACCAACAGAGATTCATTAACTATACTGACTCGGCTCTAACTGCGTTGGGGGAACAGGTACAGGTTACCAGTAAAATGTCTTGGCGAAATAGACAGGCTCTCAATTGGCTTTTGGCAGAGAAGGGTGGAGTTTGTGTTATGTTCGGGGATGATTGTTGCACCTTTATTCCCAATAACACTGCGCCTAATGGATCCTTTGCAATCGCTATGGCTATACTTAAAGGGTTACGAGTAGAGGTTAAGGCAAATGCTGGGGTTGACTCTCATGTTTGGGATTGGTTGGAAATGGGGAGCCATGTTTGCTAGGATGACCTTTATGCTGGGAGGGGGGATATTGGCTCTGGGTATTGTATTTTGTTGTGTTCTACCCTGGGTGAAATCACTTGTGATCCAGACAACGGTTAAACAGATGTTTGTAAGTAGAGCTGACACTCTGGTGATAGTTAATCCTGTGCCGGGTAGGCCAGGCCACTATACTGATGGGAATGGACAGTTATGCAATGTGGTTGGTGGACCCCTTGACTGCCCTTTTGGTAATCCAAACTGCCTGTATGGATTGGTCTCTGGAGGTGGTTACACTTGCCAGGGTTTTCATAAGGATGGTTTACATGTAGATGCTGACATTCCAAAGTCATAGGACAGTCAACTGGGGCGGCAGGGTAGCCTAGTGGTTAGAGCGTTGGACTACTAACCAAAAGTTTGCATGTTCATATCCCCGAGCTGACATGGTACAAATCTGTCGTTCTGCCCCTGAACAGGCAGTTAACCCACTGTTCCTAGGCCGTCATTGAAAATAAGAATTTGTTCTTAACTGACTTGCCTAGTTAAATTAAGGTTAAATAAAATAAAATAAACTGATACGTATCCACAAAAAGGGTATTTTCCATAGTAAATTCAGGGGTACTATGTATTTCTATTTTTGCTTTTGGTTTTGTGTTTTTGTATGTTTTGTTGAATGTTTTTATAGGTATATCGATGAATATATCTGGGTTTTCTTTTAATTAAAAGTTAGTTTTGCCAAAAACATGAAGGTAACAGTGGGATATCCCGGTTATAAGTGTCTATGGACCATGTCCTTAATCTTTTAACAGAGGTTGGTATCATGTTTGTTGGAGAGGTGTCTGAGTTGAAAGCCTAGATTTAGAATGATGTTGTGTCAATTTGACTTTGTACCTACATACTCATGCTTCAACAGAATGTTATGTATTTCTTTTATTGTTTGTTTCTAACTAGATCTTTTACTCTTATGAAATACTAGAGATGTTTGGTCTAGTTAATTAGGAAGCTTGATTTTTGTTAATCAACTGTTGATATTATGTTCCGTATATGTCCTTTTAAGTTTTTTGGTGCTTATTAAAGCACCAGAGGGAGGTTATGTGGGTGAAATTGGTTATGTGGGAGAGATTATATACATGATTTGATAACAAAAGAGAAAAGGTACACGTATGGGTTCATTCCCTGTTCTGGTAAAAATGCATTTTCTATTGTATAGGGCAGGAAGCAGTTAAAGGCCATAGGGGACACTAAAAATGCAGACACATAGACGTTTAGGCCAGCTGGACATACAAGGATCAAAGAGGTTGCCTAAGGACGGGGTCAGCCAATGACCAATTGATTGATTACAGGCATCAGTCACATCACAGGGGAGACATAAGTCTGTTTGCTCTTAGACAACCATATGAAAAGAAGGTGACCAGAACAGCTGGGAACCCTAAAGCTAAAAGAGATGAAAGACACATACAATAGGGACACAGGGTTAATTACAGGGTCTGAGCACAGGCCACAGGAAGGGGGATGTATATTATCTTTAGGTCAAAGGAAGGGTCTTGACATCATATAATCTGGCCGAAAGCAGATGTGGGCGTTACTGGGCTGAACAAGCAGGATGCACGGATTGAAATGTAACGTAATTTACATGTGGGATGGGCTTATATGTAATATGTGGATAAATACTGGAGCGAGAGCTCTGGAGGGGGTGGGTCCCGTGGGTCCCGCGGGGCTCTCCGGCTTGTAATACGGGTGTATTAAAAGTCTATAATTGAATTCAAAGTTCTTGGTCGTGTCATGTTTGAATCGATTTTCCACTACACTCTTTAACTTCCTTTCATGGCAACATTAGCCTTCTACATCTAGCTACATACTGTAACTATTGAACTTCCATCCTCGCAGTCCATGTATGAATTTATGGTTGGATCAGAATCGCTGTTATAATCATTGGCCAGTAAGGAGAATTAAGTAAAACCATAAACCTAAATCCCTATCTCCATCCATAGCTAATTTAGGAAAAGGCCAATTTTATCTAACTAGCTAGCCACCGGAGGGAAACAACACAACAAGATGCAACAATTCAAGTTTCTTTTGTTTCTCTTGAAGCGATGTGATCGGAGTGAAGCCAAATCCAAACTGGCATCCCTTGACACTCAGTTTAGCTCAACTCTGATCAGCTATTATTTTATGTTTTTATTTTAATCAAGGGAGGGCAAATGCTCGCTGGCTTCCCTTGCATGCAATGCTACGGGCGGCAACAATGTCATATGCTTTATAACCAGACAGCATCAGATAGATGGCCTACACATATAGAAACAGAGGGGTGCTATTTCGCTTGCTCAAATGCTTTTTCCATTAAATACAATTCATGACCAAAAGTATGTGGACACCTGCTTGTCAAACATCTAATAAAAAAATTATGGGCATTAATATGGAGTTGATCCACCCTTTGCTGCTATAACAACCTCCACTCTTTTGGGAAGGCTTTCCACTAGATGTTGGAACATTGCTGCAGGCGCTTCCATTCAGCCACAAGAGCATTAGTTAGGTCGGGCACTGATGTTGGGCAATTACGCCTGGCTTACAGTCGGCGTTCCAATTCATCCCAAAGGTGTTCAATGGGGTTGATGTCAGGGCTATGTGCAGGCAAGTCAAGTTCTTCCACACTGATCTCGACGGGGGCATTGTCCTGCTGAAACAGGAAAGGGCCTTCCCTAAACTGTTGCCACAAAGTTGGAAGCACAGAATCGTCTAGAAAGGCATTATATGCTGTAGTGTTAAGATTTCCCTTCACTGGAACAAAGGGACTCATGAAAAACAGCCCCAGATCATTAATCCTCCTCCATCAAACTTTACAGTTGGCACTATCCATTCAAAAAGGTAACGTTCTCCTGTCATCCGCCAAACCCAGATTCATCCGTCAGACTGCCAGATGGTGAAGAGTGATTTATCACTCAAGAGAACGCGTTTCCACTGCTCCAGAGTCCAATGGCGGCAAGCTTTACACCACTCCAGACGACCCTTGGCATTGTGCATGGTAATCTTAGGCTTGTGTGAGGCTGCTCGGCCATGGAAACCCATTTCATGAAGCTCCAGACAAACAGTTATTGTGCTGACGTTGCTTCCAGAGGCAGTTTGGAACTCAGTAGGGAGTGTTGCAGCTGAGGACAGATGGTTTTTACACGCTACACGTTTCAGCACTCGGCTGTCACGTTCTGTGAGCTTGTGTAGCCTACCACTTTGCGGATGAGCCGTTGTTGCTGCTAGACATTTCCACTTCACAATAACAGCACTTACAGTTGACCGGGGTAGCTCTAGCAGGGCAGAAATTTTACGAACTGGATTGTTGGAAAGGTGGCATCCAATGGATGGTGCCACCTTGAAAGTTACTGAGCTCTTCGTTGAGGCGATTCTTCTGCCAATGTTTCTCTATGGAGATTGCATGGCTGTGTGCTCGTTTTTATACACCGGTCAGCAACAGGTGTGGCTGAAATAGCCAAATCCACTCATTTGAACACAGAGAGGTGAAAGACACATTATTTTATATGTTTTTTCCTTGGTCAATTTTTGTGGGAAGCCTGGCTTTCCTTGGTATCCATGAATACATGCCACTGCCTTTTACCTAGTGTTATATCGCCTACATCTTATAATGCAGTAATAGACCACTGTAACACTGTACTAAAGCAATAAAGGCAGAAGAGACTTTGTTGTATTGTGAATATATCACAGATTAATGATGCTCTATACGAACATGTTCGTATGGCAATATAGCACTTAATTAAAAGGTGCTTCAAGTAAAGTGTGAACCAAAGTTTTAAGGGCTCCCGAGTGGTCGAAGGCACTGCATGTTAGTGCTAGAAGCGTCACTACAGACCTTGGTTCCATCCCGTCTGTATCACAACCTGTGGTGATCGGGAGTCCCCATAGGGTGGCGCACAATTGGCTCAGCGTCGTCCAGGTTAGGGGAGGGTTTGGCCGGGGTAGGCCATCATTGTAAAATAAGAATTTGTTCTTAAATGACTTGCCTACTTAAATAAAGGTTAAATAAAATAAGTTGTTATTCTCAGCTCATCAAATGTGAATGCTGACATTCGCCTTAGGATCCACATATCCACTGCTGAACAAAAGAGACAACTAAAAGAGAGCTGAGGAGGACATGATTAAATGGCATTCCAATATTTGCATTTAAAAAGGCCTGTTGGCTCATATCTTGATTATAATGCCTCATACCTCTTTCACTCTCTACCACTATCCTCTGGATAAGATTTGCAGTACAGAAATTATCCTGAGCACTGGGATTGTATCGATATGAATGAAAAAGTACCTTAGTATATAGAAGGAACATTTGTCAGACATGCACATTGTCAAAGAACAATATTGTAAATAATAAGAATACTTAGAAGAACTGATAAATCAAGTAAAACTGTACCAACTGTCTACAACCAAGACACTCAGGCTGTATAAACAATGCATATCACACAACAGTTGTGTTACAACTCATATTTGTTGTGTTTGTCATTAGCTCAAGTTCGACACAGAAACAGAGTCCTCCTTTATTAGCCTTTCAGGTGAAACACAATGTGCGAAGGAAGACATCAAAGCTCCTAAATGGTAGCCACCCCAGTGTGCAAGTGCTCAACAGGTTTAGTTGCATATTATCAGTAAACCAATTCAATTAATTATGGGAGGTTCACATGTCAACACCATCTCTTAGTTATACAAATACCTTAAGGCTTAAGGCTTGTTTGTGTACATTACATAAAATAATGTCAAATGTAAATTTGTGTCCATTCAAAAGCCTGTGTAGTTAATCAGATATTTTTTTTAATGTTCTATTATGTATTTGTATTTAAGGCAGCACCTACTCTTCCTGGTGTCCAGCAAAATTAAGGCAGTTATACAGAAAAACATTACAATACATTTACAACAAACTAATTTCACAACATATTAAGTGTGTGCCCTCAGGCCCCTACTCTACTACCACCTATCTAGTTTACTCATTACCCCTAAACAACCAAAGAACATAAATAGACTGTCTGTCATCTCCCAGTAAGGGTGTTGGTAGTATGAACTTTGCCTATGGATTTGGTAGCAGTGGCAGCAGTAGGTTACCTACAGTATGACTCATTCCCCTGTGTCTCTTCTCTGATGAGCAGAGTTAAAGATCAGGAACTGAAAATACTTGGATGATTCATGCTCTATTATCTCTGACACAGATCAATATTGACAAAGCGATATAAATCATGTGCCTCAGTTCCTCTTAAAACCATCCACTTGAAGAGTGTGTATGGGGCATTGTGTTGTCATTCTCCTGTGTAAAAGTGCCAAATCAATGATGCATCTGCCATTTACTGATATGAAAGCGTTCAACCATACATTTACACTTGTATTCCCCATGCTCACTAAGTCTTCTAAAATATCGGATTTAGCTTGATTTTACAGCTCTACATTAGAAGCTATACAATACTGTTTTGTTTACAGTCAGTTGGTGGTCTTAAGAAGATGCATCTAACCCCTAATGGTTTTACTCTTGACTCACAGTATCTTTGACATTTTAATTATAGATGGGTGACTATATAAAGTCAGAAACATTTAGGCTTAATAAACCATAGAGGTGTAAGACTTTAGATCAACTGGGCTAAAAAAACAATAATAACCTTCCTGTGCGTATGTTGTGAATGACACCACTCAGCAATGTATAAGATTTAGAAATGGATGAGATCAGGAGAAGAAATTGATCATCAAAACACAACCTGATAGAACATAACTGGAACAGAATTGGTTTTGTACAGAGTGGAATAGTGTTGCTAAAACCTATGCTGTGTGGCTCTGTCACACTCCACAGCTGGGAGACAGTGAAACCACAAGCCTGCTGACTGAAACTAGGCTTAAACTGCAGGTATGACGAATATCAAGAACTAAAACCAGAGATTTGCCGGGTAGTCATTGCTCATTTCTGCCTTCAAGAAGTTCCGTTAAAAAAAAACACACACAACAATGTTGTATCTGTCACACCCTGACCTGTCATGTTCTGACCTTAGTTCCTTTGTTATGTCTTTGTTTTAGTATGGTCAGGGCGTGAGTTGGGTGGGTTGTCTATGTTCGTTTTTCTATAATTTGGGATTTCTGGGTTCGGCCTAGTATGGTTCTCAATCAGAGGCAGCTGTCAATCGTTGTCCCTGATTGAGAATCATACTTAGGTAGCCTGGTTTCACTTTTGAGTTGTGGGTGTTTATTTTCTGTGTTAGTGTCTGTGCCACACGGGACTGTTTCGGTTTGATTTACTTCACGTTTATTGTTTTGTTCAGTGTTCGTTATTCATTAAAAAACATGAACACTTACCACGCTGCGTTTTGGTCCTCCGATCCTTCATACTACTCCTCTTCGTCAGACCTTAGTTATCTTACATGACCTTAGTTATCTTTGTTTTCTTTATATTTTGGTTAGGTGACTAGGGTGGGTATGCTAGTTTTTGTATTGTCTAGGGTTTTTGTATGTCTAGAGGTTTTATAGGTCTAGATAGTATGTATGTCTATGGTGGCCTGATATGGTTCCCAATCAGAGGCAGCTGTTTATCATTGTCTCTGATTGGGGTCATATTTAGGTAGCCATTTTCCCTTTTGTGTTCATGGGTGCTTGTCTATGTGTAGTTGCCTGTCTGCACTATTGATATTAGCTTCATGGTTCGTTTTGTTATTTTGTTCAGTGTTCGTTCTTATAATAAAGAAGAATGTATGCTTACCATGCTGCGCCTTGGTCTCATTCGTATAACGAACGTGACAGAAGAACCCACTACAAAAGGACCAACCAGCGTGGTAAGGAGGAGCAGCGTTTTATGGAAAATGGACCTGGGAGGAGATACTGGATGGAGCAGGACCCTGGACGCAGGCGGGGGAGTATCGCCTTCCTAAGGAGGAGATAGAGGCAGCGAAAGCGGAACGGCGATATTACGAGAAGTTGTACCGAGGAGACAAGCCCGAGAGGCAGCCCCAATAAAAAAAATGGGGGGGGGGGGGGGGGGGGCACACGAGGAGATTGGCTGAGTCAGGTTGGAGACCTAAGCCAACTCCTCGTGCTTACCATGGGGAGAGTGTGACTGGTCATGCACCGTGTTATGCAGAGATGCACACGGTGTCTCCAGTTCGCATTCATAGCCTGGTGCGATCTATTCCAGCTCCTCACATTTGCGGGGCTAGAATGAGCATCCAGCCAGGACGGAGGGTGCCGGCTCAGCCTCCTAGTCTCCAGTACACCTCCTTGGACTAGGATATCCTGCGCCGGCTTTGCATACTGTGTCTCCGGTGCGTCTGCACAGCCCAGTGCGCCTTGTGCTAGCGCCCCGCACTTGCCGGGCTCAAGTGAGCATCCAGCCAAGACGCATTGCCAAGACGCATTGTGCTTCACGGTTCGTTTTGTTATTTTGTTCGTTTGTTCAGTGTTCGTTCTTATAATAAAAGAAGAATGTACGCTTACCACGCTGCGCCTTTGTCTCATTCGTATAACGAACGTGACAGTATCTACCTCTCTGATTGTCAACAGAATCTTTGTGAATAACTACAACAGATTAGCCTACTTAACCCTGTGTATTGAACAAACAAAAGCAATGGTTAGCCTCTTAAAGAAGAATACAGGTCTGTGAGAGCCAGAAATCTTGCTTGTTTGTAGGTGACCAAATACTTATTTTCCACCATAATTTGCAAATAAATTCATAAAAAATCCTACAATGTGATTTTCTGGATTTGTTTTTCTCATTTTGTCTGTCATAGTTGAAGTGTACCTATGATGAACATTACAGGCCTCTCTCATCTTTTTAAGTGGGAGAACTTGCACAATTGGTGGCTGACTAAATACTTTTTTGCCTCACTGTATATAGATATACGTATATATATATATATATATATATATATATATATATATACACACACACATTTGAATACTGAAGTTTACATACACTTAGGTTGGAGTCAATAAAACTTGTTTTCAACCACTCCACAAATTTCTTGTTAACTGTAGTTTTGGCAAGTCAGTTAGGACATCTACTTTGTGCATGACACAAGTAATTTTTCCAACAATTGTGTACAGACTGATTATTTCACTTATAATTCACTGTAGCACAATTCCAGAAGGTCAGAAGTTTACATACACTAAATTGACTGTGTCTTTAAACAGCTTGGAAAATTCCAGAAAATTATGTCATGGCTTTAGAAGATTCTGATAGGCTAATTGACATCATTTGAGTCAATTGGAGGTGTACCCGTGGATGTATTTCAAGGCCTACCTTCAAACTCACTGCCTCTTTGCTTGACATCATGAGAAAATCAAAAGAAATCAGCCAAGACCTCAGAAAAAAATGGTGGACCTCCACAAGTCTGGTTCATCCTTGGGAGCAATTCCCAAACGCCAAACTTCCAAAGTTGTGGCAAAATGGCTTAAGGACAACAAAGTCAAGGTATTGGAGTGGCCCTTACCTCAATCCCATAGAACATTTGTGGGCAGAACTGAAAAAGCGTGTGCGAGCAAGGAGGCCTACAAACCTGACTCAGTTACACCAGATCTGTCAGGAGGAATGGGCCAAATTCACCCAACTTATTGTGGGACACTTGTGGAAGGCTACCCGAAACGTTTGACCCAAGTTAAACAATGTAAAGGCAATGCTACCAATTACTAATTGAGTGTATGTAAACTTCTGACCCACTGGGAATGTGATAACAGAAATAAAAGCTGAAATAAATCATAATTTATAAGTCATCTCTATTATTCTGACATTTCATATTCATAAAATAAAGTGGTGATCCTAACTGGAAAAATTACTTGTGTCATGCACAAAGTAGATGTCCTAACAGACTTGCCAAAACTAAAGTTTGTTAACAAGAAATTTGTGGAGTGGTTGAAAAACAAGTTTTAATGACTCCAACCTAAGTGTATGTAAACTTCTGACTTCAACTGTATATTAAAAAATAAATAATGTATTTTTACTAAATGTGGACTAAATGTACAGCTGTTGGTGTACAGTCACACCGGTACACTTATATAATTGACATTGTGAAAACTTAAAGAACGACAGTCAGGTCTGAAACACGACCAGTAGAGATAGTTACCCATTCTGCCCTACAAAGGACCACTGAACCAGGTCAATGTTCCCCCAAAACTAGAGTAATCCCCTGACTGGTAGTGACGGGGTCACTCCTGGACAGCTTGCCAATTGGTAGTGGCCTTTGAAAATTATCCAAAGGGATGCAAGCCAGCAAATTCATGGGTAACAAGGACATACTGTAATTATATGTCAGGGCACACGGCTTGGACAAATTCAATTTCTGGCTCATGTCAATCGTGCATCAGAGGGTACCCTATCCAACTCTAGGGCCATTGTGGATCTTTATGTGGCACATTGTTAAATCCATGATGGGAAATGTACAAGTGCACACTTAAGTGCACACACTTAAGAGGGCAGAGAAGTGGGCAGAGAAGTGGGGCGCAATCTATATGTGAACAATAAATGTTTTACTGAGAGTATCTGGTCATCGTCATTACCATCATCATCATCATAGTAGTGGGGTAATATTTATCATATAGCCTAAGTATATATTATATAAACACACCTCACATGTGACCCGTGATAAGACTATGCAATTTCTATATTAACAAAGCCTGTTACATTTTTTATCTGACTCCATAAAGATGATTCAGCAATATGCCAGATAGTCTAGTTGAGTTACAGATCCTCTCATGTGGCACAGTTGGTAGAGCATGGCGCTTGCAATGCTAGAGTTGTGGGTTTGATTCCCATGTGGGATCAGTATGAAAAAGAACAAAAATGTATTCACTCACTACTGTAAGTCGCTCTGGATAAGAGTGTCTGCTAAGTGACTAAAATGTAAAAATGTACAGGAATAAGAAAAGGCAAATAGATATAATTACATTGTGAAATGAAGGATTACATTATGCTTAAGTTAGAAAGCATTAACAAGCACTGCAAGGCATTATTCTAGGGATGATCAGATAGGGAGAGAAAAACAAGGTGCTAAAATCAAATCAAATTTTATTTGTCACATACACATGGTTAGCGCGAGTGTAGCGAAATGCTTGTGCTTCTAGTTCCGACAATGCAGTAATAACCAACAAGTAATCTAGCTAACAATTCCAAAACTACTACCTTATAGACACAAGTGTAAGGGGATAAAGAATATGTACATAAAGATATATGAATGAGTGATGGTACAGAGCGGCATAGGCAAGATACAGTAGATGGTATTGAATGCAGTATATACATATGAGATGAGAATGTAAACAAAGTGGCATAGTTAAAGTGGCTAGTGATACATGTATTACATAAGGATGCAGTAGATGATATAGAGTACAGTATATACGTATACATATGAGATTAATAATGTAGGGTATGTAAACATTATATTAGGTAGCATTGTTTAAAGTGGCTAGTGATATATTTTACATCATTTCCCATCAATTCCCATTATTAAAGTGGCTGGAGTTGAGTCAGTGTGTTGGCAGCAGCCACTCAATGTTAGTGGTGGCTGTTTAACAGTCTGATGGCCTTGAGATAGAAGCTGTTTTTCAGTCTCTCAGGTCCCAGCTTTGATGCACCTGTACTGACCTCGCCTTCTGGATGATAGCGGGGTGAACAGGCAGTGGCTCGGGTGGTTGTTGTCCTTGATGATCTTTATGGCCTTCCTGTGACATCGAGTGGTGTAGGTGTCCTGGAGGGCAGGTTGTTTGCACCCGGTGATGCGTTGTGCAGACCTCACTACCCTCTGGAGAGCCTTACGGTTGTGGGCGGAGCAGTTGCCGTACCAGGCGGTGATACAGCCCGACAGGATGCTCTCGATTGTGCATCTGTAGAAGTTTGTGAGTCCTTTTGGTGACAAGACGAATTTCTTCAGCCTCCTGAGGTTGAAGAGGCGCTGCTGCGCCTTCTTCACGATGCTGTCTGTGTGGGTGGACCAATTCAGTTTGTCTGTGATGTGTACGCCGAGGAACTTAAAACTTACTACCCTCTCCACTACTGTTCCATCGATGTGGATAGGGGGGTGTTCCCTCTGCTGTTTCCTGAAGTCCACAATCATCTCCTTAGTTTTGTTGACGTTGAGTGTGAGGTTATTTTCCTGACACCACACTCCGAGGGCCCTCACCTCCTCCCTGTAGGCAGTCTCGTCGTTGTTAAACACTGTTGTGTCGTCCGCAAACTTGATGATTGAGTTGGAGGCGTGCGTGGCCACGCAGTCGTGGGTGAACAGGGCGTACAGGAGAGGGCTCAGAACGCACCCTTGTGGGGCCCCAGTGTTGAGGATCAGCGGGGTGGAGATGTTGTTGCTTACCCTCACCACCTGGGGGCGGCCCGTCAGGAAGTCCAGTACCCAGTTGCACAGGGCGGGGTCGAGACCCAGGGTCTCGAGCTTGATGACGAGCTTGGAGGGCACTATGGTGTTAAATGCCGAGCTGTAGTCGATGAACAGCATTCTCACATAGGTATTCCTCTTGTCCAGATGGGCTAGGGCAGTGTGCAGTGTGGTTGAGATTGCATCGTCTGTGGACCCATTTGGGCGGTAAGCAAATTCGAGTGGGTCTAGGGTGTCAGGTAGGGTGGAGGTGATATGGTCCTTGACTAGTCTCTCAAAGCACTTCATGATGACGGAAGTGAGTGCTACGGAGCGGTAGTCGTTTAGCTCAGTTACTTTAGCTTTCTTGGGAACAGGAACAATGGTGGCCCTCTTGAAGCATGTGGGAACAACAGACTGGGATAGGGATTGACCATAGCTCATGGGAGTGAGAGAGTATCTCAACAGCGCAGGTCAGGAGCAAAGGAGAGAGACAATGAATCTAAGACTTTTATAAGCATCTGAGTTAGTCGGATTCAAAATCTGAGTGGTTGACCAATTGCATAACTGTTGAGTTAACTTCCACTCAGACTTCAGATCTACAGGATGATATCACAATAGAACCTCTGCTACCCAGAGGTGTGACATAATGGGGGTTGGTGAGATAATGCAGCATTTCTAAGACAACAAAGAGGCATCCATGCATAGTTGATAAGGATCACTTTGTGGGCTGAGGCCACCCTACATCATCAGTATTTATATTTGGTGGCATACACAGAATTAGATTAGAACCCCAATCAAAAAGAGCTTTATTGCAAATTGTTATTTTCAGTAACACTGTAATCAGTTAATCTTAGCCCTTGTAACAGTTCTAACTCTAGTTCACATATTTAATTTGCAAACTCATCTCTTTAAGCTGCAATATATAACTTTTTGGGCGACCCGACCAAATTCACATAGAAAGGTGAGTTATAGATATGTCGTTCTCATTGAAAGCAAGTCCAGGAAGCGGTAGATCTGCTCTATGTGCGCTATTTCTACGCTTCCCGTTCACCAGCTTCAAAGTGCTGAAAATACAATATATTTGGTTCTGGAAAATATATTTGACAGTGGTTTAGATGGTACAATGATTCTATACATTATGCATTGCTTGTTTTGTCACATACAAATCTATTAGTTTGCCTAATTTCAGTTTAACAATCAGGAAATTGCAGAGAGATTTTTGCATATTGCACCTTTAAAGCTGGGCGTACACTACATGATTTTGGTGCGATTTAGCTGTCCAAAACAAGTTTTTGAGATAGGAGACAAAATCCCAATGTCGTTGCCGACTCGGGGAGCGCGGCCGCCTGAGGGCTACCGAAATCTGAGAGCTACTGATACTGATCCAGTCTTTGAGCCATCCCGATATTTTCAAACGTTTAATTTTATTCGCACAAAATCTGCAATGCTCTTGTAGTGTGAGATGTGCAACGACAAGTTGAGAACAGTAATCAGCAATAGCCAATGAGAGCTTGCCAGAGAAGATGCCAGTGAGATGAAGACGTGTCGCGTTAGTGACGACTACTACTAGTATGCGTTTATACTTACCTTTAACCAAAGTTAGTGTCAAATCATTATAGCTCTGAAGTTCACAGACAATGTAAATCAATTTAAAATGTATTGGCTAGATATTTCAACTTGTATGGCAAGCGTGAATATCTGACTGAAAATGTGTTGAGGCTGCTTTGAACCACAGCTCGTTCTAGTTACGTTAATCTAAACCACATCGTTTTCACGAGACAGCGTGGCAAGTGAAGAATATTGTAGTGTTTGACCCCTACTACCGTCTGTCCCACATAGTTTAGTGTGCATAACATTACGTTGGCAAGGCAAAAAACTAGAGGAAGGACAGTTGTTTAATGTGTGCGGCTCAGCAATGTTGGAAAGTCGTGTAAGGGCACAACACAAAAACATGCTATTCTACTTTTTACACATGATTGATGGTTAAAACTCACATTGTGCTCAACAACTACATCAGAACCACAGCTACCCTGTCTAAAACAGTATTCATTTTCTCAATCAAGTATATTATTTTAATGAAATAAATAAAATATTGGAACAAAATGTCATTGCACATCTCACTATTAATATCCTCACTTTGATGAAGTCCCTCTTTTCGCACCAAATCATCCTAAAGTATGTATATATATGTATATATATATATTATATATATATATATATATATATATATATAAAAAGACTAACTTAAACTTATCGATATACAGTACCAGTCAAAAGTTTGGACACACCAACTCATTCAAGGTTTTTTCTTTATTTGTACTATTTTCTACATTAGTAAAAATAGTACATTAGAAAATAGTAAAAATAAAGAACAACCCTGGAATGAGTAGGTGTGATCAAAAGTAAAAACATCTTAAAATACCCCAGTAAAACTCCATTTACAACTCATTTCATACAGTATTAAATCATTAAAGCCATACTGGCTAGTGAAAGACACAGAAATAAGAACACAATACACATTCATTGAATGAAGGGCCGGCCCTAGCATTTTGGGGACCCTAAGCAAAATGTGTCATGTCACTTATTGGCAGGACCGCCACAGCTTCAATGTCTACATGCAAATGCTAAAAAGCTAAAAACTACAACTCAGTGTAAACAGGCTAATTCAGGCTGTACTCTACCCTCCTCTAAACTCCTATCTGGGTATTAAGGTACAAAATGCCACTCCGCTATAATGTTCTCTACAAAAGGCAAAAAGGTGTGCTCTGCTTCCTGGAGGTCCAGTGCGATGGGGGTAGGGGAGGTAAAGTACTTTCTCAGCAGAGCCTCAGTTGTTATTCTTTAACTCAAACCTGCTGTACACCTGTTTGGACTTCATCTTGTTGTAGTGGTTGACCAGGTCAAGTTTGCTGTGGCCTAAGGTCATGCGTTTCTGGTCCTTCCGGTTTATCATGGGGGGCGGTGGCGGGGGAGTCTGCTCGCTCTCCGGCTCTGTCTGGGAGAGGTCTGGCACCCCAAAGGCTGTGCTGTGAGGAGAAGACCTCCTGAAGATGTAGGTGTCCTTCTCAGTTGGGGGGAGGAAGTCTTTCTTGGTTGGGGGGAGGAAGAGGTCGGTGAGCTTGTTGAGGACGGGGTTGGAGGTAGTCCTCTGCTTGGCAGAGAGTTTGCTGTCCGGCATTGGAGACTCTGTCTTGGGGCTAATGTTGAAGAGGCTTGACTTTTGGTCGTATAAACCAAGAGTCTGAAACTTGGACGTTGTTCCGCCAACTTTTGGTTGGCGGAACTCTGTGGGGATGGACTTGGACCACTCTATCCCGACGGATTGGCCGATCCCAGAGGAAGCGTGCTCTGTAACTGGGCTGTGATTGGTCCCATTGGGGGAGCCTCTTGTGCCTTGGGCAGTCTGATTATGAAGGGAGGGAGTTAGTGCCCCTCCTCTCCTCTCAGGGCTCAGGTGAGAGTTGCTGGTCTCTTTCTTGTCATGACCTTGAGTGACCTTGTAAACCGTATTGGTCATGCCAGGTGCTGCCTTGATGCTGGACATGCTGCAACTGGATTGGCTGCTGGAGTTCTCTGAACTCAGAACCCTCTCCCTATCCCGTGACCTCTCGGGGAAGAAGTCTAACCCCATGTTGGGCGCAGTAACAGGGTAGGGGTAGTAAGGGAGACCCTCCTCATCTGGGTTATGGAAACAGTCAATGATCTGAGAGTCAGCGTACAAGCAGCGGAATTCTCGGTCGAAGCTCTCAGTGATCTGCCCAGAGAAGTGCATCACCATGTTGCTGTGGACCTGCGCTGAGAGCCAGCTGAAACTACAGGAAAGGGAACATGATCGAGAACAATGACATCAACAACAAGTAGTTGTACAGTATGTACACACAAATGTACTCAGTACATAATGGGCTAAATATGCCATACAGCATCCCTACCCAGTAATGTTCTACTTAAAAACAAATGACCTGTAGTGCATAAAAACTTTTTCAACTCACAAATGGTTTGCACACTATTTATAAACCTTCAGAAAAAGATATAAGTACATCCTGTGCAACTGGTAACTAATTCTGGTGAGAAACCAACATATCTTTTGAACAGCTTTAGACGACAAGCAGCAAGCAATATGACAGTTTAGTAACACTTTACTTAGGGCATATAGTCATAAAACATTTGTTTTAAGCATGTCTGAGGCCTTATAAAGTTTTATAAATCAACTTAATGCTGTCTTTCTATGTGGCAATTTCCAACAGGCAAAAATGACTGATAACTCCGATTCATTATAGCATGACACACATTATAACTAGTTCAAAGATACTTATGACAAGTCTTATAATTAGTGATAGGGGAAAAATTGATGGTTACATATCGCAATATTATTTTGGATGATATTATATTGATACTTTGACTCCAAGTATCGATTTGAAAAATATATAAAAAAATATATGTATTTATTTATTTGCTAGGTAGGGTTAGCTTGCGTTAGTCGGCTGTACCTGCGCCACAACTCTGGTGTTTTTCATCCTATAGCTTGTTCTCCATCTTCTTTTTAAATAGTGAGCTAACATGTTTTTCGCACTTTTTTCTTTTTATTTCACCTTTATTTAACCAGGTAGGCCAGTTGAGAACATGTTCTCACAACTGCGACCTGGCCAAGATAAAGCAAAGCAGTACAACACAGAGTTACACATGGAATAAACAAACACAGTCAACACAATAGACAAGTCTATATACAGTGTTTTAAATGAAGTAAGAAAATAAATAGGCTATAGTGGCAAAACAATTTAAATTTAGAAAATAAACACGGGAGTGATAGATGTGCAGAAGATGAATGTGCAAGTAGAGATACTGGGGTGCAAAGGAGCAAAAATAAATAAATAACAATATGGGGATGAGGTAGTTGGGTGGGCTATTTACAGATGGGCTCTACACAGGTGCAATGATCTGTAAGCTGCTCTGACAGCTGATGCTTAAAGTTAAAGTTTTATTTCCATGACTGATCATAAAATGATATTGTCTCTCCGCAGCAGACATATAGTGAGCAATATGTTTGGGACAAATCACAATAACATCTCAGTAATGAATTGCAATAAATATAGAATCGTGAGAACCATGAGAATTGCAATACATATCGTATTGGCACTTAAGTATTGTGATAATATATTGTGAGGTCCCTACTTAGAATGCACTATGACCACATAATACGTTATGCCTGTATAATAATACCCGTGTTATCAACAGTTTCTTAGGGGAAGCATGTTTTCAAAACGACCAAACAAATATGAACAGGCTAACTTTGAATTCAATTTGAATACTTAACCAGAAGAACAACTTGGGTACATAGCATCTCAGTGTTCCTCTGTATGTGAGCAATTGTTTTTGTTTGAAGTACTACTGATTTCCCTTTCGTTGTAAAGCCTGTCATACGGATGTGCTTGATAGTCAAAATAGCTACCACTTCCAAATATAAAAGTGTTTTGTTTGAATTTCAAGATGAACATAAAATGGAACTACAAATATATTTCCAGTAAACTCTACAGGTAAATGCTTTTGCATTGACTGAGGGCTTGGCACATGCGTACAAACCTCATTGTTTGCACACTCACCCCCGAGTTAAACCCTTGTAGACCTCCCTACCCAGTAATGAATCATCATCAGCTGACACTTCTATCTTCCTGTCTGAACATGAAGGCAAAATCTAAACATACAAGCTACATATTGAGACATACACTTTTCTAAGGCCAAGGAAGAAATGTACACATTAATCTCAAGTTCCTCTACACACATTCCTCTAGGCATCATCAAGCCCATAAAACGCCCGAGGGCTCTCAAGAACAAGTTTGTTCAACTGATACTAGTTTTGTTGGCAGTTGACAAAACTGCCAACACATTGCTTTTCAAAATGGAGGGTGTACGAATGTTTTGCATGAGATTAAGTGACAAGAGCAATGAGCAATACAGTGTAGATAATAAGTGCATGTATGCACTTCTTCAATTATTAAAACACACTTACTGGGACTAATTTTATAACCACTTCTATCATGGTCAAGTATTATTTGCTTGTTTCAAATGCTTCCACTTCTATCAATCGTACAAGAAAAGCACTTTACTCCAATTAGGGGAGGGGTGCTATGGTTAGGGGAAAATAAAGGAAAATATATAGATTTTTAAATATATACAGTACCAGTCAAAAGTTTGGACACACCTACTCATTCCAGATCCCCCCCCAAAAATACAAACATTTAAATAAAAGCACCATAGGCCACTAGCTTTGGGAGACATTTAATCGGCATCAAAGATAGAGTTTAACACAGTGGTTATTTAGCTGTTATAACTATTAAATAGCAGAACATTTTATTTTTTTTGCCTCTAGAGTCCCCCTGATGCCGTTGTGATAACGTTTTCCTTATTAAACCATTTATCTGTAAAAACTGCTTACAGACAACCATCAAAGTCTGCTCTCCATCTAATGGGATCACAGCTACCCAGCCTTGCCTGACATGACAAACTCTTGCTGCACAAGGTGACCTTCCTCCTAGAAGACTTATCCCATCCACTCTCCAAAGAGTTTGACCAATTGGCTTCTGGATGCCGGTACAAGGTACCAAGGTTCAACTGAGGGAGAGCACAAAGCACTTAGGAATGGGATGTTTACCTAATGACTCAAATTACAGCTATGTTTGCCTGAGTCACCTTACTAGATAATTCAGAGTGCCACCCAATGTTGGTAGACAATGTCCAAAGCAAGGCTAGCGCTTAGCTGAAGCAGCATACTGTGCAATATAGGAATTCTCAGTTCACGCTTATTATGCTTTAGATTTACTGCAAATTAATAGATAAATAACTGATATGTATTTTCCCAGGAGACATGAGTACAATCCTTACCTGTATGACCCAGCAATGACTTCCTCACAGTCTATAATCATAAACTTTTCCTGGACCTGCCCGGCGAATTTTTTCCCACTTTTAGTGCAGTACGTATCTCCACACACACTGCGGATTCTCATGTTCTGGAAAGGTAATGAAAATGTCAAATTTTGTGGAAATAGTAACACCAATGAGATTAACAATATCTAATGAATCATGATGTATGTTTGCAGGTAATAAATGGTATCAACCCATCTTCCATTTTCACACTGAAAAAGTGTACCAATGCACATTGTATAATGAATGCATGCACATGCGTGCACACACACACACAGAATAAGAGAAAAAGGGAAGCAGAAACACAGCGAGAGAGAGGGGGAGAAAAGAGGGAGCGAAATACAGAGTAGAAATAGTACATTCTATTCAGCAATCCATCAACCCATGCACCCACCACATCCCATACTTACACCCAGGTGAGAGTTCTGGATATCCAGTGCTGCACACATTTCAACAAAGTAGTTGAGATTCTTCTCATCCAGGAGAATGTACACAGGGACCTTGCGTTTGTTCGAGGCCTCCATCAAGTCACACAGCAGATCAACATCTGTGAAGAGGTCCATGACCAACGCTATGACCTGCACACACAGGGAAAAGTTGATAAATACAAACATTTAATTTTCTATTTGGTAATTTTATCTATAGGCCTATAATAATACTTTTTTTTTATCACGTCTGTATTTTGTACCAGCCAAGTATGAACGATAATTAAAACGATCATACAATTTTAGAATCAGAATCACCAAGTACATGTTTGGTATGCAAGACAGCTAGGTGTATTAAAGCAGTGGTTTTCAAACCTCTCATCAGGGACCCCCAGCTGTTCTATGTATTTTATATATTCCAGAGCTAGCACACCTGATTCAACTTGCCAATTGATCATCAAGCCTTTGACTAAGTCAATCAGGCGAGCTAGTTCAGGGCTACAACAAAATTGTGAAATCTCTGGGGGTCCCAGAGGAGAGTTTTTTTTTTTAGAAACATTGTATTAGAGGGTGTGCAGGGGAATGGGAATATACCCTTTTTAGCCTATTGAAAAAAGAGGAATATACCCTTTGATGAGCACAATATAATGCTCTCTTAATGAGGTTTACATATAGGGCATTAAAACACTTTGCTTTTTAAGGCATTATATAGTATTGGTCATAATGCTACATGAATGTAGGGATATATGATTAATACACCTATGGTGTGCATTACAATGCATTATGCAGAGGGTATTCATAGGAGATGTTAACATTTTTATCTAACACAAGTCTACATGGCTTTTTGCCAAGGATAACTAGGCAAGAGCTGCAGGCCTGTATGCCTCTGTACATGCTTTAGTAAAAAGTATTGCTATTGCACTAGGCTATATTTTCTTCAAATGAATATGAGGCACACATTACATATTACAGGCTGAAATGAATGTATGAAATATTGATGACCCTAAGAAAATTATAGCCTGGGCCTATGGATTACTGTATGGGGAGGCCTCTTGCTCCAAAACGAAACCTTAAAGGCTTGTAAATGTTGTCCCCCAATTTCCTTTAAAATACATGGAGGTAAATGAATGTGTTTTAGCGACAACACACAACTTTTCCAGATAAGATTGCAAAATATACAGTACATGGGCATGTTTAGACATGTCAAGTAGTTCAATTGTTTGTATTAAAGCAAAATAAGCCCATAGCCATACCACAGGAGTGGACAGAGGTAGGAAAATAACCCAAGTGCTTTTTGGAGGACCATAGCCATTGGCCGTTACTCTCTCTCTCTCGCTCTGTGTATATATATACACAATTCAATGACTTACCCTTTTTGCTTTATTAATTAACGACCGAATGAGGTCTTTCACATTGTGAGTCTTGTCCCTTTGGAAATAGATCTGTGTTTCTGAGGGTCCGTATCGTTGGGGGTTTTCTGGCCACCCTAGTTCCAGAATAGGTGGCTCTTCGTCGGACATCATTGGGAAATAGGTCCCCGAGGTAAGCTCCGACACCGTATCCCCCTCCCCAATGTCCGCCTCGGTGCCATTTGAGCTGATTTCGGAGCTACAGTTCTTGGCTGCATTCTCCGTAATATAATGAATCTCAAGCGGCGAGAGAAAATTTAATTCCCTTTCCTCTGTCAGAACTCGTCTGTATTCCTTCTCCCCAGACTCCAACAGAGCGTCGGTTGCCAACCTGGCCGCCTCGTTGTGGCTGAGTTCGAGCGTCGAGCCTTGTCGCCATGGGTTCTTCACTTCTTCTAACCTGCTGGCGAGTTTACCAAGCGCTTTGCGCCCAGAGTTCTGTGTCGGCCGGAGCGCGTCGGAGCTCATCATTGTGCCTACGCAGCACTAAGGTAACAGATGGCGGTGTACTCTCCTGCACCACAGTACTCTTACAGGCATATAGCAAATGTAAATCTCTAAAAACTAGTAGTCTCTTTATGAAAACGGCCTGCGCTGAAATGGACTGAACTTCTCTAGTTGCCGATTATGACAGCGACTGTAGGCTATTCCCGCGGGGGCTTTCGTATTGTTGGTCTAATAGTCTGTTCAGAAGCACACCGCCTCTTCCTCACCAGGGTGTAACCATTAGTCCAAAAAGTTGCGTTTTGCAACAAAAACAAGAGTTTCTATTGGACACATTCAGGTAGGTCTCGCCCTCGTTGCGTTTTCTTCCATTTACGAAAAGTTTTGCAACAGAATCGGTGTAATGAATACACCCCTGTATATAGCGGTCGCGGTATCTAACGTCATCTGGCTCCACCTCTCGCTCACATGATATGAAATTGAAAACCTATCCCCAGCGTCTCTTTATGGTAGCCATCATACCGTGCATTTGGAAAGTATTCAGACCCCTTAACCTTTTCCACATTTTGTTACGTTACAGCCTTATTCTAAAACGGATAAATAATAATAATTCCGTAGCAATCTACAGACATTTTTGCAAAATTATTTTAAAAATACCTTATTTACATAACTATTCAGCTCAACATTGAGCTCAGGTGCATCCTTGAGATGTTTCTACAACTTGGAGTCCACCTGTGGTAAATTTAATTGAATGGACATGATTTGGAAAGGCACACAACTGTCTGTATAAGGTCCCATAGTTGACAGTGCATGTCAGTGCAAAAACCAAGCCATGAGGTTTTAGGAATTGTCCGTAGAGCTCAGAGACAGGATTGTGTCGAGGCACAGATCTGGGGAAGGGTATCAAAACATTTCTGCAGCCCTCCACCAATCAGGCCTTTATGTAGAGTGACCAGACAGAAGCCACTCCTCAGTAAAAAGGCATATGACAGCCCACTTGGAGTTTGACAAAAGGCACCTAAAGACTCTCAGACCATGAGAAACAAGACTATCTGGTCTGATGAAACCAAGATTGAACTATTTTGCCTGAATGCCAAGCGTCACATCTGGAGGAAACCTGGCACCACCCCTACAGTGAAGTATGGTGGTGGCAGCATCATGCTGTGGGATGTTTTTCAGTGGCAGGGCCTGGGAGACTAGTCAGGATCGAGGCAAAGATGAATGGAGCAAGTACAGAGAGATCCTTGATGAAAACCTTCTCCAGAGCAGTCAGGACCTCAGACTGGGGGCGAAGGTTCACCTTCCAAAAGTACAAACGACCCTAAGCACACAGCAAAGTCAACACAGGAGTGGCTTCGGGACAAGTCTCTGAATGTCCTTGAGTGGCCCAGCCAGAGCACAAACTTGAACCTGATCTAACATCTCTGGAGAGACCTGAAAATAGTTGTGCAGCAACCTGACAGAGCTTGAGAGGATCTGCAGAGGAGAATGTGAGACACTCCCCAAATACAGGTGTGCCAAGCTTGTAGGGTCATACCCAAGAAGACTTGAGGCTGTAATCGGTCTGAATACTTTGAGGCACTTTGTGTGTCATTCAAAAGTTTGTGCTCCCTTAGAAATGTCCTTGAAAAGCACATATTTTTGTCCATTAAAATACTAAAATACCAGCAAATTGATCAGATACAGTGATCAATACAGTGTAGTAATATTGTGATCAAATTGATCACAATTACAGTGTAGACATTGTTAATGTTGTAAATGACTATTGTAGCTGGAAACGGCAGATTTTTTATGGAATATCTACATAGGCGTTCAGAGGCCCATTTTCAGCAACCATCACTCCTTTGTTTCAATGGCACGTTGTGTTAGCTAATCCAAGTTTATCATTTAAAAAAAGGCAAATAATCATTAGAAAACCCTTTTGCAATTATGTTAACACAGCTGGCTCTAACCAGAATAAAAAGAGGAGTGGGAGGACCCGATGCACAGCTGAGCAAGAGGACAAGTACATCAGTGTGTCTAGTTTAAGAAACAGACACCTCACAAGTCCTCAACCAGTCTCAATGTCAACAGTGAAGAGGCAACTCTGGGATGCTGGCCTTCTAGGCAGAATTCCTCTGTCCAGTGTCTGTGTTCTTTTGGCCATCTTAATCTTTTATTTTTATTGGCCAGTCTGAGAAATGGCTTTTTCTTTGCAACTCTGCCTAGAAGGCCAGCATTCCAGTCGCCTCTTCACTGTTAACATTGAGACTGTTGTTTTGCGGGTCCTATTTTTAGGAAAAGGGTTTTCTAATGATCAATTAGCCTTTTAAAATGATAAAACTTGGATTAGCTATCATAATGTGCCATTGGAACACAGGAATGATTGTTGCCGATAATGGGCCTCTGTACGCCTGTAGATATTCCATAAAATAAATAAAAATCTGCTGTTTCTAGCTACAATAGTCATTTACAACATTAACAATGTCTACACTGTATTTCTGATCAATTTAAACGTTATTTTACATGGACAAAAAATGTGCTTTTCTTTCAAAAACAAGGACATTTCTAAGTGACCCCAAACATTTGAACAGTAGTGTGTATATATATGTGACATTGGTGGTATTGCGTTTCAGGGAGGCCTTTATGCCTGCTACGTTAGATTAAGGGCTCTACACAGTAATGTTCCACCTCAATTCGGCTGAGAGCTCTCTCAATTCCACCCCTCCCCGTGAGTGGGATGAAGTTATTAAGTGACAATCTAGGATTAGCACTCCATTGTTTGTTTTTTGTTGTAGTCTGCATACAACAAATTAATGCATGGCTGCAACTTCTCCTAATACGCTGTTACAAACCTATACCTGATGTCACCTTTCTATTTTATTACATAGGTTATAATTAGGCAATGTAGGCCTATTATACATTGTTTATAGGCCCACCCAATTTTGTATGTAATAGATAAATGGGTCTCAAGCAGTGGCAAAGATATGGCTTCTGAGTTGTGTGTCCACCTAAATTTGACAAACGGGTCCACAAGACAAGACTATCTGGTAGTAATTTACCTCTATTTTCAACCTGGTCTCAGAGCATTTAATATTATTCTGGATGTATTCATTTGTGGATGCCATCACTCATTTCGTATGATATGTTATTATTTACAATTCGTATTATATGGTACGAATTTGCAAAACGTATGATACATTATGAATTCTAGTTAGCCAGCTATCTAACGTTAGCCACCTAACATTAGCTAGACTAGGGGTTAGGAGTCATGTTCAAGGGTTATGGTTAGGGGATGTTTTAGCTAAGGGTAAAGTTAGGGGAAGGGTTAAGGTCAGGAGAAGGATTAGGCAACATGCTAAGTAGTTGCAAAGTAGGTAAAAAGTATTAAGTAGTTGAAAATGTGCTAATTAGCTAAAATGCTAAAGTTGACCCTACTTTTGACTTATATAACCATACCATACTAATTTGAGTGTCTCGGATTTACCTTTGTTACATCTAGTATTTTGCCTTCTAGCAATGTAAGCATTTAGATCTAATAGGCTTGCTTGATCAGGCACTCATATCATACCAGCTTGGCTATGGCTGCACTGCCACTGACTGAATAGTAAATATAGGAACTAGGGAAGAGTGCATGACATTGTAGAAGTTAATTTACATGTCATCTTGCACATAAAAGGCCACAAGGCAAATTATATTTAAAAAAGCATCCACACTCAAATTAAAAGTCCTCAACAGGAAGGAAATCAGTAGCCTACATCTCAGCATCTGAGGCGCAGATATTTGTCTTTTGTTTTGTATTTCCTTTATCTTTCAGGTCAAATTGATTGATACAAAATAATGATTGAATTTTCCACAATGTGGAGGTTCTATTTCAAAAGAAGGATATTTAAAAATTAAACTGACCAGCAGTTAATACTTTTGATCACATTCACTGAAGAGATCCTTACTGGGGTAAGGCAGATGTAGGCCCACCCATGGTGGAATCTTTCTTCCCACAAAAACTCAAAACTAGTAATTGAAGGCACAGGATGGGGTACTCCATTGTGAAGTGATGCGGCAGGATGTAGAGGTAATCAATACCCATGCTTGTAGTTACTATTTCATGTTAAGCAATATTATACCTGGTTGATATCATACATACAATGCCTGACATCAAGCCCTTATCTACAATAACTTATCTCCGAATCAACTAATCGTCTGTCACTGAAGTGTTAACAGTACAAGTAGGGTTATTCTTGTTGATCACATTCATATATGCTGATCTAAAAGCTGTCAAAACAGCTCAGATGTGTTCTTTCTCTAACCACCCATTATCATGAGACCGGAATTGTCATCAGTTTGCACTACGATCACCACTGCAACTACAGTGTGTTCCTTACAAAACTAACAAATCAGGTTTAACCAGATTCTTTCAACTGAGGTGCCCATAGAAGTAATGGTGACAGCTCATCGTGATACAACAGCAAACACTTGTGTTGTGAATAGCACATTATTTTAACATATAGGAATAATGAATGTTTAAAAAAAATAAAAAATTGACGCACATCCACAATAATAACAGGAGCTGGACAAAAGTAAGGTCCAATAAACAGAAAAATATTATGTTCGCTCACTGCTTTGCTGCTCCCATTACTTTTGGGACCAGCAAAATAGTAAACAGATATTCCCTTTTTAGATATGGGTTCTCAATTTCTTTTCAACGGATCATTTTGAAATCACAATCAATAATAAATACACAGCAGGATTATCTTGCTGAGTTTGAGTGGACATATACAGTGGGGCAAAAAAGTATTTAGTCAGCCACCAATTGTGCAAGTTCTCCCACTTAAAAAGATGAGAGAGGCCTGTAATTTTCACCATAGGTACACTTCAACTATGACAGACAAAATGAGAAAAAAATCCAGAAAATCACATTGTAGGATTTTTAATGAATGTATTTGCAAATTATGGTGGAAAGTAAGTATTTGGTCAATAACAAAAGTTTCTCAATACTTTGTGATATACCCTTTGTTGGTAATGACAGAGATCAAATGTTTTCTGTAAGTCTTCACAAGGTTATCACACACTGTTGCTGGTATTTTGGCCCATTCCTCCATGCAGATATCCTCTAGAGCAGTGATGTTTTGGGGCTGTTGCTGGGCAACATGGACTTTCAACTCCCTCCAAAGATTTTGATGGGGTTGAGATCTGGAGACTGGCTAGGCCACTCCAGGACCTTGAAATGCTTCTTACGAAGCCACTCCTTCGTTGCCCGGGCGGTGTGTTTGGGATCATTGTCATGCTGAAAGACCCGGCCACGTTTCATCTTCAATGCCCTTGCTGATGGGAGGTTTTCACTCAAAATCTCACGATACATGGCCCCATTCATTCTTTCCTTTACACGGATCAGTCGTCCTGGTCCCTTTGCAGAAAAACAGACCCAAAGCATGATGTTTCCACCCCCATGCTTCACACAGTAGGTATGGTGTCCTTTGGATGCAACACTGCATTCTTTGTCCTCCAAACACGACGAGTTGAGTTTTTACCCAAAAATTATATTTTGGTTTCATCTGAACATATGACATTCTCCCAATCTTCTTCTGGATCATCGAAATGCTCTCTAGCAAACTTCAGACGGGCCTGGACATGTACTGGATTAAGCAGGGGGACACATCTAGCACTGCAGGATTTAAGTCCCTGGCGGCGTAGTGTGTTACTGATGGTAGGCTTTGTTATTTTGGTCCCAGCTCTCTGCAGGTCATTCACTAGGTCCCCCCGTGTGGTTCTGGGATTCTTATGATCATTTTGACCGCACGGGGTGAGATCTTGCGTGGAGCCCCAGATCGAGGGAGATTATCAGTGGTCTTGTATGTGTTCCATTTCCTAATAATTGCTCCCACAGTTGATTTCTTCAAACCAAGCTGCTTACCTATTGGAGATTCAGTCTTCCCAGCCTGGTGCAGGTCTACACTTTTGTTTCTGGTGTCCTTTGACAGCTCTTTGGTCTTGGCCACAGTGGAGTTTGGAGTGTGACTGTTTGAGGTTGTGGACAGGTGTCTTTTATACTGATAACAAGTTCAAACAGGTGCCATTAATACAGGTAACGAGTGGAGGACAGAGGAGCCTCTTAAAGAAGTTACAGGTCTGTGAGAGCCAGAAATCTTGCTTGTTTGTAGGTGACCAAATACTTATTTTCCACCATAATTTGCAAATAAATTCATTAAAACCCTACAATGTGATTTTCAGGATTTTTTTTTCTCATTTTGTCTGTCATAGTTGAAGTGTACCTATGATGAAAATTACAGGTCTCTCATCTTTTTAAGTGGGAGAACTTGCACAATTGGTGGCTGACTAAATACTTTTTTGCCCCACTGTATTCTCAGAAATACAAATTGGACCTTTCAAATAGGTAAAATGGCAATCGTAATAATACATTGACTACGAGCTACGTGCCAGCCTTATTTATTAATTTTTACATAAATATCCCACCAATAGTAATATGCCACCACCCATTATTCCAGTAAAAACAAAAAAAATGGAAGATGGAGCACTGCCATAGAATTGTTGAACTACCCAGACATCTGGCATCTTCTTCCTCAGCTTTTCAGACGTTTCAAGATGGAGAACTCAAATAATGGTTTTGATCTGATTGTTTGTGAAGGGTGGTGCTAAGAGGTGCTGAAGTAATGCTTAAATAACAGGAGTTACATTATAAATGGAAATGACAGCCACAGCCCTGCAGGGAGGGCAAGTACAAATTTGCAAAATTCGATTTGATTAAAAAGATGTGACCTGACTCGAACTTGTCCCAGCAACCGCTCAGTAAAAGTTGATACAAGGATGCCCCATATGACATAAGGCCAACACTCTCCTAATGAATTCATTCTTTGTGGAGAAATACTTTTGCTAATAAAACCATCAAACATGCTGTAGGGTTTTGCATACTATACATATTCGGTAAGATGTGTCAGTCCTAAACATTTTCTCTTCTCAGCTAGGGAAACATGGAACGTTTCATCAGATAACCTTCTTAGCTAGCTGGTCTCACCCTGCTAATCCAGCTTCTCCTAGATCATGTTTAACCTCCTGGGAATTGCCTGTAAAGACTGGCTGAATAAAGTGTAGTTAGATTGACAGTAGCAGATAGAGGAACGGGTTCTTAAATGAAAGGATATAGCACAACAATTAAGTGCTTGGCTTACTCTGTAGTCCTTTTCATGATTGCCTCTGTCAATAAATAACTTTGTACATGTGACTGTCTACAAACTTAACATATCTAGATGATATATTTATGGCAAATCAAGCCAACGCATTTTGTAAAGCCTTTTTTCATCAGCAGTTGACACAAAGAGAGGCGACAGGTAGCCTAGTGGTTAGAGCATTGGGCCAGTAACCAAAAGGTTGCTGTAGGGAAAAACATCCGAGAAGGCAGGAACCTAGGAAAAAACCTAAAGGAACCAGGCTCCGAGGGGTGGCCAGTCCTCTTCTGGCTGTACCGGGTAGATTTAAGAGTACAAATGCTTAAAATGACCTAATTTCATTAATACAATGGAAAGGCATTATCCCTGCAAAATTGAGAGCATAAGTTAATTCAAATTGGAAGGGCCACCTCAGATTTTCACTGAGCACTTTGTAGGGTCATTTTTGATTGATTATATGACATCCCAATTAAAACAATTTCTCTGAAATCAACGTGGGCCAGAACCCTCGTAATGTTTTCCGAGCTAAGCGAAATCAACACTCTCTCCTTAAGGGAGGAAACAATTTTTTGCATTTAAGTTAACTGACAGTACTGCTTACACCTAGAGATTATACATATCACCTGAAGCGAGCTTAGCCGTGATACCACTGGGTTTGTGAAGCCAAACCTCCTCCACCCATAGGCATGCACTAAACACTCCCTTAACACAGCAGCAGGGTGAGCGCTCCTCCAGGACTCTCATGAAGAAAACAAATAGGAAAAAACAGGGCCGTGTTTGAACCAGTTGACTCCCTGGTGCGGTGCCAGGGCCTCCATCCAGCTCATGGTAATAAATTGCAGCCTGACAACATTGCTCTAAACAGCTTAACGTCGACCTTTTCCAAGGCGCTGTTTGTCACTCTCTGGTCTGGGCCTCGGGACATTTACAGTTTACTACCATGGGAACACTGACTAAGCCGACTTGAGCCATTTCCTGTTTAAAGTCTGTTTGAGATTTAATATTTTGGGTAGGTTGTTAAATGTAGTTTGGGGGAAGGGTGTTACACTGGGGCGGCAGGGTAGCCTAGTGGTTAGAGCGTTGGACTAGTAACCGGAAGGTTGCAAGTTCAAACCCCCGAGCTGACAAGGTACAAATCTGTCGTTCTGCCCCTGAACAGGCAGTTAACCCACTGTTCCTAGGCAGTCATTGAAAATAAGAATTTGTTCTTAACTGACTTGCCTGGTTAAATAAAAGGTAAAAAAATAATTATATATATTCCTGTGTTATATTATCCTTCAGGTGTGTCACCTGGTGTTTACTTACTACACCATGATCCACACAGTCTGCTCACAGGACCAGGCAGGATTCAGTGTGCCACTTCTGTTGTGTTGTTACGTCTTGCAGTACTGGGACCCTTTTGGGTTCAGATCAGTCATCCCATTTCCTCTACTTGTTTGTGTTCAGATCGGTGCGCCACCTTTCTACAAAGATTATTTTGTGATCTGAATAGTGCTGCGGTAATCTTATCAAAGATGACCTTTGAGTTTTCTTGACCTTGTGATTCGACCAGGAAAAACTTAGGGCTCTAACCAACACTGCTATATTTCCAGTTTGGGTAAAAGTTGAGGGAAGCCTTAGTGAATATTCCCAGTGAATTGTTGGATGAGGCAGTTATTCTCCTGTTGTGAAACAAATGTGGTATTGCCCATAGTTGAAGTACAGTAGTCTCATCTAGGTCTCAGATATATATATATATATCTATCTCTCTGAGACCTAGATGAGACTACTAATCACAAGGTCAAGAAAACTCAAAGGTCATCTTTGATAAGATTACCGCAGCACTATTCAGATCACAAAATAATCTTTGTAGAAAGGTGGCGCACCGATCTGAACACAAACAAGTAGAGGAAATGGGGTGACTGATCTGAACCCAAAAGGGTCCCAGTACTGGAAGACGTAACAACACAACAGAAGTGGCACACTGAATCCTGCCTGGTCATGTGAGCAGGCTGTGTGGATCATGGTGTAGTAAGTAAACACCAGGTGACACACCTGAAGGATAATATAACACAGGAAGACTGTTAGTTTTACTGCTGTCCTGTTGACTGCTCTAAAACCACCATGCTGTAAACCTGCACATGATCTCTGTGTTAGCAGTATAGGTCAGCGCCTGGCTGCCCGCAGAGCAAATGGACATGGCCTAGAAAGGTGCACCAAACAAGATTATATGACCATGTAGTACTAACCACTAGCAACCGTATATAAAGTCCTTTTTATATAGACCTGTGGCTTAAGTGAACAATGACTTGCTGATGACTCCATCTTTGTTTATATCACTTCCCAGCATCATAAAATGACCAATACATGTTTATACCCCATCGCTAGTTTTGGATTGTTGTCTTTCATAAGATGCGTTTTCTAAACTTTCATGGGAAATGTGAAATACATCTCCCATATGAGTTTGAAGCATAGGTGAAAGACTGCATGGATGGGGTGATTTTACTGAATGAGAACTCCTGCTGTGGAAAAAAAGCCCTCAAACAAATGCAGGAGGTGGGACCTAAAAGGGCCCACTCCCTCCCTCACAGTCACAGTCAGCTGAACAGCCACACGGATGGCCAGACACTTACACACATACCCAATTCCAAAGCAAAGGTGTAAAAAAAGGAAACATACAGCTCCAGAAAATATGTACCATTATACATTTCAGATGAATTTAACAAAAAAATGAATTTGCAATTGGACAACTGTTATTCCTGAGAGGAGTCTATGTCTCTTCTCCAGACCAGAGCATAAAACTTCCCTTTCTTAAACACCCTTTAGACCTGTTCTCACACACAGGACCCAGTAGACTCTTTCCCTCTCCCAGAGCCCCTTGTGGACCAACAAGACAGTGATCTGTCAGTCAGAGGGAAACCCAACACCACCGTTTCCATGGAGAAGCCTCCATTCACTGTCAAAGACCTAAAGCAATTGGCTGAGAGCAAATGGCAAACATGTATCAACTAGCACACCTGTTATGCAAAACTGGGCTACACTCATCAGGCACTTCATTACTGGTTTACAGTTTTATTTTAACGGAGGATTCATACAAACAAAAAGAAAATATTCCTTTGAGACTTATTTCAGTTAGGGCAAAAGTCCCATTTTATACATTGATGAGTCACCAGGCAACATGTATATGTTTCCCATAACATTCGGAGAGCATTGGAAGACGGAACCGCTGCACCAGAAAAACTTAAGACAGCGGGGCATGTAACCGCAAAGGCTATGAGGAACGCTTATAAATGTTATGGCATCAGAAAAAAATAGATAACTAGAAAGGATTTCTGTATAATTCTTTTAATTAAGTGCAACATTCCAAGCGGGCATCTTCTTACTCTCAAAACTTATAGGAAATGGCAGTGGATGGTATTCCCTGCCAGTCAGTTGGTTGTTGGGACACTGGTTAGGGGGTTGTTTTGGAGGGTGGGTGGGAAGGGAGTGTGTGTGTGTGTAGATCAGGTGTGAGAGTCCCTGCATGGCTATCCTGCCGAGAGTACAGTGTTTCTGGCCACAGAGGAGTATGGGTAGAGAAGGAGGTGGAGCAGGGTGATGGGGGTGGGCGTCTTAGAGCCCAGCGTCGTTGTAGGTGGGCGTGGGGACCTTCAGGATGCTCTGTGCATTATCCTCCAGAAGGGGGCGCCAATTGACCTCCCCAGTCAGCAGGAGGTCCTCCCCGTCCAGAGCATCAATAAACTGCATCTGTGTGGAACAAGTACAGATAAAGACAAAGAAAGCACCATTAAGACTGGCACAAGGACATCATTACAGAGGCAAATGGATGCTTCATACACTGCTCAAAAAAATAAAGGGAACACTTGAACAACACAATGTAACTCCAAGTCAATCACACTTCTGTGAAATCAAACTGTCCACTTAGGAAGCAACACTTATTGACAATAAATTTCACATGCTCTTGTGCAAATGGAATAGACAACAGGTGGAAATTATAGGCAATTAGCAAGACACCCCCAATAAAGGAGTGGTTCTGCAGGTGGTAACCACAGACCACTTCACAGTTCCTATGCTTCCTGGCTGATGTTTTGGTCACTTTTGAATGCTGGCGGTGCTTTCACTCTAGTGGTAGCATGAGACGGAGTCTACAACCCACACAAGTGGCTCAGGTAGTGCAGCTCATCCAGGATAGCACATCAATGTGAGCTGTGGCAAGAAGGTTTGCTGTGTCTGTCAGTGTAGTGTCCAGAGCATGGAGGCGCTACCAGGAGACAGGCCAGTACATCAGGAGACGTGGAGGAGGCCGTAGGAGCACTGCCAGAGCCCTGCAAAATGACCTCCAGCATGCCACAAATGTGCATGTGTCTGCTCAAATGGTCAGAAACAGACTCCATGAGGGTGGTATGAGGGCCCGACGTCCACAGGTGGGGGTTGTGCTTAGAGCCCAACACTGTGCAGGACGTTTGGCATTTGCCAGAGAACACCAACATTGGCAAATTCGCCACTGGCGCCCTGTGCTCTTCACAGATGAAAGCAGTTTCACACTGAGCACATGTGACAGACGTGACAGAGTCTGGAGACACCGTGGAGAACGTTCTGCTGCCTGCAACATCCTCCAGCATGACCGGTTTGGCGGTGGGTCAGTCATGGTGTGGGGTGGCATTTCTTTGGGGGGGCCGCACAGCCCTCCATGTGCTCGCCAGAGGTAGCCTGACTGCCATTAGGTACCGAGATGAGATCCTCAGACCCCTTGTGAGACCATATGCTGGTGCGGTTGGCCCTGGGTTCCTCCTAATGCAAGACAATGCTAGACCTCATGTGGCTGGAGTGTGTCAGCAGTTCCTGCAAGAGGAAGGCATTGATGCTATGGACTGGCCCGCCCGTTCCCCAGACCTGAATCCAATTGAACACATCTGGGACATCATGTCTCGCTCCATCCACCAACACCACGTTGCACCACAGACTGTCCAGGAGTTGGCGAATGCTTTAGTCCAGGTCTGGGAGGAGATCCCTCAGGAGACCATCCGCCACCTCATCAGGAGCATGCCCAGGCCTTGTAGGGAGGTCATACAGGCACGTGGAGGCCACACACACTACGGAGCCTCATTTTGACTTGTTTTAAGGACATTACATCAAAGTTGGATCAGCCTGTAGTGTGGTTTTCCACTTTAATTTTGTGTGACTCCAAATCCAGACCTCCATGGGTTGATAAATTTGATTTCCATGGATCATTTTTGTGTGATTTTGTTGTCGGCACATTCAACTATGTAAAGAAAAAAGTATTTAATAAGAATATTTCAATCATTCAGATCTAGGATGTGTTATTTTAGTGTTCCCTTTATTTTTTTGAGCAGTGTATTTGTATTATGTACTGAATAGTTTGTGGAATATTGACATGGTGAACCAAACCAAAGCAACCTACAAGTATTTTTCTCAACATTTGTGTGTTGGACAAAAACTTAACAAGTGCTGTAAATTGTGACCCGTTTCAAGAAGCTAGGCGTATGTCACACGTCACTACTTCACAGGAGAGGCATTTTATTATTTAAATATTATATATTTTTTTGCATAAATGTCTTCTGGAACATGTGAACTTTCATGTGCCTTAATAACAAACTAGTAGGCCATCTGTAAATACAATTGTTACATTAAGCCTAGTTGGTTTAGCCACGAAAAATGGCAAGAATCTTCCCACTAGCCATGATTGGCTGAGATAATGGATGGGCTGGACATGCCAAGAGAGATGAGTTCAGATTGGTGTACCACGCGTCAGTCTATAACATGAGCTGCTCAGTATTATTGATAATCCTTTCTACCACAGCTTTAGAAAGATATGAAGAACTGCAAAAGTGTTGCTACTGCTCTCAATGTTGCTGCCCCGAATTTGACGTGTTATCGACAAAGTCAAGATCAGAGGGAAAAAGGTTGTTATGATTACTTTCTGTAGGACAATCGTGCCATGCTGACTCTCTCGGACACTGCAAATGTATCAGATGAGGAAATCCCTGATATTGTAACTGAACCAGACATTGTAGTCTTCTGATGACAGTGATGGGGAAGAAACGGCGTGTTGTCACGGAAGAAGTTTTCAACCGAGGGAGTTGAAAAGAGTCAGAAGGCTGTTGTATAAAACACCTGTCTCCGGATTACATCTTCAAACTAACGGCAACTATGGCATCCATGACAGAGTGAGAAGCGTTCATCCATGTATACGGGTAAGAGTTTAACAAGCTACATTCTCAGATATTTGTTTTGTTTTCAATGCCAGTTAAAGCATACTGTTAGCTAGCTAGCTAATGTGTATGATCTGTGTAGTAATATTATTTGTATCTCAGAAATACATTTGCATTGCTAGCTAACATTGAACCTAGTTAGTTAGATTTAGCTACATACAGATTCATACATGGTACTCATGTTATGAGTTGGTATTATGGCTAATTGTTTAGCTAGCTAGCCACATGTCTAAAAAAAAATGACTCCACTATGCAAGTAACCATTTCATTGAACCGTTAACACCGTCTGTATCCTGCGCATGTGACAAATAAACTTTGATTTTATTTGATAGTATGTGTTTACCAGAGACAGTAATGTGAACAACATGACCTGCACCAAAGTCAAATTAGGATAACTATAGGCAAACGAGACAGTCCAAATACAACAATTCTCAGGTAGAATGCCCTGCTTTTATTTCGTCACACTCACAACCGTAAGCTATTTTCTGTAATTAGCGTGCCATTAACGAGCTCTGACTGGGGAAAGTACATTTGTAGTGTCATCCAACTCGGAATCACTGGCCTCTTTCTAGAGCTCCGACCTGAAGATCATTGACGTCATGATTTTACCTCATTTCCCCCATCCACACCGCTATGATATACCTTTTCAATTACCAGAAATATTTTTTTTTCAGCTTGTAATCAAACTAAGTAAAAGACGCAAAACCAAAACTTAAATGGGAAGTATAGAAATCGCACACAGAACTTATCTACCCCTTCTTGCCTTTAATGAGAATGACAGATCGACAGTTCATTCGGAAAGTATTGAGACCCCTTCCTTTTTCCACATTTTGTTACGTTACAGACGTATTTTAAAACAAATTCAATTACTTTTAGCGCAAAAACCAAGCTGAGGTTGAAGGAATGGTCTGTAAAGCTCAGATACAAGATTGCGTCGAGGCACAGATCTGGGGAGGGTATGTTCTGCAGCATTGAAGGTCCCCAAGAGCACAGCGGCCTCCATCATTGTTAAACGGAAGAAGTTTGGAAAGACCAATAATCTTTCTAGGGCTGGCCGCCCGACCAAACTGAGCAATCGGGGGAGAAGGGCCTTGGTCAGGGAGGTGATGGTCACTCTGACAGAGCTCCAGAGTTCCTCTGTGGAGATGGGAGACCCTTCCAAAAGGACAACCATTTCTGCAGCACTCCACCAAATCAGGCCTTTATGGTTAAGTGGCCACCAGACAAAAGCCACTCCTCAGTAAAAGGCACATGACAGCCTGCCAAAAGGCACCTAAAGGACTCTCAGACCATGAGAAACAAGATTCTCTGGTCTGATGAAATCAAGATTAAACTATTTTGCCTGAATGCCAAGCGTCATGTCTGGAGGAAACCTGGCACCATCCCTATGATGAAGCATGATGGTGGCAGCATCATGCAGTGGGGATGTTTTTCAGCGACAGGGACTGGGAAACTAGTCAGGATCGAGGGAAAGATGAACAGAGCAAAGTAGAGAGATCCTTGATGAAAACCTGCTCCAGTTCGCTTAGGACCTCGGAAGGTGAACCTTCACCCCAGTCTAACAGAACAACGACCCTAAGTACACAGCCAAGACCACGCAGGAGTGGCTTCGGGACAAGCCCCAATTCCTTGAGTGGCCCAGCCAGAGCCCAGACTTAAACCTGATCAAACATCTCTGGAGAGACCTTAAAAATAAAAGTTATGTTTTTGCTTTGTCATTATAGGGTAGTGTGTGTAAACTGAGGGAAAATAAACAATTTAATCTATTTTAGAATAAGGCTGTAACATAACAAAACCTGGAAAAAGTCAAGGGGTCTGAATACTTTCCGAATGCACTGTATAACTCAAATTTCAAATGTGAATTTGGTAGGGTCACCCAAAAAGTTACATATTGAATCTTTAATTAAGTGGCTTGAGCTCATGGAAGGAGCATTTGATGAAAGTAATTAGTGTGTGTAACAATGCAGTGGCAATGCCAGTGTAGCGAGCCACCACTGTACGTGACTTGGGGAAGGGGCCTAGGGCCTGCGATTACCTCTCCTGTAGTGTGTCATCAGGCATGGCCAGGTTTTATGTGCTGCACCTGTGATTTAACAGCTCTGGCCCACTTGATTAACATACCTGTTTTCTTTGCACTGCCTTTTCTCCGTCTCTCATTTCCTCTACCTTTCAAGAGCTCGACTACACTCTTGAAATCCCTACGAGCTCAGAAAAACAGTCTCTTTTGTTTTTTCCCCTCTTGAAAAGTCCCCCCTCGTCTCATAAATTCCTGGCAGTGCCTGTAATGTAGGCTAGCTAACTGCAACCTGTGGCATGGCCCTAGGGCAGGGCCCCGCATCACTGCACACAGAGACGAGGACACCTTTAATGCAAGCAGGCAGGAGTGGGTCAGGCCCTGGACAACGTACACACCAATAACTCAGGACTACAGGACCAAGGGGGGTGCCAGTGGAGTGGCCGTCACCGCAGTCACATGTTCCCAACGCCACTTTCATATGTTTTTGTACTAACATAAGTTTCACTGTCGCCATGCCGGCTTGGGTCGAGGAAACCGGTCAAACGCTAATCCTTTAAACTCGTAGAAATAGGCCTATATGGATATGGCCAAATTTAAATGTTTCTAAACAGAATAACTATAAAAAGCATTATGTATGACCATGGTAGCAATTGAAAGAAAACATTTAGGAGATTGTTAGACCAAAAGCTCACCTGATAAGACTTGAATCCAAACAGACTTGATTTTGTGCATTTTACCAGTGGTGGAAAAAGTACCCAAGTAAAATAAAGATACCTTAAAAGAAAATGACAAGTAAAAGTCACCCAGTAAAATACTACTTGAATAAAAGTATTGGGTTTTAAATATACTTATGCGTCAAAAGTAAACGCTAGAAATAATGACAAATCCCTTATCTCAAGCAACACCAAAGGCAGTAGTGATGACTGCGTTCTTTTGATAAGTGCGTGAATTGGACATTTCCTTGTCCTGCTAAAGCATTCGAAATGTGCCAGGGAAAATGTACATTTTCTTTAGGAACATAGTGGGGTAAAAGTGGTCAAAAATACAAATAGTACTGTAGACACCCCAAAACACAATTTAAGTAGTACTTCAAAGTATTATTTTACATTTACTGTAGTTTCCACAGCATTTGTCAACAACGAAATCTGAAAATACACTGGACATTTTGGAGTAGGTGCAAGATTGGAAAAAAGGTTTGAATGAGAGGTCTAACATGATGTCTCCAAGTTGCCACTAGGGAAGAAATAAAAATAAAAAAATATTTAAAAACTTGGTCGACAGACTTCTGTTCTCGCGACCAATCGATTGATTGAAAATGTATAAATGTTTTTTATTTTTTCATATAGAGACATGCTATATGTTTTAACCAAATCAGCTACAGTCCAGGGTTTTTCTTTATTGTAGAATAATATTGAATACATCAAAACTATGAAATAACTAGAAATGTGAGATTCTTCAAAGTAGCCACCCTTCGCCTTGCACACTTTTGGCTTTCTCTCAACCAGCTTCACCTGGAATGCTTTCCCAACAGTTGTTGTTGTTGGCTGATTTTCCTTCACTTTGCGGTCCAACTCATCCCAAACCATATCAATTGTGTTGAGGTCTGGTGATTTTGGAGGCCAGGTCGTCTGATGCAGCACTCCATCACTCTCCTCCTTGGTCAAATAGCCCTTACACAGCATGGAGGTTTTTTGGGTCATTGTCCTGTTGAGAAACAAATTATAGTGGGACTAAGCGCAAACCAGATGGGATGGCATGTCGCTGCAGAATGCGGTGGTAGCCATGCTGGTTAAGTGTGCCTTGAATTCTAAATAAAATCAGACAGTGCCACCAGCAAAACACCCCCGCACCACGTCCTCCATGCTTCACGTTGGGAACCACACACGCGGAGAACATCCGTTCACCTACTCTGCGTCAAAGAAACGGCGGTTGGAACCAAAAATCTCAAATTTGGACTCAAACCAAAGGACAGATTTCCACCGGACAAATGTCCACTGCTTACGTTTCTTGGCGCAATAAATTATTTTCTTCATATCGGTGTCCTTTCAGTGGTTTCTTTGCAGCAATTCGTCCATGAAGGCCTGATTCACACGCTCTCCTCTTAACAGTTGATGTTGAGATGTGTCTGTTACTTGAACTCCGTGAAGCATTTATTTGGGCTGAAATTTCTGAGGCTGGTAACTGAACTTATCCTCTGCAGCAGATGTAACTCTGGGTCTTCCTTTCCTGTGGCAGTCATCATGAGAGCCAGTTTCATCATAGCGCTTGATAGTTTTTGCAACTGCATTTGACATTTTTCCAGATAGACTGTCGTTTCTATTTTCTTATTTGAGCTGTTCTTGCCATAATAGACTTGGCCTGTACTCTGGAGCGAGAGCGATTTAGAGGTGGAGGGTCCGTCATGGTCTGGGGCAGTGTGTCACAGCATCATCGGACTGAGCTTGTTGTCAGTGCAGGCAATCTCAACACTGTGCATTACAGGGAAAACATCCTCCTCCCTCATGTGGTACCCTTCCTGTAGGCTCATCCTGACATGACCCTCCAGCATGACAATGTCACCAGCCATTTCGCTCATTCTGTGCGTGATTTCCTGAAAGAACGGAATGTCCATGTTCTGCCATGGCCAGCGAAGGGCCCAGATCTCAATCCAATTGCGGGCAGGGCACGTGGGAGACCGGTGTTCAATTGCCCGATGGGGAGGAAGTAGTAGGCTGTCCTTGTAAATTAGAATTTGTTTTTAACGGACTTGCCTAGTTAAATAAAAGATTACACTAAGAGCATAACATTTCTGCACCCTATTTTTTTATTTTTTTATTCTAGTCTAACCAATACCCAAAACAGAGATTAAGTGAAAATAGAAATCTCATTGATTTATCAAGACCAGCCCCCATGCTTGTCTCAGAGCAGTGCGAAACTGTGCTAAAAGAGAGTTGTAGGCTTTTGCTTCAAATCCTATTGCTTCTAACGTCAATATGCTCTTTAATTAAATAAGACCTACACCACTTGTAACAGCACATTACTCAACACTAGTGAGACTCATGTTGCCTACGGTAGGCCTACAGTATATCGAAAAATATGATGTGACTCTCCACCAATAATTAGAGGATTGGAGGATATTTCTGTAATTCAGTGATTTTTATTCCCATAGTAATTCGTTATGGATCCATAACTAAATCAACATTTGCATTTTGAAAGAGTATTTTTATAATGAAAGCATAAAGATGCCATTATTAGTTACATTGTTTTAGTTTGAACCTGCAGACTGACACTAAGAACAGAACAGTGGGAACATTTCCCTAGTCAGCGCCATTATTAGTGCAATGCCCCTTAAATATTTGAGATGATTTTGCTTTGAAATGTAAAATGAGCGAGAAAAAGGCCATTCTTGAACATGGGGTGAGACATTGTTACTAATTTGTTTTTAGAGGGAAAAAAAAAAACATGTCACCATGGGTCTCCCAGTCGAGGCAGGCATGGGTATTGAACCAGCAACTTTAGCAACACAGCTTGCACTGCTATACAGTGTCTTAGACCTTTGCGCCACCCAGGCAACGTACAACGTGACCGGTCAGGAGTGGCCTACAGTATGAGCAAAATAATAATAATCCTAACAAAATAAAACCCTGAGTGTAACAGTTTCAGTAAGTATTGCTGAAGTTGTGCACAATTATCAGTTTCTATTTAGGTTTATGCCATCCACTCATTGTTAGTAGGACCCAAAAGCATAAATCGGTGCTCTAACTCCCCCTTGCGCTGGTCTGGAGCAATGAAGTGGTGATACAGGGTATCGTACTAAACCACAAATGACCTCTAAATCCCATGGTGTAAACTCACAACTTTTAAAGGAGGAACCACTGTACACTAAGCCTACTAATGATAATGACATTACTTATAATAATAGTTAAATAAATGACACTGAATAAAAACAAATGCAACAATTTCAAAGATTTCATTGAGTTACAGTTAAGGAAGATCAGTCAATTTAAATAAATAAATTTGGCCCTAATCTATGGATTTCACATGACTGGGAATAACAGTCGGTCACAGACACCTTTAAACATTTTTTTTTTTAAGTCAGTGTCGGGTGTGACCACCATTTTCCTCATGCAGCTCGATACATCTCCTTCTCATAGAGTTGATCAGGCGGTTGATTGTGGCCTGTGGAATATTGTCTCACTAATGGCTGTGCAAAGTTTCTGGGTACTGGCGGGAACTGGAACATGCTGTCGTACACGACGATTCAGAGCATCCCAAACATAATCAACGCAGGTCATGAAAGAACTTGGACATTTTCAGCTTCCAGGAATTGTGTACAGGATCCTTGGGCCGTGCATTATCATGCTGAAACAGGAGGTGGTGGTGGATGAAAGGCACAACAATGAGCCTCAGGATCTCAACACGGTATCTGTGCATTCAATTTGCCATTGATTAAATTGCAATTGTGTTCGTTGCCTGCCCATACCATAACCCCACCACCATGGGGCACACCAAACTGCTCGCCCACACGACGCCATGGCTGTTTGAGTCTGCCATCTGCCGGTACAGTTGAAACCAGGATTCATCCATGAAGAGCACACTTCTCCAGCATGCCAGTGGCCATCCAAGGTGAGAATTTTCCCACTGAAGTTGGTTACGACGCCAAGCTGCAGTCGGGTCAAGACCCTGGTGAGGACGACGAGCATGCAGATGAGGTTCCCTGAGATGGTTTCTGACAGTTTCAGCAGTAATTCTCTGGTTGTGTAGACCCACAGTTATCAGCTGTCCAGGTGGCTCATCTCAGACCATCCCTCAGGTGAAGAAGCTGGGTGTGGAGGTCCTGGGCTGGCGTGGTTACACATGATCTGCAGTTGAGGCCAGTTGGACGTACTTCCAAATTCTCTAAAATGAAGTTGGAGGTGACTTGTGGTAGAGAGATTAACATAAAATTATCTAACAACAGCTCTGGTGGACATTCCTGCAGTCAGCATTCCAATTGCATGCTCCCTCAAAACTAGAGACATCTGTGGAATGATGTTGTGTGACAAAACTGCTTATTTTAGAGTGGCCTTTTATTGTCCCCAACACAAGGTGCACCTGTGTAATGATCACACCGTTTCATCAGCTTCTTCTATGCCACAGCTGTCAGGTGGATGGATTGTCTTGGCAAAGGAAAAATGCTCACTAACAGGGATGTAATATACTTATATTTCAGTTGATGAAACATGGGACCAACACTAAGGACCAAGACAACATGTTGCTTTTATATTTCTGTATAGTAACTAGGGTTGGGAAGATATCAGTGTCGCAATATTTTTCCATGGCAACTGTCACTCACAGATTACATTTAGAAAGTTTTTATTTTAATAAAACATTGGTGATGTAAGCCTACAGTACTGTGTGCCTCTGCTGTCAAAATCAATGCCATAACCAATCTCGTTCCCCATAAACCTGCTTTTGGTCAGTCTTAAATATCCTTAGTTGTGCATATTGGCACATGTTAAGGACACACCTATACTTACATCCCTCCCACCTCAGCACAAGCGAGCTGATGTTAGACAGGTAAATTGCCGAACCTGGCATAAGGTGTGGAACATGCCGGTGTCAGTTTTAACATGACGAAATGTTAATCTTTTTTTGTGAATAATTGTCTTCAAATTCCACTCTGGAGAGCCTAGTTTTCATTATTTTTTAGTTATTTAAACATTCAGCTTAAATATCTAAAATTAATATAAACTAGGCTCCCCAGAGTGCCCTTTTCAAATATTTCCTCAGGAATCCCAGCCATTCCATGTTTTTGAACTATTCCAGAACTAGCACACCTGATTGAACTTGTCAACTAATCATCAAACCCTTGAATAGGTGAATTAGGTGAGCTAGTTCAGGGCTACAACATTGTGAAACATCTGGTGGTCCCCACGTCTTTCCAAACCCCAAACCCAAACATTGGTTCTCTTTATTTGGGGAACCACTGAGGACTAGGGTCCAAGTATCCCATCTGTGGTGATATAGAGGGTCGTCTTCCTTTCTCACCTGTTTACGGACGTACTCCACCATGAGCTCCAGCTGCCTGGGGTCCTCGCACTGGCGGTTGAACATGTTCCTCCACAGGGCGGCCGCCAGCACCCCATCGTCCGAAAGGATTCCCTTCAAATGCAATTAACAGAGGAGGTGAATCATGGTTGTCACCTTCCATCACTGCGTTGTCAAATAGCACTGAGGACTGGACCAGACCGAACACAGTGGCTCCTGCAGGACCGTTCCGCTAGAACAGCACCACGAAATACTAGCTGCGGACCTGTTCCCAAGCAGGCTTGGTCTCTGGGGCCCTTCCATTCCCAGTCATCATTTCCAGTGTGTGTTGTGTTTTATACTATCTGCCACAGCTGAGGCAAAGATAACCCTAATGGTCAAAGTGGGGTCTTACCTCATCATATCCAAAAATAGCAGCATAGAAAGTCTCTGTCATAGCCCTCATGCTTTCCTTCCGGTGAATGGCATCAATCTAGACGGGCGAAAGAGAGAAGGGAAGGAGGATGGAGGGATGTGGGTTAGCCAGCTGGAAAGCAAGGACCTAAGTTGTTATTAACACTATTTTGGGTAAACAGTCCCAATACTACTTTTTTGCTTGAGTTCCTCAAATTTGGTCACATTTTCCACATCAAGCGCATGCACGCACGCACACACACACACACACACACACTTTCCCCTCCTGAAATATAAATAACTTTTTCCTTGAGCTGTTGGAGCCAGTTTATAGTTCTGGACTAGGTTGAGAGTAGGGGATCTTTATGGCCACTCACTGAGTGTGTCCAGCAGGTGGAGTAAACTATCCTTACATAAATACACAGGTACAGCACACATGCTTACATACAGTACTGTATTATGTACACTAAGGACAATAATAACACTCAGGGAGTTGAGATAATGAATGCATTGTAATAGACTAGGGGAGTAAAACACAGAACTCAATAGGCTATGACAAGATTGAAATCAGAGGTCGCATCAAGGATTCTTCCATACAAACTCAGCAGCTTGAAAAACGGTAACCTGGAAGCGGTTTGAGAACTCAATAGACGAGGACCTAGTTTTACCGGTTCAACAAGCCCAACTTCACATTTCAGGTGTGATGAGACACGCATTGAAAATAGGTCAATTTGAAGCAGGCGTGATAAGACCGGAGTAGAACTCCCACTTAGAACAATTACAACAAGGCCTAAAAGACATTTCAGGGGAGTCCCTTAACCTCTGCGCAATTCTCCACAGTAACATACATGCTGCAATCTCTGGTGTTTTTAGATTCATTTAATAAAAGTAATCTCATTTATTAAAAATCAGTTTAAGGGCTTCCACATTTTCTTCCCCTCATGCTTTAAACTGTGGAATACTGCTGGGCAGCCGCCTTGGGCCACTTCTTTACTAAACTCAGCAAAAGTTGTCACTGTCAACTGCATTTATTATCAGCAAACTTGTTCATAAATATTTGTATGAACATTAGATACAACAACTGATACATAAACTGAACAAGTTCCACAGACATGTGATTAATAGAAATGGAATAATGTGTCCCTGAACAAAGGGGGGGAGGGGGTCAAAACAAAAAGTAACAGTCAGTATCTGGTGTGGCCACCAGCTGCATTAAGTACTGCAGTGCATCTCCTTCTCGTGGACTGCACCAGATTTGCCAGCTCTTGCTGTGAGATGTTACCCCACTCCTCCACCAAGGCACCTGCAAGTTCCCGGACATTTCTGGGGGAATGGCCCTAGCCCTCACCCTCCAATCCAAGACGTGCTCAATGGGATTGAGACCCGGGCTCGTTGCTGGCCATAGCAGAACATTGACATTCCTGTCTTTCAGGAAATCAGCCACACTGTTTGTTTTGTGCGTGGTGGCATTGTCATGCTAGAGGGTCATGTCAGGATGAGCCTGCAGGAAGGGTAACACATGAGGGAGAAGGTCTTCCCTGTAACGCACAGCATTGAGATTGCCTGCAATGAGAAGCTCAGTCCGATGATGCTGTGACATAGCCACAGACCATGACAGACCCTCCACCTCCAAATGGATCCGGCTCCAGAGTACAGGCCTCGGTGCAACGCTCATTCCTTCGACGATAAACTCGAATCAGACCACCCCCCTAGTGAGACAAAACAGCGGCTTGTCAGTGAAGAGCACTTTTTGCCAGTCCTGTCTGGTCCAGCAACAGTGGGTTTGTGCCCATAGGCGACATTGTTGCCGGTGATGTCTGGTGAGGACCTGCCTTACAACAGGCCTACAAGCCCGCAGTCCAGACTCTCGCGGACAGTCTGATCACTGATAGAGGGATTGTGTGTTCCTGGTATAACTCAGGCTGTTGTTGCCATCCTGTACCTGTCCCGCAGGTGTGATGTTCAGATGTACCAATCCTGTGCAGGTGTTGGTAGACGTGGTCTGCCACTGCGAAGACGATCAGCTGTCCGTCCTGTCTCCCTGTAGCGCTGTCTTAGGCGTCTCACAGTACGGACATTGTAATTTATTGCCCTGGCCACATCTGCAGTCCTCATGCCTCCTTGCAGCATGCCTACATTTGGGAGAAGGTATACGATTCACACAAATGAGCAGGGACCCTGGGCATCTTCTTTTGGAGTCAGTAGAAAGGCCTCTTTAGTGTCCTAAGTTTTCATAACTGTGACCTTAATTGCCTTCCGTCTGTAAGCTGTTAGTGTCTTAACGACTGTTCCACAGGTGCATGTTCATTAATTGTTTATGGTTCATTGAGCATGGGAAACAGTGTTTAAACCCTTTACAATGAAGATCTGTTATCGTTGAAAGACAGGGTCCTGAAAAAGGGACGTTTCTTTTTTTGCTGAGTTTATATACCAATGACCTTCCTTATGCCTCATCTGAAACTTAAGCTACTATATTTGCAGATTTTTTTATTTAACTAGTCAGTTAAGAACAAATTCTTATTTACAATGACAGCCTACCAAAAGGCACACACCAGTTCAAAAGTTTGGGGTCACTTAGAAATGTCCATGTTTTTGAAAGAAAATAACATTTTTTTATCCATTAAAATAACATCAAATTGATCAGAAATACAGTGTAGACTTTGTTAATGTTGTAAATGACTATTGTAGCTGGAAACGGCAGATTTTTTATGAAATAGCTACATAGCCGTACAGAGGCCCATTATCAGCAACCATCACTCATGTTTCAATGGCACGTTGTGTTAGCTAATCCAAGTTTATAATTTTAAAAGGCTAATTGATCAGTAGAAAACCCTTTTGCAATTATGTTAGCACAGCTGAAAACTGTTGTGCCGATTAAAGAAGCAATAAAACTGGCCTTCTTTAGACTACTTAAGTATCTGGAGCGTCAGCATTTGTGGGTTCGATTACCGGCTCAAAATGGGCAGAAACAAAGAACTTTCTGAAACCTGTCAGTCTATTCTTCTTCTGAGAAATGAAGGCTATTCCATGAGAGAAACTGCCAAGAAACTGAAGATCTCGTACAGCGCTGTGTACTACTCCCTTCACAGAACAGTGCAAACTGGCACTAGCCAGAATAGAAAGAGTGGGAGGCCCCGGCGCACAACTGAGCAGAAGGACAATACATTACAATGTCTAGTTTGAGAACCAGACACCTCACAAGTCCTCAACTGGCAGCTTCATTAAATAGTACCCGCAAAACACCAGTCTCAATGTCAACAGTGAAGAGACGACTCCAGGATGCTGGCCTTCTAGGCAGAGTTGCAAAGAAAAAGCCATCTCTTAGATTGGCCAATAAAATTAAAAGATTAAGATGGGCAAAAGGACACTGGACAGAGGAACTCTGCCTAGGCCAGCATCCTGGAGTCGCCTCTTCACTGTTGACGTTGAGACTGGATGTTTGCGGGTACTATTTAATGAAACAGCCTGTGTATGTCAGCCTTGTACTGGTCTGTAGCTCCATTGTCCAGGTAAAGACAGAATATGCACTCGCAGAGCCATCTGCTCAGTGCCACGTTAATGCAGTGGGGAACAAGGGATCCCTTCATTTTAGTAACCCTCTCCTCTGAAGTTACATGGGCTTGCCCCGGTGGTGCCCTCAGGCCAGTTGGGTGGAGGAGCAGGAAAATGAGGCCAGGTTGAAGCAGTGCCAAGTGGGGCTTGAGCTGCCAGGGCACAGGAGTGGTTAAAATTTGGGAGAAGGTATACGACTGAGCTTACAGCGAGGGCCCCGCTACTGTAGTCATTATCAATCTTTACAGCTTGGGTTCTCATTCCCCCGCCACTGTCGAGAATGAGGTCACGCCAACGGATGCCCAAATTCTCCATGGAAAACCGGCTTTAACGAGGCATGTTTGGGTGACCGGAGCATGGAGAGCAGCGACCTTTGACTTCAGGTGTTCCTGGCGTGGTATGGAACTACAATGTACAATATTGTACTCCTATACACAGGACACACAAAGATGCTTCATGTTTCGGGATGGCTCTATCAGCTGATTCCAACTATTTAATAGGGGCATTTACAGTATGTCGTGGTGATTATTCAGGGCCCTGTAAAAGCTAGCCCACTCACAGAGGATTACTCTAAATAGCTGGCAGCAGCTCGCCCGCCCCAGTTGGGCTAAATAATACTGATAATGGCCAAATACATTTTCCCTAGACACCTGAAAATGTGAGGATATTCTTATAAAATCCAATGCTGAAACCTTTCCTTCTTGATTTACAGTCTGCTTGGAAGGAAATCATGAAAATGGGCGAAGATAGCGGCGGCCTCAGACGTTAGTGTGAGCGCAGTAAAAGATATACGAGGGCATGGCCTTTGAAAATGGAGACATTGACATTTGTTTTACAAGGAAGGCATTCTTTTGTCAGACATCTTTCTCTATTACAAGTTAACCATAAATACATTTTGAAGACTTCAACATGAAAGTTATAGAAAAGTATTACTTAAAGCTCCAAGGGGGAATCTTGACTTGATAACCAGGCAAATCATTCCTTAAAATGAATAGACGGTGGGGGACAGGACATTTGACTTTCCTACTGTGCATATAGCTGGTGAAACTGTTGGCCAACATCCAACTCTGTACATGTTGACATGACTGACAGCCAAAGCTGGTCTGGTTCAAGAGAACTGGTTCAGGGGTGATGCAATAACACTATGAAAGTAGGCTATACAGAAGTAATCTATCCCATAAAACAATGTATTGCATTTAAACAAGTTCACAGATAGATAAATGTAAATCAGGTATGAAATAAGAATTCTGTGTTTTTCTGGGTCTTGAGACACAAAGGGTTCAGAGATGAGGAATGACAGTCACGTTTAAAGTTTGTGGTGGGGGGCAGAGTAAGGCACCGACTGTTTTCACAGTTTATCATGACAGCGGAAACTTTAAAAAGCCCTTCAAACACTATTCAAGCCCCTGCTTTGGTAATGTTAATAGCGACACTACCGGGGGCTGCAACATCAGGACCCAATAGCATTTGACTTGGACATATACAGGTAACTGCAAAAATAAAGGAAACAAAGTGCTTAAATATGGCATTAGGCCACCACATTACATTTTAGTAATTTAGCAGACAATCTTACCCAGAGCAATTTACAGTGCATTCATCTTAAAATAGTAAGTACATTTTTCCTCAAATTATTTTATTTAAGCCTTATTTTACCAGGTAAGTTGACTGAGAACACATTTGAAGGCCAGATTGGGAATTTAGCCAGGACACCGGGATTAACACCCCTACTTACTACGATAAGTGCCATGAGATCTTTAGTGCCACAGAGAGTCAGGATACCCGTTTACCGTCCCATCCGAAAGACAGCACCCTACACAGGGCAATGTCCCCAATCACTGCCCAGGGGCATTGGGATATGTTTTTAGACCAGAGGAAAAAGGGTGCCTCTTACTGGCCCTCCAACACCACTTCCAGCAGCATCTGGTCTCCCATCCAGGGACTGACCCAGACCAACCCTGCTAAGCTTGAGAAGCAAGCCAGCAGTGGGATGCAGGGTGGCAGGGGTTTAGATGTTTTCAGAAGATTTGCAGGGACTCTGCCATCCTAGCTTCAGGGGGCTGGTCCCACCATTGGGGCTTTGACTGGGCTGAGTAGGAGCTACCCTCCTGTATGGGTAGAGAGAGACCAGAAATTACAGAACAGAGTACTCGGGTTGGAGTGTAGGGTTTGAGCATTGTCTGAAGGTAGGGAGGGGAAGTTCCTCTCGCTGCTCCTTAGGCAAGTACCATGGTGTTGTAGTGGATGCAAGGTTCAACTGGAAGCCAGTTGAGTATGAGGAGGAGCGGAGTGACATGGGAGAACTTGGGAAGGTTGAACACCAGTCGGCCTGCGGCGTTTTGGGTAAGTTGCAGGGGTTTGATGACACAAGCGGGGAGCCCAGCCAACAGCAAGTTGTAGTAGTCCAGACAGGAGATGACAAATGCCTGGATTAGGACCTGCACCGCTTCCTATGTGCGATAGGAGCTGTTGTAGAGCATGAACCTTCAGGAGCAAGTCACTGCTTTGATGTTTGCAGAGAACGGCAGGATGTTGTCCAGGGTCACACCAATGTTCTTTGCACTCTGGGAAGTGGACACTGGAGTAGTCACCATGATGGAGAGGGCAGGCTTTCTCCGGGAGGAAGAGCAGCGCAGTCTTGTCGAGGTTGAGCTTGAGGTGGTGGGCCTTAGACTGCTAAGCCACTCAGCAGTGGGTCTGCTGTTTCCAAGGGTTATAGGCAGAAGCTTGACATTTTGAGTGAAAGAAAGTGGCTGTACCAGCAGATAGAGGAAGAAAAGGTATAGAGCCAGAACAGTTCAATCTACACAATATCTCACCAATTGGATGAAAAAAGCAAAAACAGTAAAAAAAAAAAAAAAAAAAAATACCTTATTTACATAAGTATTCAGACCCTTTGCTATGAGACTCGAAATTGAGCTCAGGTACATCCTTGATATGTTTCTACAACTTGGAGTGAACCTGTGGTGAAATTCAATTGATTGGACATGATTTAGAAAGGCCCACACCTGTCTGTGTAAGGTCCCACAGTGCAAAAACCAAGCCTTGAGGATGAAGGAATTATCCGTAGAGCTCTGAGACAGGATTGTGTCAAGGCACAGATCTGGGGAATGGTACCAAAACATTTCTGCAGCATTGAAGGTCCCCAAGAACATAGTGGCCTCCATCATTCTTAAATGGAAGAAGCTAGGAACCACCAAGACTCGTCCCAGAGCTGCCCGCCTGGCCAAACTGAGCAATCGGGGGAGAAGGGCCTTGATCAGGGAGGTGACCAAGAACCCGATGGTCACTCTGACAGAGCTCCAGAATTCCTCTGTGGAGATGGGAGAATCTCCAGAAGGACTACCATCTCTGCAGCACTCCACCAAATCAGGCCTTCATGGTAGAGTGGCCAGACGGAAGTCGCTCCCCAGTAAAAGGCACATGACAGCCCACTTGGATTTAGCTAAAAGGCACCTAAAGGACACTGACTATGAGAAGCAAGAGTCTCTGGTCTGATGAAACCAAGATTGAACTATTTTGCCTGAATGCCAAGCATCACATCTAGAGGAAACCTGGCACCATACCTACATTGAAGCATGGTGGTGGCAGCATCATGCTGTGGGATGTTTTTCAGTGACAGGGAGACTAGTCAGGATTGAGGGAAAGCTGAATGGAGCAAGTACAGAGAGATCCTTGATGAAAACCTGCACCAGAGCACTCAGGAGCTCAGACTGGGGTGAAGGTTCACCTTCTAACAGGACAACGCCCTAAGCACACAGCCAAGACAATGCAGGAGTGGCTTCGGGACAAGTCTCAATGTCCTTCAGTGGCCGAGTCAAAGCCAGGACTTGAACCCGATCGATCATACACCTCGAGACCTGAAAATAGCTGTGTAGTTACGGTCCCTATCCAACGCGACAGCGCTAGAGGAACTGCAGAGAAGAATGGGAGAAACTCCTCCAAATACAGGTGTGCCAAGCTTATAGCATCATACCCAAGAAGACTCGAGGCTATAATCGCTGCCAAAGGTGCTTCAACTAAGTACTGAGTATAGGATCCGAATACTTATGTAAATGTAATCTCAGGTTTCTACTTGTATTAACTCTGCAAAAATGTCTAAAAACCTGTTTTTACTTTGTCATTATGGGGTAGTGTATAGATTGATTAAATTGATGAGGGAAAAAATAATAATTTTTAGAATAAGGCTGTAAAGTAACAAAATGTGGAAAAAGTCAAGGGGTCTGAATTACTTTCCAACGCAATGTATATTCTACAAGTGTCTGGAACTCTATTGGAGAGATGCAACAGCATTCAGGTGCCACTAGAGAAACTCATAAGTGTTCAATAATTGGGTTGAGATCTGGTGACAGAAGGCCATGGCATATTGTTTTCATGCTCATCAAACTATTCAGTGACCACTCGTGCCCCTGTGGAAGGGGGCATTGTCATCCTATGGGGGTATAGCCATGGTAGCCAAAATAATTTTGGCCTGCCTAGCATTTTTATACTTGAACCTAAGCATGATGGGAAGTTAATTACCTCAAACCACAACCTGCGTGGAAGCACCTGCTTTAAATATACTTTGTATCCCTAATTTACTCAAGTGTTCCCATTATTTTGGCAGTTCCCTATATCTGCCTATAGATAATACAGGATGCTTTGTTATTGCAACAGATGTGCATCTTGTAGAATTCATTGACATCTGAAAAGCAATACGCAGAAGTTTGTCCCTCCCAGTGGTACCCTTTGGGCACACTGATTCAATGGAGAAGTCCAATATGCAATGAATCCCAATTTTTTCTCTGCTACGAAAAACGTCATGTAACCTTGACCTGACATTACTGGATGGGTATTGAGAAAGCAAAATGGTAGAAACTACATCCATCCTATCAGAAGGTTAAGTTGAGCCATTATTAGCCGTCTGATCATAGGATCAGTTTTGCCTTTTAAGTCATTCTAAAAAAGATTACATGGACAGAGGGAACCTAATCCTAGACCAGCACTACTACTTTCAGATGCTTGATAGATGTGGTCCCAGGTTTTAGACTGGAAAAGACATGAGGTTGAAGTTTGAGGGACTTACCCCCATGATCTTGCTCCTCTGCTCCACGTCCTCCCACATTGAGTGGACGATGTAGCGGCACATGTACTTCCCCTCACGGCCTTCTTGCCTAATCCTCACCAGACAAATCCTACAGGGGAGAACAGAGTTAACACCTTATCTGACAGGGACGGACAGCCTCTTACCCTAAAGGGCCAATACCGAACTTGAGATACACTATACAGTACATTTGGAAAGTATTCAGATCCCTTCCCCACATTTTGTTACATTACAGCCACATTCAAAAATTGATTCAATCAATTTTATTCCCCCTCAATCTACAAACAATACCACATAATGACAAAGCGAAGACAGTTTTTTGGAAACAGCCAAAAAATAAATACAAATACATTAATACCTTATTTACATAAGTATTCAGACACTTTGCTATGAGACTCGAAATTGAGCTCAGGTGCATCCGGTTTCCCATGAACCATCCTTGAGATGTTTTGACAACTTGATCGGAGTCCACCTGTGGTATATTAAATTGATTGGACATGATTAGAAAATGCACACCTGTCTATATAAAAAGGTCCCACAGTTGACAGTGCATGTCAGACCAAAAACCAAGCCTCGAGATCTAAGGAATTGTCTGTAGAGCTCAGAGACAGGATTGTGTCGAGGCACAGATCTGGGGAAGGGTACCAAAACATTTCTGCAGCATTGAAGGTCCCCAAAAACACAGTGACCTCCATCATTCTTAAATGGAAGAAGTTCGGAACCAAAGCCTCTTCCTAGAGCTGGCCGCCCAGTCAAACTAAGCAATCGGGAGAGAAGGGTCAGGGAGGTGACCAAGAACCTGATGGTCACTCTGACAGAGCCCCAGAGTTCCTCTGTGGAGATGGGAGACCCTTCTAGAAGGACAGCCATCTCTGCAGCACTCCACCAATCGGGCCTTTATGGTAGAGTGGCCAGATGGAAGGCACATGACAGCTTGTCAAAAGGCACCTAAAGGACTCAGACCATGAGAAACAAGATTCTCTGGTTTGATGAAACCAAGATTGAACTCTTTGGACTGAATGCCAAGCGTCACGTCTGGAGGAAACCTGGCGCCATCCCTATGGTGAAGCATGGTGGTGGCATCAACATGCTGTGGAGATGTTTTTCAGCAGCAGGGACTGGGAGACTAGTCAAGATTGAGGGAAACATGAACGGAGCAAAGTAGAGAGATCCTTGATGAATTCCTGAGAGCTCTGGAACAGGTTCTCAGACTGGGACGAAGGTTCATCTTCCAACAGGACAACACTAAGCACACAGCCAAGACGACGCAGGAGTGGCTTCGGGACAAGTCTCTGAATGTCCTGGAGTGGCCCAGCCAGACTTGAACCAGACTTGAACCAGATCGAACGTCTCTGGAGAGACCTGAAAATAGCTGTGCAGCAACGTTCCCCAACCAACCTGACAGAGCTTGTGTGGATCTGCAAAGAAGAACGGGAGAAAGTCCCCAAATACAGGAGTACCAAGCTTGAAGCGTCATACCCAAGGCTGTAATCGCTGCCAAAGGTGCTTCAACAAAGTAATGAGTAAAGGGACTGAATACACATGTATGAGATATTTCAGTAACATGTTTTATACATTTACAAAAATGTCTAAAAACCTGTTATTGCATTGTCACTACGGAGTATGTGAAGATTGATGAGGGGAAAAAAACTAATTTTATCCATTTTAGAAAAAGGCTGTAACGTAACAAAAAAAGTCAAGTGGTCTTTATACTTTCCAAGTGCACTGTAAATACACAAAAGTATGTGGAACCCCCTTCAAATGAGTGGATTTGGATATTTCAGCCATAGCCGTCGCTGACAGGGGTATAAAGATCGAGCACACATCCATGCAATCGCCATAGACAAACATTGGCAGTAGAATGGCCTTACAGAAGAGATCAGTGATTTTCAACATTGCACCATCATAGGATGCCACCTCACTTCCTCAAATTAATAGGCTCCCCTATTAATTTCTCCCCTTCTAGAGATGCCCCAGTCAACTCAGCCGTGAAGTGGTACACCACACAAGCTCACAGAACGGGACCGCCACGTGCCGAAGTGCATAGCGCATAAAACTCAAACAGCCTCTAGAAGCAAAGTCAGCATAAGATCTATTAGTCGGGAGCTTCATGTACTGGGTTTCCATGGCCGAGCAGCCGCTCACCATACGCAATGCCAAGCGTCGGCTGGTGGTGTAAAGCTTGCCACCATTGGACACTGGAATGTGTTCACTGTAGTGATGAATCATACTTCCCAAACTGGCAGTCAGACAGACAAACGAGTTTGGCAGATGCCAGGAGAAAGCTACCTGCCCCCAATGCATAGTGGCAACTGTAAAGTTTGGTGGAGGAGAAATAATGGTCAGGGGCTGTTTTTCATGGTTCGGGCTAGGCCCCTTCATTCCAGTGAAGGGAAATATTAACACTAGAGCATATAATAACATTCTAGAAGATTCTGTGCTTCCAACTTTGTGGCAACAGTTTGGGGAAGGCCCTTTCCTGTTTCAGCATGACAATGCCTCCGTGCACAAAGCGAAGTCCATACAGAAATGGTTCGTCGAGATCGGCATGGAAGAACTTGACTGGCCTGCACAGAGCCCTGACAACAATCAAACATCTTTTGGATGAAACGTAACTTAGACTGCGAGTCAGGCCTAATCGCCCAACCACACTAATGCTTGTGGCTGAATGGAAGCAAGTCCCCGCAGCAATGTTCCCAACAGCTAGTGGAAAGCCTTCCAAGAAGAGTGGAGGCTGTTATAGCAGCAGGAGGAACAAACTCCATATTAATGCCCATGATTTTTGAATGAGCAGGTGTCCACATACTTTGTCATGTAGTGTACATGGCCATACCTAGGAAATCCTCTGACATCAATGCATGATTTATTTATGTTCAAGTCACACATGCTTGTATCAAGTTATAATTTGTCATTGTAACAATGCTACTTTTAAGTGGTTCATGTTTGATTCTGCGGTGTTGGGTTCACACATGTTTTTTCAACCCTTTCTTAAATGGGCTTTATTCTGAATAGTACTGTGCAATTTCTGAAACGGGTCGCTGATTAAGTCAATAAAACTGAATCTGTGGTTGTTCTACATTTTCACTCACTGGTTCTTAGATCCAAATGCAAATAACCTAAACCAGTGTGCGTATGAATCCGCATTCGTGTGCATTATTCCCACGACATGACACCCTTTTCATAGTGTGAAGATTGTTTAGCCTCATGCGCACAGCAGTTTTGATTGAGTCCAGGCCTGGCTTTTGGAGCTTATGTCATCCCGCGTGCCAAAGTCAACAGAATTAGTGGCAGGAAAGTAGCTTTGACAGGAAGTCAGAGGAGTGGTGGGCATATTTGATGAAGAGGTTCGTGGCAGCGCAATTTATCACCCAACACTGATGAGCTCATGCATGCATACCTTTTTTTCCCAGGTCTGGATCAAATACCAAGGCATGTGTTAACTCAAGGCATGTAACCTGAACTACCTGGGGCTTGAGAGTACAGATGCAAAAAGGGCAGTGAGGTTAGATTTTTCTCTTGGAAAATCAAGATGGCAAGATTTACCTCTAAACAATTCTTATCCAAATAGAAACATACCTAAACAATTAAGCCCTTAACACTGCACTCTATACATAGACAGGGAGGTGGTCAGGGCCCTGGCGGAGTGGTACCAGGAAAATAACCTCTCCCTCAACGTCAATAAAATGAAGGCGCTGATCGTGGACTTCAGGAAACAGCAGAGGGAGCACGCCCCTATCCACATTGACGGGACAGCAGTGGAGTAGGTGGAAAGCTTCAAGTTCTTCAGTGTACACATTACTGACAATCTGAAATCGTCCACACTGACAGTGTGGTGAAGGCGTAACAGCGCCTCTTCAACCTCAGAAGGCTGATTTTTTGGGGGCTTTTCACCAAAAACACTCTCAAACTTTTACAGATGCACAATTGAGAGCACCCTGTTGTGCTGTATCACCGCCTGGTACGGCAACTGCACCACCCGCAACCACAGGGCTCTCCAGAGGTGGTGCGGTCTGCCCAACGCATCACAGGGGGCACACTGCCTGCCCTGCAGGACACCTACAGCACCCGATGTCACAGGAAGGCAAAAAGATCAATCACCTGAGCCACAGCCTGTTCACTCTGCTACCATCCAGAAGGCGAGGTTAGTACAGATGCTTCAAAGCTGGGACTGAGAGACCGCTTCTATCTCAAGGCCACCAGACTGTTAAATAGTCATCATTAGCCAGCTACCACCCAGTCACTCAACCTGCACCTTAGAGGCTACTGCTCTATATACATAGAATCACTGGCCACTTGAATAATGGAACACTAGTCACTTTAATAATGTTTACATACTGCTTTACTCATTTCATATGTATTACTGTATTGTATTCTACTGTATTTTAGTCAAAGCCACTGCGACATTGCTCATCCTAATATTTATATAGTTCTTAATTCCATTATTTTACTTTTTGATGTGTGTATTGTTAGATACTACTCCACTGTTGGAGCTAGGAACACAAGCATTTCGCTACACCTGCAATAACATCTGCTAAATATGTGTATGTGACAAATAAAATTTTATTTAGCAGTCATTGGCGCTCATGCCTAGAATGTCTCCTATGGCAAATCCTTTTACCAGAAAATACAAAATCGAATGTCTAGATTTGACTTCAAAGGAATAGCGGATGGGAGACAAAACAGCCAAACTGAAATAACACAGAATTGAGGTCAAAGTAGAAAATAAGGCACAGTCACAGCTTCATCATGGGAACTTGAAGTTCCCAAAAGGGTTTCAAAATTAACAGAGGATGGCAAATGCTAAGTAAACCTGGCCTGAGGAGGGCCTGTAGAGGGGGTGTAACAGAGGTACTCGCCAGACATGGAGCTGTGCCACCAGGAACCAGGAGTTGAGCGTGTCGGGGAGGGAGCATTCTGTGGACGAAGAGATCAAGAGGGGGCGTGTTAGCCAAGACCGGCTTACATTCCATCCCCCCACCCGCTAAAGAAAACAGCCTAACCACCCGGTAAAGTGTCACATTAATCTTTCAGGATGCAGATGAAAGGGTCCATTTAGGCACTTGGGCAGGCTTGTTGATGTGAAGTTACTCTGGGACTTTGGGTCGATAAGCCCAAGCAGCCCTTCCCGCCATCCATTGGACTGGTAAGGTCCACACGGCCATTGTTCTCAAAGCTATGGAAATGTACTCAGACTAGCACAACTACATCTCAGTCATAGATTACCAACCTGTCAATGACTTATTAAATCAATTGCTTATGTTCAATTAATTATCAACAAAGACCTGTTGGCATCTGGGTAGAATAATAGGTTACCTCAGGTGATGAACTCTATAGAAGGAATTAACTACATAGAAGGAATCTGAATCTATACATGTAAATACTTACTTTCAAAAAATTCATCATAGTTGATTCTCTCCACACAGCATGTGTACATGCGCAAGGCAGCAATCTTGATTTTCTGCAAAAACAGATCGTAGCAATAAGTTGATAAGATAACAAAGACCTAAAGAGTATCCCACACAGTAACAACTTTCCTTTTAACTTCTCCAAAATGTAAACCAAAGTTCACACATAATAAAAGAAGAGGGCTTAGGCCCAGGGTGGGTGGTGGAATAAGAAGAGTGGATTGTGAATCATGGGTAAATCGCTCTCCGTCCGGGGATTCTGGGTAAGCTTGGCGGTGGCATGGGAGGCCCTCTTTGAGCGCAGCCTCAGCTGCTGTGCATGCGAGTCAAAATTCATATAGGAACTCTGCTGCTACCCACTCACAGCACAGCAGTGGCTATGGTTTGGAGTTGGTATGCCTTTGCATTCCCTAAGGCTTTTTGACACCAAACCAATTTAAACCGTAAGACACGGTTCAGAGAAAGGCTTTTCAAGCTGATCTAAATTAAGATACCTTCTGCTGTTCTAAGACCCTATAGCAGTGGTGACAAAGTACATGTGCAAATTGAGCAGCAGTGCAGAACAAAGAGGTAAGATGTGTTTTTAATTCTGGTGCCGCTCTGAACAAATAAGCTTATTAGCTAGCTAGCTCAAAGGACAGTCAAAGTTCCTCCATAGGTGAGGTGGGGCTATTACCATATTGCTAAGGCTATACCTTGTCAGATACACTTTTCTGTCCTTGTAACCTGGCCAGAAAAACATCCCAGGGACCCATTTAAAAAGTCTAGGCCCAGCCCAGAGTTACCAACATTAGGAACCAGACCTAGCTTAATTTGAAACCTTTCACATACTTTGAGTGTTTGCTTTAGTCCCAGATGGGCAGTGTTACCCATTTTCTATCAGTTCCATTGCAACAGCTGAAGCTCAATCAAGCATAGCTAAAGTATTTATAATGATTTCAAATGGTAGGCTATTTGAACCCAGGTCTGGGCCCAACCCATGAGAGGGTGGTTTTAGAATACATTGTCACCCCTAACCCATGGAGGTACTTGGCTCGTCCACAGAGGAGATTCCCGGTTCACCACAGGGTTAATGCTCCCCTGCTGGGGTTCATAAGCCTCATATCCACCTGTAACCAGGATGGAAATTTTTTAAGTGCCAGTCCTGTCTTTAGAGATGGGAATGTGTGCATTCAATGTGACACAGGCATTTGTGAAACATCACCGTTTTTAAATCAGAACTAAATTAACGATAGGTCTAAAACAAGAGAGTTGCAACAACTCCCATTTATGGGACACATACCTTTGGATGCATCTGTCCTAGAGGTCGGCCGATTAATCGGAATGACTGATTAATTGGGGCCGATTTCAAGTTTTCATAACAATCTTTTGGGAGCCGATTTGCCGATTTTTAAAATATTTTTTTATACCTTTATTTAACTAGGCAAGTCAGTTAAGAACACATTCTTATTTTCAATGACAGCCTAGTGCCTTGTTCAGGGGCAGAACAACAGATTTTCACCTTGTCAGCTCGGGGGATACAATCTTGCAACCTTACAGTTAACTAGTCCAACGCAATAACGACCTGCCTCTCTCTCATTGCACTCCACAAGGAGACTGACTGCCTGTTACGCGAATGCAGTAAGCCAAGGTAAGTTGCTAGCTAGCATTAAACTTAATCACTAGTTAACGACACATGGTTGATGATATTACTAGATATTATCTAGATATTATCTAGCGTGTCCTGCGTTGCATACAATCTGACTGAGCATACAAGTATCTGACTGAGCGGTGGTAGGCAGAAGCAGGCGCGTAAACATTCATTCAAGCGCCAGCAGCGCTTCGTTGTGCGTCAAGCATTGCGCTGTTTATGACTTCAAGCCTATCAACTTCCGAGATGAGGCTGGTGTAACCGAAGTGAAATGGCTAGCTAGTTAGCACGCGCTAACTAGAGGGACGGAAGCTATACTGTTACACTGGCAATACTAAAGTGCCTATAAGAACATCCAATAGTCAAAGGTTAATTAAATACAAATGGTATAGAAAGGGAAATAGTCCTATAATAACTACAACCTAAAACTTCTTACCTGGGAATATTGAAGACTCATGTTAAAAGGAACCACCAGCTTTCATATGTTCTCATGTTCTGAGCCAGGAACTGACATGTTAGCTTTCTTACATAGCACATATTGCACTTTCACTCTCTTCTCCAACACTTTGTTTTTGCATTATTTAAACCAAATTAACATGTCATTATTTACTTGAAATGGATTTTATTGATGTATTATATTAAGTTAAAACAAGTGTTCATTCAGTATTGTGTGTGTGTAATAATGACAATTACAACACACACACATATACATATACATACATACATACCCCGATGAATCGGTATCGGCTTTTTTGGTCCTCCAATAATCGGTATCGGCATTTAAAAAAAAACCATAATCGGTCGACCTCTAATCTGTGATTCACGACTGAACCTCAATACATTATTGAACATGACATCCTACATATAGATTAAAGTGTGAGGTGATAAATCACAGGTTACTTGTGAGAGACCTACAGTAATGCTGTATGAAGAACTGCAGTGGATGGACATTTGAATGGTTTGGTGAACGCTTGAGGCACTTACCCATTTGTTGTATTTGAGAGGCCCTGTGAAGCCCATGGCCTCGATGAGCTTGGTGAAGGCCCCTACCTCCTCTTCCATGGCCGTCTGTGGGGTTTCTTTCACATTAAAGAGCTGGGAATGGAGGGACAAGAGGGAAGAGCCTTGACGCATGATATCAGCTTGAAAAGGTAGCCCAGTAAGCCAACTACAGACACTGACTAGTGATGTGCAGATCAGCGGTTTTCAAAACCACAACTGTCCACAATTTCAAAAGAACTGATCCGGCAAATGCCCGTCTTGATGTGATACAGTAAGGGACCCGCAACCTGTAAATTCAAAACGCATCTGATTAAATATTTCTCAGAAACACATTTAAAAATTCAAACATGCAATAATGGCTTGTTATTTTAGCATGTAGGCTAAGCAATAACAGCTAACCAGTGCTAGGCTACTTTTTCCAAAAAAAGAAAGTCCTCACTGTCATGGGATTGAGATCTGGGCTCGTTGCTGGCCATAGCAGAACACTTACATTCCTGTCGTGCAGGAAATCACACACAGAATGAGCAGTATGGCTGGTGGCATTGTCATGCTGGAGGGTCATGTCAGGATGAGCCTGCAGGAAGGGTACCACATGAGGGAGGAGGATGTCTTCCCTGTAACGCACAGCATTGAGATTGCCTGCAATGACAACAAGATCAGTCGGATGATGTGGCACACCACCCCAGACCATGACGGACCCTCCACCTCCAAAATCGATCCCGCTCCAGAGTACAGGCCCCGGTGTAACGCGCATTCCTTTGACGATAAACTCAAATCCGACCCATCACCCCGGTGAGACAAAACCGCAACTCGTTTTGCCAGTCCTGTCTTGTCCAGCAACGGTGGGTTTGTGCCCATTGGCAAAGTTGTTGCCTGTGATGTCTGGTGAGGACCTGCCTTACAACAGGCCTACAAGCCAGCCTGTCTCAGCCTACTGCGGACAGTCTGAGCACTGATGGAGGGATTGTGCTTTCCTGGTGTAACTCGGGCAGTTGTTGGAATCCTGCATTTGTCCAGCAGGTGTGATGTTAGGATGTACCGATCCTGTGCAGGTGTTGTTATACATGGTATGCCACTGCGAGGACGATCAGCTGTCCATCCTGTATCCTTGTAGTGCCATCTTAAGCATCTCACAGTATAGACATTACAATTTATTGCCCTGGCCACATCGGCAGTCCTCATGCCTCCTTGCAGCATACCTAAGGTAGATGAGCAGGGACCCTGGGCATCTTTCTTTTGGTGATTTTCAGAGTCAGTAGAAAGGACTCTTTAGTGTCCTAAGTTTTCATAACTGTGATCTTAATTGCCTACCGTCTGCAAGCTGTTAGTGTCTTAATGACTGTTCCACAGGTGCATGTTCATTAATTGTTTATGGTTCATTGAACAAGCATGGGAAAGTGTTTAACTTAAGGTCTAGGGGGCAGCATTTTCACTTTTGGATAAATAGCGTGCCCAATTTCAACTTCCTGCTACTCATGCCAAGAATATAAGATATATATATTATTAGTAGATTGGGGTGGAAAACACTTAACACTTAAACTCTTAAGAACTTGTTTTCAGTTCCTACCGCTTCCACTGGATGTCACCAGTCTTTGAAATTTGGTTGAGGTTATTCATTTGTGCAATGAAGAAGTAGGGCCAACTAGGAACTGCGTAACACTGTTGAGAGTTGAGCAAGACTTGAAAAGTAGCTTGGTTTGGGTCTTCCTGTATTGAACACAGATAGACCCGTCTTCAATTTGATCAATTATTAACGTTTCAAAAATACCTAAAGTTGTATTACAAAAGTAGTTTGAAATATTTTGGCAAAGTTTATAGGCAACCTTTGAAATATATATATTTTTTTTTCTGGATCAAACGTGCCAAATAAATTGACATTTTGGATATATATGGACGGAATTAATCGAGCAAAAAGGACCAATTGTGATGTTTATGGGACATATTGGAGTGCCAAGAAAAGAAGCTTGTCAAAGGTAAGGCATATTTTATATTTTATTTCTGCGTTTTGTGTAGTGCCTGCAGGGTTGAAATATGCTACCCTCTGTTTACTGTTGGTCTATCATCAGATAATAGCTTCTTATGCTTTCGCCGAAAAGCCTTTTTAAAATCTGACATGTTGGCTCGATTCACAACGAGTGTAGCTTTAATTGAGTATCTTACATGTGTGATTTAATGAAAGTTAGATTTTTATAACAATTTATTTGAATTTGCCACGCTGCATTTTCCCTGGTTTTTGGCCAAGTGGGACGCAAGCGTCCCCTTATACCATAAGAAGTCAAACCCTTTACAATTAAGATATTTTGATTTTTTCTTTCAAAGATAATTAGTCAGGGTCCTGAAAAAGGGACATTTCATTTTTTGCTGAGTTTAGCATTGAAAAAGTTCATACATTCTTCTCTAGCTAATATTTTTTTTTATATCTTCTGAATCACACTTGTAATGTCAGTACAGTAGCCTATGCTTCAGAGTGAGGAGGGGCAGGAAGACTAAACACATACACACTATGGCAAAGATTTCAGCCAGACACTAGAATAAGTCTGAGTGGCAGAGAGGGATTTGCATAGGCGCTTTTTTGCTGGGGCGGCAGAGTAGCCAAGTGGTTAGAGTTGGACTAGTAACCGAAAGGTTGTTCAAATCCCGAGCTGACAAGGTACAAATCTGTCGTTCTGCCCCTGAACAGGCAGTTAACCCACTGTTCCTATGCAGTCATTGAAAATAAGAATTTGTTCTTAACTGACTTGCCTAGTTAAATAAAATAACTAACGCATGGAACGTAAAAATAACATTAACCGGAACGCATGCTTTTAAAATAACATCTGTATATGTATAGTATGGATCACTTTTGTTCTTAGTTCTGTTTCTGTTCTTTCAAAAATGTATTTATTAGTTCGGTGCAAAATAATTTATTGTGATATTTTATTTAAATTTTACCTTTACTTAGCTGCCGCCCAATGCAAGTGGAGAGATTTATGTTTCTAGAACAGTAACGCAATTCAGAATCGATTCACGTTTTTATGGAGTATTTGGCTGTTTTGCCTCCCGGAGCCAATTAGTCTTTTAAACAGAACATGTTACTCCTTAGTCCAAGGACCGTACATTAATATTAGGCTCCTTTAGTTCAATATTGGGCTAAATTAGGCTTAGGCTAGACTGAAAATACCATCAGCGAAGGCACATTTGCTGTTGTTCCAGCCTTGATGCGAGTCATGGTGGTTAGCACATACCTGTGAAGTGCTGTGAAGGGTCCGGCATTGTGTCTGGGACGGAGAGGTTGAGGCTAACAACCGGCAAGCAATTAAAGCTCTTCCAAGACAGGCCTCTTGCTCTAATGCCTAAAAGAATGACAGAAAAATATGGCATTAGGTAAAATCCAATAAAAGGACTGTCAGATACAGTTAGGCCTACTTACCAACATATTTGGGAGTGTATGTACCATGCAATTAGACAATTAGTAGTAGCACTAGTAAAGTCTGATTATATACATTTTATAAAGAGAAAAAATATGTGCATGTGTCCATGGTAGGCTAAATGTTCTCAAAGCTTTTAAGTTTTGCTGAACTATCATAGCTACCTGCAGAGACGTCGCTAGGCCTATTTTAGGGGGGCTTCAGGGGAGGCTGCTGCATGCGCTAGTGACTGTTAGGTCTACTTGTATATAACATTTTGGGTAACGTTAGCTACTGCTGTAGCTTGAGACTGCTAGCTAACAGTAAACTGACAGGAATAGGCTCTGACAGGACGGATTCATGCAGATAGGATACGATGTGAATTTGTGGTAAGTTAGAACAGAGAGCATTCACTACTATAGACTTTGGTCATAATCAAAGCTTTGTTAACGAACACGTTTTAATGTGAGGCTGCCTGTAAATTAACAGTGTAACAAACGCTGCGAGCTAGTTAACGGTATCTTTTAAATTCGACATAACTAGGTATCGTCGCCACCTAATTATAAGTAGGTCATGTGTAGAAAAGGTGGCATAGTGTTGATCACAATGTGATTGTATTATCCTCAATTTCTCAACTGTAGGCTAGCTAACGACTAACGTTAGATGGGTATACGGAAATTCTTCAAGAGAGGCAGTGCCATCAGCTCTGCCGAAGGCCAATCCGGTGAGAAATTAAGATTTTACCAGTTCAAACAAGCAAATTAAAACTTAAACTGATTAATCACCTATTAAGCCTTCAGTTATTGTAAATATGAGTTTAATAACAATACATGTCAAAACACAGCAGACAAGAATGAGAGAAAGAAGCTGGAGGCTGACAGGGCTGAGGGAGCATGTCTGATGAAGGTTGTTAATTTTTTTTTAAAGCAAGTAGATGTTTAAGCTTTCAGTTAAATTTGTACAGCATGTCTTACTTTTGTTAGGCATAAATAAATTATGTTCATGATATCTTAAATGGGTCATGCAGAAAGAGAGGCTTCTATGCAAGGCAGAGATCAACATGCGAGCTGTATAAGTGAGAGAGAGCGAACAGATCCAGAGAGGCAGGGACAACAAACAGATCCAGAGAGGCAGGGACAACAAACAGATCCAGAGAGGCAGGGACAACAAACAGATCCAGAGAGGCAGGGACAACAAACAGATCCAGAGAGGCAGGGACAACAAACAGATCCAGAGAGGCAGGGACAACAAACAGATCCAGAGAGGCAGGGACAACAAACAGATCCAGAGAGGCAGGGACAACAAACAGATCCAGAGAAAGAAAGTAATCAAGCCGCTGCAGCAACTCCTTCCAGAAATTAGAGCAATTTAGGTGCCAAAGACACTGGGCCCAGACAAGTGAAGCTGAATAGCTACCCACACTAATGTTTTGGTACAGAGAAAAGGGCATTTCAGCACTGCTGGTTTGAGAAATACAATTGGGTAGAGTACTCTGTCCACAAAAACGCAGCTTTCTGCTTTCCATGTAGAGTTTTTGGCAAAAACATTACATTTGATTATTTTGTCAGTAATGGCTACAAATGTATTTTTTTAAAGCTTTGTTTATATTCGGTAAACATGAAATGGCACAGAGACAGTGTTGTGGCATGGCAAAGCTATGGGAACATTACTCAGATTTTAATATCTGCCCATGCTAGTGATATTGCAGAGAGAAGGGAGTATCTGAGGAGAATTGTTGCAGTCACCTCAATGTTAGGAAGACAGGGACTCTTTCCGTGCCAATGATGAATCTAGTGAAAGCACAAATAGAGGGAAATTTCTTGAATGTATGGAGCTTATGAAGGAGTTTGACCCTTTCCTGCAAAGGTACAATACGCCATCAAATGCAACATCTCTCTCCAGAATCTCAGAATGACATGATCGAATAATATGTGCTCAAGAGATTATGGACACCATGGTCTCTGAGATGTCAAAATCTGGAATGTATGCCATTATGGCAGATGAGGCCAGGGATGGGCAGACTGAACAGTTGGCTCTGTGTGTTAGGTATGTAACAGAGGGGACAGTTAAGGAGCTTACTAGCACTAGCAGAAATCAAGTCAGTTGATGCCCAATCGATATGAGTTGCGACAGCTACAACAAATTAGGGGTAGCAGGCCTAAAGTGCATTGCACAGACCTATGATGGTGCAGCTGTCATAAGCGGATCCAAAGGAGGTGTGCAAGCACATTTCAGAGTGCTGCATCCAGAGGCAATTTATGTACATTGCTATGCTCATGAGCATCATTTGGTGTTGTGTCATACTTGCAGGGCGATTTCAGAAGCTGCTGAGTTTCTCAGTTTCTCTGGGGAATGTGTATTCATTTTTCAGTACATCCCTAGTTAACCACCACAAGTTCAAAGAAGCTCAGTCCAAACTTGGAATAGCATCAGCTGAACTTGTACAGCTCTCAAACACTTGCTGGGCATGACACCGTAACTGCTATTTTTGATTGTCCATCTACTATTGGATCCCCCATGGCTGTTGGTCTGAGAGCAAAGCTTCATAATTTCTCCACCGTGTATTTGCTATTGATGTTTCAGTCCCTTCTTTCTGTAACTGAGGGACGACACAAGTTCCTCCAGAAAGAGACCTGGCAGAAGCTTGTTTCAGCAAACAAGCCTGTATTTGACACACTGATATGTATCTGTGAGTTTGCCTTCGGCAAAAAACTTCATGATAGAACCAAAGCACTCTGTGAAATTCACAACATTCCAGAGGCAGATGCATCAAGAAAGCACAAACAAAGGAAAATGGGAGATTTTGTGGTGGAGACCTCCTTGGGTTTAGGCACAGAATGTTCATGTTCCCAAACAATGAAAACAGAGTTGTTGCTCCCCTGCTTGGAGAGGATGGTTTGTGAGCTTGACCAGCAATTCTCGACTGTAGATGCAGGTCTACTCAAAAGGCATACAGGCATGCTGCCCAGCTCAAAAAAACTTCCTTGGTACATCATGCTTAACTGAGTTTGCCAAGCACTTCTGTTAAAACAGAAGAGATTTTGGTGGCCAGAAACCTCCTTGCCCGGAAAAGAAAGGCTGGATGTCCTCCCAAAGATATGCTTGCTGTGCATAACCTCCTGGATGATGATATGTTTCCTTCTCTGAAGGAAATCATTCAGGTTGCCCTCACAATTCCTGTGAGCAGCTGCTCCTGTGAAAGGTCCTTTAGTGCACTGCGCCAGATGCACTCCTGGTTGCATAAGACAATGGGCCAGAAAAGGCTTGCAAGTCTTGCAGCCATGTCCATTGAGGGTGAAGTGCTTTTGGCCACAATAATGTTGTTGACCTCCACCTTTAAAAATTGGAGGTACACTTTGATGCATCCAACCACAAAATAAGCATCAAGAGAGAGAAGCAGGAGAAGTTCTTTAATATAGGTTGTAATATTTCTTTGGGATCTTACTTTATCAGATTTTATTCCTAATTATTTTTCCGTTTTTAAAATTATATTTAGCTCATTAGTTTAATTTAGTTTTTCCCCCATTGTGGATGATACTGTTTAAGATGTTCCATGTGTCTGAATTACTGGGTTAATTTTGAGCAACAAATTTAAATAAAGATTTTTTCTAATATGACCTGCATGTCTTCACATTTCCCCCTCTCTCTCTCTCTCAAAATAACATCCCAAAAGTATTTTGGCTAGATAGTACAGGCATTTTTGGACCTTTTGTTGGTGTTGGATGGATGGGGACAGAGTGGACTTAAATTCTATTCAAATAAAGTAATTATATATCAGTTTCTAACACAAACCCTGAGACGGGTATACTTTTAGCCAACCTTATTATAAAAATAACCTTATTTTGATCGATTTTACACCCGTTGTTACTCTAAAAATACATTGCTTGCTGTTTGGGGTTTTAGGCTGGGTTTCTGTACAGCACTTTGAGATATCAGCTGATGTACGAAGGGCAATATAAATACATTTAATTTGATTGATGAAAACGTTTTGGGGGCTTTAAAACAAATGCTGGGGGAGTATACCCAGACCCTCCTAAAAGAGGCTTAGCCCCCCTATCCATGAAATCTCTAGTGATGTCCCTGGCTACCTGATTGCCTTTCTGACTCCAACACATTTGATTCTCGAGAGCTAAGCTACCTGTACACCAATAACATTTTGTATTGCTGTCGTTGTGATCTTATAACCCTGACTTGGCCTCTGGTTTAGTGAAGTGTATAATAGAGTTAGTCACTGCGGACTGTTCAACTGCAGCAAAAAGATGAAGCAGCCTACCACGTCATAGTGTGTAAGGAGAGTGCAATTTAGGAAGAATATTGAAATAAGTTAGTGACACCCTAGTTCTCCTGGGTTGAAGGTAATGCTAGCTGACATTGGCTAACGTTAGCTCATGTTTTTGGAACATTCAATAGAGTAAGGCTACGATCTATGATTCATGTTCCAATCCAACAAGGGCGAGAGATTTGGTTGGCACTGAAGTTATTTCATTTGGCAACCAATACAGAAAATGTTGCGACTTGACTGTTAGCTAAGCTAGCTGGCTAGCTATAGCCTTCATGTGAGCAAGCCTTACATTACCTTGCCGAAGGTGACTCTGGATGCTGACGTATTTATTATGTTCCTCACAGCGGACTGCAATAGTCGCCGATACATGACTCCGACAAAAGTTACAATATTTAACCTACGTATTGAAACCAAGAAGCGGGTAACAGAATGTTTTTCAATTAAATCTTCACGTTTTGTAACACTGGCCCTCCTTCTTCTTTTTGATTTGGTTTTTGGTTGGTTGATCGCATCCAACTTTTAGGTACATACACTGCCACCTACTGTACTGGCGTGTGAGGGCATTCACGGCCTACCTGGGTAACTGCAATTTCGGGCACTTCGGCGTTGCAGGCTTTCATAAATTAAACTTATTGAAACACAATTATACAAGTATTATAATCGTCTTTGATTTGTATTGAAGCAATATCTGATCATGGCTGCGATCATACTATTCAGGCATGTATATATTTTAGATTATGTTTCTCAGACAGCCATAGACAAATGTCATTTCTGTCAAGGCATTAAACATCATTGTACAATTAATTTATAACACATTTCTTATACGTGTACATGAACTTGTATTGGATATTATTTTAAGTGATTTTTAAGGTTTTCCTAATATTAATAAATCAACACGACGCCTGAATGTATAAACTTGCCTTCGTGACGACTGAAAACATTTATCATGAAAAATAAGATATTTCCACCCAACTTTTTGTGAGATTATAATAACAACCATATACTTTCCTTATCTAAAACAAATCAATCAATGTAAATTATATACGAATTTACCTCAAAAATATCGGTGTGGTGGAAATGACCAGGTGTGGTGGAAATGACATCTATGAAAAAAAATATTTTATTGCAAATATTTTGAACAACAACCATTTTAAAACATGTAATTAACATAACACAAAGTAAGATTCCAAAAGTAGCCGATGGGCAGAGCTCAAGGAAGTAGGCCAGTGTTTTTGAGAGATCATCTGCATAGAAGAGCTCAGTGAGCAAAGTGAAACTGTATCCTTTGTGGTATATCCAACACAGGTGTGGAGGTTCACCTGCTTATGAGAATCACCAAAGTGAACTGCCGTGATATCTCTGGTTAATTTACACAGGTAGTTCTCTGCAAAGCAATATGCACGATGATCTCTTTCCGCAGATTCTCTTTTAATTCTCTCAGTTTGGAGTATTTGTTGTCGAATGGTGTACACGTGTTGACCCAACTTCTCTTTCAATCCTTTGGAGAAGTCCTCCAGTAGAATATGCAGTGTGCCACACACACACACACATTTTATTTTACTGTACAGTGAACTTCACCATGTTTCCCTCTGTCTTTCTTCTCTCTCTCTTCTGGTTTTTCTCACAGCACAAAGACTCAATAAGGTTTGTGGTATTTTAGTTTGTCCTCTATGATCTGAAGGTTGGCGTGGGATTTGCAAAAGCATGTGTCCCTATCCTGGACTGCTGGCTTGACAAAACAAAAAAGGCTGTGTTTTTCAGAATTCATAGTGGACATTTCAATCTCTGAGAAAAGGTTCTGAATTGTGCCATTCAAGATGCGCTTCTGCTTTTTTTCTTGTTCCTCATTAGTGAATCCTTTTCCCCTTTTGTTGCTCTATTGTTGTCATCACGTTCATATCATCTAGTGATATTCTCTTCTGTGGCTATGCTAATTCTGCTACACTGCTTTTTCCTGGAGTATTGAAGACTTCTTGGCCTGTATTGATTTGCCCTAATTGCTTTTGCTGAAAACCCAAATTCTCTGTTTGCGGCTTTGCCCAGACCATACCTTCTCAGGATGTTGCCTCTGAACAATTTTGAAGCCACTTGTTTGTCCTTGGCACTGCACATTTGTTTTTACTTTTCAGCAATGATGGCATTTTGATACAATAAAATACTTCTCAAGTTCTTCGGAGTTCCCTTCATTTGCTGTTTTGTCTTTGGGGAATCTTGTAATGACCGATGCTGGAGATGAGAAGCAGGTACGGGGAGTCAACATTTAATCAAGAACAGACAGGTAACAAAACAGGAACAGGGTCAGCACACGGGTAAACAACAAACGACAAACGACAGTTAATGTTGAAGTAGGGAACAGAGCAGGGAACCAGATAGAAAAGGGGGATGTAATGACAGAGGTGACTGAGTCCAGGTGAGTCCAATAATCGCTGATGCGCATGACGGGGGGAGGCAGGTGTGCGTAATGATAGTGGCAGGAGTGCATAATGCTGGGGAGCCTGGCGCCTCCGAGTGCCAGGGAGCTGGAGCAGGCATGACAGTACCCCCCCCCCCTTCTAGGGGTGCCACCCTCGTCCCACCTGGGCAAGCCTGACGGGCCGGCCGAGGCGCGGCCACTGGACAAGGAAGAGCAGGAACAGCGTAAGCACACGGGTAAGCAACGACAAACGACAATTAATGCTGAAACAGGGAACAGAGCGGAGAGGTGGTTGAGTCCAGGTGGGTCCAAAATTCACTGATGCGCATGAAAGGGGTAGGCAGGTGTGCGTAATGATGGTAGCAGGAGTGCATAATGCTGGGGAGCCTGGCACCTTCAAGTGCCAGGCAAGGGGAGCGGGAGCAGGCGTGACAAATCTTGTCTCTCCATTTTCTTCATCAGTGGAACGTTTTTTGTATTTCTCAGCTTTCCGTAAAGCTTTATCAAGTTTTTTTATCATCTTTTTTTCTCTGTTATTTTACCAGGTAAAGTTGACTGAGAACACATTCTCATTTGCAGCAATGACCTGGGGAATAGTTACAGGGGAGAGGAGGGGGGATGAATGAGCCAATTTAAACTAGGGATTATTAGGTGACTGTGATGGTTTGAGGGCCAGATTGGGAATTTAGCCCATCCAGGGACTGACCAGGACCAACCCTGCTTAGCTTCAGAAGCAAGCCAGCAGTGGTATGCAGAGTGGTATGCTGTTCTGGCTGCAAGTCATCTGGTGCCTGATAGGTACGTCTCCATTTCAACTGTGGTCTTTGAAGTCTGTCTTCTATTCCATTGGTTGCATTTCCATTGCCTTCTCTTGCCTCTTTGTTCTCGCTTTGTAAGCTCAGAGATAGATTTCACTTCTCCCTTCTCTTTTTTCTTCCAGTATCTCTCCCATTATTTTTGCAGATGTTCCTGGTATCGTATATATTTCTATGTCTGTGACCTCTGTTTTATGTAGCATATTCTAAAAACATACTTGAAAAAACATTATTAATGAGGAATTTGCCCTCAGTGGTAGAAATGAAGTGTAAAAAAATTACGGGCAAACTCACAATAAATATTGATATAGCTTTTATTTAATTGACTCTCTCAAGTGGATACATTATATAAGGGTTAATTCATGTTTTCTCATAGAAAAACATAGTAGAAGCTCAAAAGTATGAGTCAGGGACCAGGGCAATTGAAATATAAAATGCATCTGAAAGTAGCTAAAATACTTGATACTTGAACTTAACATATAAAGAATAAAAGCGTTTTTTTTTTATCCCTTAAATTAACCCAGAGGACATAGAAGTGCACATAGTTGCAGAATCACCCACCTACATTATTTTCTTTGATACAATAATACAAAATTGGGGAAAAGGAAAATTACCCAACCATCTATTCCCGTACACACACCGTACACACACCGTACACACACACACACACACACACACACACACGCACGCACACACACACACACCGTATACACATACAAACACACACTGTACACATACACACACACACCGTACACACACACTCCATCTCATACACGTTAGAATGTTAGTATATAAATTGGGGAAAAGGAGAATGACCCTACCACCTATTACCGTACACACATACACACACACCGTACACACATACACACACACACCGTACACACACACACCGTACACACATACCATACACACACACACACACCGTACACACTTTTGACTCACTTCTGCTGTACAATTAACAACCATGGCTATAAATGCTAAACATCCCAGTTTACTGAAGCACATATTCTTCACGTCACTCTCTCTCGTTCTCTGCCTACTCACAGGAATCCTTGGGGTGGCAGGTAGCCTAGTGGTTAGAGCGTTGGGCCAGTAACCGAAAGGTTGTTAGATCAAATCCCTGAGGTGAAAATCTGTCATTCTGCCCCTGAACAAGGCAGTTAACCCAGTGTTCCTAAGCTGTCATTGTAAATAAGAATTTGTTCTAAAAACTTCTTATGGCTGGGGGGCAGAGTAAACTTCCTGCTCCTCAGTCCCAGTTGCTAATATATGCATATTATTAGTGCATTCGGATAGAAAACACTCTGACATTTCTAAACTGTTTGAATGATGTCTGTGAGGATAACAGAACTCATATGGCAGGCAAACACCTGAGAAAAAAATCCAACCAGGAAGTGGGAAATCTGAGGTTGGTCGATTTTCAACTTAGCCCCTATAGAAGATACAAGAAAATCGACCATTGGTCATCTTGCACTTCCTAAGGCTTCCACTAGATGTCAACCTCGTTTAGAAACTTGTTTGAGGATTCTACTATGAAGGGGGGCTGAATGAGTCAGAGGTCTGGCAGCAGTCACGCGCATTTCACATGAGAGGCATCTCCCGTTCCTTTGCTTTTCTGAAGACAAAGGAATTCTCTGGTTGGAATATTATTGAAGATTTATCTTAAAAACATCCTAAAGATTGATTCCATACATCATTTGACTAGTTTCTATGGACTGTCACGGACATTTTGTCTGCAACTAGTGAACGCGCTTCGTGAGTTTTGATTTGTTTACCAAACGCGCTAATAAAAGTAGCTATTTGGACATAAATTATGGACATTATCGAACAAATCAAACGTTTATTGTGGAACTGGGATACCTGGTAGTACCTTATAATGTTATTTCTGACTTCTGTTGACTCAAACATGGCGGATATATGTATTTGTTCTCTGAGCGCCGTACTCAGATTATTGCATGGTTTGCTTTTTCCGTAAATCTTTTTTGAAATCTGACACAGCGGTTGCATTAAGGAGAAGTATATTTTTAATTCCATGCATAACACTTGTATTTTAACATAATAATTGTATCAACATTTATAATGAGTATTTCTGTAAATTGATGTGGCTCTCTGCAAAATCACCGGATGTTTTTGGAACTACTGAACATACTGAGATTTTTTTTATATAAATATGAACTTTATCAAACAAAACATACATGCATTGTGTAACATGAAGTCCTATGAGTGTCATCTGATGAAGAGCATCAAAGGTTAGTGATTCATTTTCTCTATTTCTGATTTTTGTGACCCCTCTCTTTGGCTGGAAAAATGGCTGTGTTTTTCTGTGGCTTGGCTCTGACCTAACATAATCGTTTGTGGTGCTTTCGCTGTAAAGCCTATTTGAAATCGGACACTGTGGTGGGATTAACAACAAGATGACCTTTAAAATGGTATAAGATACATGTATGTTTGAGGAATTTTAATTATGAGATTTCTGTTGTTTTGAATTTGGCTGCTGTCATATCGATCCCGTTAACGGGATTTCAGCCCTAAGTTAACTGACTTGCCTAGTTAAATAAAGGTAAAACAATTAATAATATCAGGTGGTGTGAAAGGAAGGCCCATAAAATTGCTAAAGACTCCAACCACCCAACCCATAGACTGATTTCTCTGCTTCTGCATGGCAAGGTGTACTGGAGCATCAAGTCTGACACCAACAGGCTCCTGAACAGCTTCTATCCCCAAGCCATAAGACTGCTAAATGGCTGCACAGATTATCTGCATAGACCCTTGTATTTTATTTTTGCACTGTCTCTATGCACATTCACAGGACTCTACACGCATTTATACTGACTCTACGCACATAGAATCATCAAATATGGGCTTTAGGCGAGAACTCTGCCATAGTCTTGGCCCCCTTACGTGGCGCCTTTGGATCGGCGACCCTCGCCGCCGACCTCTGACTGGGGACCCTTGCAGCGGGCCCCGAATCGACGGGAGACTCCGACAGCGCCGGACAGGCGGGCGGCTCCGGCAGCTCCTGACTGACGGGCGGCTCCGGCAGGTCCTGACTGACGGGCGGCTCCGGCAGCTCCGGACAGGAGGGAGGCCCCGGCAGCTCCGGACAGGAGGGAGGCTCTGGAAGCGCCGGACAGGAGGGAGGCTCTGGAAGCGCTGGACAGGAGGGAGGCTCTGGAAGCGCAGGACAGGAGGGAGGCTCTGGAAGTGCAGGACAGGGGGGAGGCTCTGGAAGCGCAGGACAGGGGGGAGGCTCTGGAAGCGCAGGACAGGAGGGAGGCTCTGGAAGCGCAGGAAAGGAGGGAGGCTCTGGAAGCGCTGGAAAGGAGGGAGGCTCTGGAAGCTCTGGAAAGGAGGGAGACTCTGGAAGCGCTGGACAGGAGGGAGCACCTGGAGGGAGGAGACGGAGAGACAGTCTGGTGCGTGGGGCTGCCACCGGAGGCCTGTTGCGTGGAGGAGGCACCGGATGGACCGGACCGTGGAGGCGCACTGGAGGTGCCGGAGTGACGGGCGGCTCCGGCAGCTCCTGACTGACGGGCGGCTCCGGCAGCTCCGGACAGGAGGGAGGCCCCGGCAGCTCCGGACAGGAGAGAGGCTCTGGAAGCGCTGTACAGGAGGGAGGCTCTGGAAGCGCTGGACAGGAGGGAGGCTCTGGAAGCGCAGGACAGGAGGGAGGCTCTGGAAGCGCAGGACAGGAGGGAGGCTCTGGAAGCGCAGGACAGGAGGGAGGCTCTGGAAGCGCTGGAAAGGAGGGAGACTCTGGAAGCGCTGGTCAGGAGGGAGCACCTGGAGCAATCTAAAACAAAAATCCAGAAAATCACATTGTATGATTTTTAAGTAATTCATTTTATAGCATGACATAAGTATTTGATCACCTACCAACCAGTAAGAATTCTGGCTCTCACAGACCTGTTAGTTTTTCTTTAACCTCTTGAAACTAGGGGGCACTATTTTCATTTTTGGAAAAATAACGTTCCCAAAGTAAACGGGCTATTTCTCAGGACCAGATGCTAGAATATGCATATAATTGACAGCTTGGGATAGAAAACACTCTAAAGGTTCCAAAATTGTAAAAAAATATTGTCTGTGAGTATTACAGAACTGATATTGCAGGCGAAAGCCTGAGAAAAATCCAATCAGGAAGTGAGTCTTATTTTGAAACCCCTGTGTTCCTATGCATCCCTATTGCCCAGATTCCCTTTTCTATGGCTTCCCTAATGTGTCTACAGCCACTAGACATAGTTTCAGGCTTTTATTTTGAAAAATGAGCGTGAATGACAACATTGCGTCAGTGGTCAGGTGGTGGCTCTCAGAGTGATTTGTGCGTAATAGACAAAGGTGGCCATTGTTCCTCTCACTCCTACTTAAAAGCCAAATGTCTCGGTTGATATATTATCGAAGAGATATTTGAAAAACTCCTTGAGGATTGATTATAAACCACTTTTGCCATGTTTCTGTTGATATTATGGATCTAATTTGGAGTTTTTTTCAGCGTTGTCGTGACCGCAATTTCTGGTGGATTTATAAACAAAACGTGGACAAGAAACGGAGGTATTCCTTTTTCTACGTAGTCCCCAAGGTGTCTACAGCATTATGACGTAGTTTCACAACCTTTATGTTGAAGAAAGAGCGTAAGCGACTACATTGCGTAAGTGTCCGGCTGAGGGCTCTCAGAGTAATTATTGCGTAATAGACAGAGGTAGCTATTTTTCCTCCCGGGCTTACTGAAAATACAGTTGTCCCGGTGGATATATTATCGAATAGATATTTGAAAAACACCTTGAGGATTGATTATAAACAACGTTTGCCATGTTTCTGTCAATATTATGGAGCTAATTTAGAATATTTTTCAGCATTGTCGTGACCGCAATTTCCGGTCAAATTCTCAGCCAAACGTGAAGAACTAACAGAGTTATTTCGGCTACAAAAATAATATTTTGGGAAAAAAGGAACCTTTGCTATCAAACTGGGAGTCTCGTGAGTGAAAACATCTGAAGCTCATCAAAGGTAAACGATTTAATTTGATTGCTTTTCTGATTTTCGTGACCAGATTGCCTGCTGCTAGCTAGGCATAATGCTATGCTAGGCTATCGATAAACTTACACAAATGCTTGTCTTGCTTTGGCTGTAAAGCATAATTTCAAAATCTGAGATGACAGGGTGATTAACAAAAGGCTAAGCTGTGTTTCACTATATTTCATGAATAAGAATATTTTCTAGAAAATAGTTTTTGTCCGTTGCGTTTTGCTAATGACTGTAGTTGATGACAACGCTCCCGGACCCGGGATGGGTAGTTACAAGAAGTTTTAAGCCAATCCAATTTGTGGGAGGTGCCTCAGGAAGCATGGGGTCAGATCTCTTCAGAAAACCTCAACAAATTGACACATAGAATACCAAAGGTCCTCAAGGCTGTAATTGCTGCAAATGGAGGATTCTTTGACGAAATCAAAGTTTGAAGGAGACAATTCTTATTTAAATTAAAAATCATTATTTATAACTTTGTCAACGCCTTGACTATATTTCCTATTCATTTTGCAACTAATTTCATGTATGTTTTCATGGAAAACAAGGACATTTCTAAGTGACTCCAAACTTTTGAACGGTAGTGTTTAATTAATTAAATGATTTTTTCCAAGAACATTAACCATGTGTGTTCTCTTGTTTTGTACTGTTCTGTAGTTTTGACCAAATGATTTGCGTGCTGCAGGCCCTGGCATGGATCAAAGTTTGCGAGACATTCAATGTTTTTAGAACCACATCATGTCTATTGTCCTGCTAATAGCCCTTGTGAAAAATAAGTATTTGAAAACATCTCAGCAAGGTTTTACCTGTGGTCGTGGAGCTCGGGGGAAGTGCAACTAAAATGTAGCTGAAATGTACTGTACAGTAGTTGAAATAAACATTTATTAATGAATAAAGATCTTGATGAACAGATACTGTGTAAAACTTTAGAGTATATAAGCATCAAATACGGCTGATTCTATCTTTAAATGCATTAAATGCCACGTCACAAATAATTGAACACACACATGACATGAGCAGATGAATCTGGTCAAAACAGTCAAAACATGTATTTATTAAAGACTATCATAAATAATGTTGGTGCTTATTTATTTTGATCCAAAGCCATTAATGAGTGAGTAATCCAATCATTTTGATTGGCTTGCCATTCCAAATAAAATTTAAGATTTTTTGCTCATATAATTTAAACAGGTTGCTAGGTGTAGGCAAAACCATAATTGAACCTTTATTTAACTAGGCAAATCAGTTAAGAACATTCTTATTTACAATGACGGCCTACACCAGCCAAACCCTAACCCAGACGACGCTGGGCCAATTGTGCGCCGGCCTTTGGGACTCTCAATGACGGACGGTTGTGATACAGATTGGAATCAAACCAGGGTCTGTAGTGATGCCTCTAGCACTAGGATGCAGTGCCTTAGACAGCTGCACCATTCGGGAGCCCATGTCATGCCTAAACGTGTTTAGCTAGTTAATCTCAGCTAGTTTGCCAGGGGTGGTGTGGGGTCAGTGGCCAAGAATCTCCTCTGCAGTCCTTTGAAATAAAACTCTTAGGTGCTTTTTTTTCTCTCTGGTGGCACATCTGTTGCTAACTTGCTATATGATGACGACTAAGACAGTGATTGTGCAAGTACTTCTGTAGCTAGCAAATATTATTGGCTTCAAAACATTCACTATCAGTTTTTCACACATCCAAAGCTACCCAGCATTAGCTAGTTAGATAAAACCTGACACAGCTAAAAATGACTACACTGTAAATGTAACTAGCTACTAGCCAGGAGAAAGTTTATAGTTGCTCACATTCGTTCTAACATTTCAATCTTTATTCACATTCATACATTTTTACTTAAACGTACTATGTTGTTGCCAACAAAAATAGGATATTCCGACTTTTATTTTGAACCACAAATTCCACTATTGTGTCTAATCCTTATTGTGGCTAGCTAGCCTCACTCATGTTGTTGATGACATTAGTGACTGTGTTCAGCTAGTAGCTTCAAGCTAGCTAGCCAACTGACATGTCAATGTCTCACTTTGCATTCACCTTGTGCGGTGAGAAATGATGCTTGTGCTGCACAGTGCTTTTTCTCTCACTCACACACTGTCACACTGCTTGTAACAACCGAGAGTGAGAAGGAAGCAGTCAGTGAAGGCGGGGGAAGTGACTCATATTCCAGCCGCAGAGGCCTTTTCAAAATAAAGAGGTCTCAGTCTCCCTGGCTCCTACGTCCTTGCTAATACCTTTATTCAAGCCTGCAACAGGATACTCTGGGGCAGTTGTTCTGTGCTCTGTGCAGAACCTTTCATAATCATTTCTAGTAAAATAAACGAAGTGAATCACATTGAGTTCACCACACCACAAGGAAAATATGAACTATTCACCATTTGTGCCGGGGAGAAGAAGACATCATTTGAAATTTGAAAGATATTTAGCTGTCATCACTAATTTTGTCCACTAGAGTGTGAAAAGCGTTCATCAGGCTCTTGATTCCTACAGCCTACATTTTCATTTTAAAAGTGAGAAACAATTCTCTCCATCAGTATTTTAATAAATTCTGGCACTGCTCCTAAAATAAAAAAGACTAGGAGCCTGTAAATTGTATGTTTGAGGCATGGTCTCATTAAGCAAAATATAGCCTAGTCCTACCGTTGATACAGCATTATAGGACTGAATAATTGAATACGTTTGGAGGAGCATGTCTTTCGTATCCAGATGAGAGGTGCTCTTTGGAGATGGGCACGTATACTTGAACAAGCAAAATGAAGGATGCAGGTACGCAAATGTGTGTATGTTTTAGGGTGTGCAGAATATTTTTAATTCAAGGCACTCTTAAGTGATAATGCCCGAGAATCCAGTGTTTGGAGTATTTATTGGCACGGGTGTTGTTAGGCCCGAGAAGAAGTTTCTTCAGGACAAATAATGAAATGCAAAAAACGAATTCTATATATCTATTCTAAATCGGTCCTTTTAGGTGGATTAAACACCGATGCAAATACATCCATAAAAGGCTAATATCGGTGATAATATCAGTCAAACAATAAATCAGTCAAGCTCTAATGACAACTAATGAAAAGACACGTGCCAAATTAATTCCACAAAATTATGCAAATTAACCTATTGACCGATAAGCATAACCATTAACAGCCCTAGCCCAAATATATTATGGGCATCGTCATTAAACTGGCAAAAAAAGTGAATTTCCTCTCTTAGTTTAAAACTGCAAAACATGTATCTTCACCCATGGCAAAATGGGTAGAATTACAGGAAATTAGTTGTAAAATGACACATTTTGTTCTCTCTGCCCCATGGTAAAATTTGTAGAATTGCATAAAATGCATTATAAAATGTCTCTATTTTCTCTTCACCCCATTACAAAATGTGTAGAATCGCAGGTAATTAACTTAACTTTGTTTTCTCTCCGACGTCAAGTGACAGGCCACAAAAATATTTTAGGTGGGGGGGCCCTCAACCAAATCTCACGAAATCTCACGAATATATCCACCAAACACCGGCTTCGAGGGCATCATCACTTTTATACAACGCTTACCAACATATTCAAATAATGATTGACATATTTTAATAAAAAATGTTATTTTAATCAATTTATTCATACTTTTTCATCCTTCCACAAGATATAGTCTTGAAAGAAATCTTGAGTTGCTACCCAAGCTGGCAGGATGTTCGGTTGCCAGAGACATGACCCAGTCAGTCAGTCTTTTTGTTCTGCAGCTATGGACACGACCCAGTCATTCATTCTACATGTTCCATTGCCATACTGGCTTGCTAGCTATCCAACTATGACTAACTTACAGTCACGTCAAACAGTGCATCCAGAATAACAGCAAAGTAGCTGCATTTGCAAATGTTTATACTGTTTTCTAGTGACATTTATTTGGATACATTCATAACAATAAGCTAATGCTCCGCAATTTCGCCTGGCTCTCTCGTCAGGACACTGTTGTTCAGAAGAGCTAGCCAACAACACAGCTAACACAATAATTTCAAACTGAAGCTGGAAAGACCGCAAACTAGCCACATTTAGATTCATTTGAACTGTTTTCTATGGACATTTCTTTGTATATATCCACAAACATGATGCCAGCTGATTCATAATTTCAACTGGCTGAGAAATGCTGCCTGCATGTGTCTCGTTCCGACTCCCATCATGTTCATTACTATGGGACAGCTGGAGATCGAATTTCAAGTTCAGAAATTCCCTGGCTATAATGATGAGACAGTGGATTGTGCAGTGAGATGGAACAGAGTAAATATACATTTAAAATCAAATCAAAATCAAATCAAATTGTATTTGTCACATGCGCCGAAATGCTTACATTCAAGCCCTTAACCAACAATGCAGTTCAATAAATAGATTTAAGAAAATATTTACAAAATAAACTCAAGTAAAAAAAAAAAAGTAACCACTCCACAAATTTCTTGTTGACAAACCATAGTCTGTTAGGACATGTACTTTATGCATGACACAAGTCATTTTTCCAACATTTGTTGACAGACAGATTATTTCACTTATAATTCACTGTATCACAATTTCAGTGGGTCACCTTTAAAAATCTTGGAAAATTCCAGAAAATTATGTCATGGCTTTAGAAGCTTCTGATAGGCTAATTGACATAATTTCAGTCAATTGGAGGCATACCTGTGGATATATTTCAAGGCCTACCATCACTCAGTGCCTCTTTGCTTGACATCATGAGAAAATCCAAATAAATCAGCCAAGATCTCAGGAAAAATTGTAGACCTCTCCACAAGTCTGGTTCATCCTTGGGAGCAATTTCCAAATGCCTGAAGGTATCACGTTCATCTGTACAAACAATTAGTACGCAAGTATAAACACCATGGGACCACGCAGCTGTCATACCGCTCAAGAAGGAGATACATTCTGTCTCCTAGAGATGAACTTACTTTGGTGCGAAAAGTGCACATCGGTCCCAGAACAACAGCAAAGGACCTTGTGAAGATGCTGGAGGAAAAAGGTACAAAGGTATCTACATCCACAGTAAAACGAGTCCTATATCGTCATAACCTGAAAGGCCGCTCAGCAAGGAAGAAGCCACTGCTCCAAAATCGCCATAAAAAAGCCAGACTACGGTTTGCAACTGCACATGGGGACAAAGATTGGACTTTTTAGAGAAATGTAACTTTTTGCCCATAATGACAATTGTTATGTTTGGAGGAAAAAGGGGGAGGCTTGCAAGCCGAAGAACACCATACCAACCGTGAAGCACGGTGGTGGCAGCATCATGTTGTCGGGGTACTTGCTGCAGGAGGGACTTGTGCACTTCACAAAATAGATGTCATCATGAGGGGGGGAAATTATGTGGATATGTTGAAGCAACATCTCAATACATCAGGCAGGAAGTTAAAGCTTGGTCGCAAATGGGTCTACCAAATGGACAATGACCCCAAGCATACTTCCAAAATTGTTGCAAAATGGCTTAAGGACAACAAAGTCAAGGTATTGGAGTGGCCATCACAAAGCCCTGATCTCAATCCCATAGAATATTTGTGGGCAGAACTGAAAAAGCATGTGCGAGCAAGGAGGCCTGCAATCCTGACTCAGTTACACCAGCTCTGTCAGGAGGAATGGGCCAAAATTCATCCAACTTATTGTGGGAAGCTTGTGGAAGGCTACCCAGAACGTTTGACTCAAGTTAAACAACTTAAAGGCAATGCTACCGAATACTAATTGAGTGTATGTAAACTTCTGACCCACTGGGAATGTGATGAAATAAATAAAAGCTGAAATAAATCATTCTCTTTACTATTATTCTGACAATTCACATTCTTAAATTAAAGTGGTGATCCTAACTGACTTTAGACAGGGATTTTTTACAATGATCAAATGTCAGGAATTTTGAGTTTAAATGTATTTGGCTAAGGTGTATGTAAAGTTCCGACTTCAACTGTATATATAATTTTTTTAATGTTTTTGCGAACATTTATGAAATCCTGTTTTTGCTTAACGCAACAAAATGTGGAAGAAGTCAAGGGGTCTGAATACTTTACGAGTGCTATGAAAGAGTATTTGCCCCCTTTTTGTTGTTCTCTAGTTTTGCAATTGTTTTATACTGAATGTTATCACATCAGGCATAATGGGACCCATGTCATCCAAAAAGTTGACTAAAGTTTTCCAAAACACACCTGGAAGCACCTTGGTTGATCATCAAGACTCTTGGAAGAATGTTCAATGGGTATAAGATTCAAAAGTATAACTTTTTGGATGATTGGTCCCCTTATGGCAAAAACCAAACACTGCAGAACCTCATACCAACAGTCAATCATGGTGGTGGTAGTGTGATGGTTTGGGGTTGCTTTTTCACCTCAGGACCTGGATGACTTGCCTTAATAGAAGGAACCATAAAGTATGCTCTGTATCAGAGACTTCTACAGGAGAATGTCAGGCCATCCATCTGTGAGCTGATGCTGAAGTGTAGCTGGGTCATGCAGCAAGACAATGATCCAAAACTCACAATCAAGTCTACACGAAAATGGCAAAAAGCAACAAATTTGAAGTTTTGGAATGGCCTAGTCAAAGTCCAGACCTAATTGAGATGTTGTGGGAGGACTCGGAACGAGCAGTTCATGCTTGAAAACCCACAAATGTCACTTAGTTACAGCAGGTGTGCTGTAGAGTGAGCCAAAATTCCTCCACAGTGACATGGGAGACTGATCAACAACTACAGGAAGTGTTTGGTTGGAGTCATTACAGCTAAAGGTGGCACAACAAGTTATTGAGTGTACGGAGGCAATTCGATTTTCACACAGGGGTGTTGCGTAATTTGTTAACTCAGGGATAGGCGTCCCGCTAGCAGGACATCAGCCGACAACGTCCAGTGAAATTGGAGGGCGTGCAATTCAAATAAATAATCGTAATATTAAACATTCATGAACATAAGTATCTCATCATTTAAAAGCTTAAATTCTTGTTAATCTAACTGTGTTGTCCGATTTCAAAAAGGCTGAACGGCGAATGCATACCATGTGATTGTCTGAGGACAGCGCCCCACATCAACATATTTTTCAACCAGCGCAAGCTTCATAAAATCACAAATAGCGATTCAATAAATCACTTACTTTTGAAGATCTTCCTCTGTTTGCAATCCCAATGGTCCCAGCTACAACATGAATGGTCGTTTTGTTAGATAAAATCCTTCTTTATATCCCAAAAAGTCTGTTTAGTTGGCGCCATCGATTTCAGTAATCCACTCGTTCAACATGCAGACAAAGGAGTCCAAAAACTACCGCTAAACTTCATCCAATATATATTGTATATTTAAACTCAAAAAATTAAATAAACTCTAATATTTCTTATGGAAAGTAGCATGTTCAATAGGAAAGGTTAATTAGTAAGCGCGCGGCCTCTCCCGCACGCGCCGAAAGACTGATATTGCTCTTCTCACCAAAACTCTAAACAATTGTTCATTTAAAAAAAACACGCCTGAAACCTTAAAGACTGCTGACATCTAGTGGAAGCCATAGGAATTGCAATCTGGGAGATGGATTTACATAGAAACAATAGCTTCCCATTATAAGAGCCCGGGAGCTAAAAACAATTCTAGTTGGATTTTCTTCGGATTTTCACCTGCCATATCGATTCTGTTATAGTTTCAGACATTATTTTAACAGTTTAGAAAACTTTGTTTTCTATCCAATGCTACCAATTATATGCATATCCTGGCTTCTGGGCCTGAGTAACAGTCAGTTTACTTTGGGCATGTCAGTCAGGCAGAAATTCCGGAAACTAGACCCTATCCCAGAGGGGTTTTAATGAAATAAATGTAATTGATGTGTTATTTGTTGACTCAGGTTCCCTTTATTTAATATTAGGTTTTGATTAAATATCTGATAAGATTCAGTATAAAGAATGTGCAAAAGTATAGAAAATTAGAAAAGAGGAAAATACTTTTTCACGGCACTGTATACACACATTAGAATACAAAAACACAGGTGGTAAGCTCAAGTAAAACATCACAAATCACCCAGAAAAACAGTTACAATTCATTCAAAAATAATCCCCAATCAATACTTGAAATTGCCCAAACGGCACCAGAACTGCACCAGAACATCCCTTATTCACAAATTTCCCGTTGCAAGATAAAACCCACAAAAATTCTAGAATGAACTTCTTATGGCTGGGGGCAGTATTGAGTAGCTTGGCTGAATAAGGTGCCCAGAGGTGCCCAGAGTAAACTGCCTGCAACTCAGTCTCAGTTGGTAATATATGCATACTATTAGTATATTTGGATAGAAAACAAAGTTTCTAAAACTGTTTGAATGATGTCTGTGAATATAACAGAACTCATATGGCAGGCAAAAACCTGAGAAAAAATCCAACCAGGAATTGGGAAATCTGAGGTTGGTTGTTTTTCAACTCATTCCCTATTGAAGATACAGTGAGGTATTGGTCATATCGCACTTCCCAAGGATTCCACTAGATGTCAACAGTCTTTAGAACCTAGTTTGATGCTTCTACTGTAAAGTGGCGGCGAATGAGAGAGGAATGAGTCAGAGGTCTGGCAGAATGCTTTGAGCTCGTGACTCTCGTTCACGTGAGAGCGAGCTCTGTTCCATCACAATTCTACCGACAAAGGAATTCTCCGGTTGGAACATTATTGAAGATGTATGTTAAAAGATCCTAAAGATTGATTCTATACGTCGTTTGACATGTTTCTACGGACTGTCACAGAAGGTAAGGGAATATTTATAATGCTATTTCTGACTAATGTTGACTGCACAATATGGCGGATATCTTTTTGGCTTGTTTGGTCTCTGAGCACCGTACTCAGATTATAGCATGGTTTGCTTTTTCCGTAAAGCTTTTTGAAATGTGACACAGCGGTTGCATTAAGGAGAAGTGTATCTAAAGTTCCATGCATAACACTTGTATTTTAATCAACATTTTTAATGAGTATTTCTGTAAATTGATGTGGCTCTCTGCAAAATCACTGGATGTTTTTGTAACTACTGAACACCAATGTATACTGAGATTTGTTCATATAAATATGAACTTTATCGAACAAAACATATATGTATTGTGTACCATGAAGTCCTATGAGTGTCATCTGATGAAGATCATCAAAGGTTAGTTATTCATTATCTCTCTATTTCTGATTTTTGTGACTCCTCTCTTTGGCTGGAAAAATGGCTGTGTTTTTCTGTGACTTGGCTCTGACCTAACATAATCTTTTGTGGTGCTTTCGCCATTAAGCCTATTTGAAATGTGGTGGGATTAACAAGTGTGTCTTTAAAATGGTGTGAATACTTCTAATGTTTATTATGGGATTTCTGTTGTTTTGAATTCGTTTTGAATTTGGCACACTGCACTTTCATTGGCTGTTGTCATATCGATCCCGCTAGCGAGATCTCAGCCCTAAGAAGTTGGAGATGGAGTTACGTTATGTCTGTAGAGCCTGTGCAAGTGAGACACATAGTACATGGTTGCCAGACATTTGACATTTTCAGCTTCTTTACTAGAACTGTGAAACCTGAACAAGTGTGTAATGCTTGACGTGTGTTTAAGAATCTTTTGGAAATGTCCAAATAAGTAACAGCCAAGAAACACTGTTAGCAAAGAATCTGCATGATGCAGAACAGAGTTAAAGCTGGTTGGCCTTGGCCAAAATGTATATGCAAATGACAAATATAACATATCCCAAACTGACAAGCATCTGGCTGGGTCAGAAGAGAAGATGAATGTTGGTTAAGTACTTGATTTCACAGCTCCCAAGCCATAAAGTAAGCAATGCCATGCATCATTGCGTCTGCAAATTGTTCAAAGGCATCCGAGCATTGGAAGGCTTCCTGCCTGACCCATTCCAAAAATCACAAAATATGTAATGTACCTTCTGCATGAAAGATTGAGAAAAATAATACATAAACCCCACACTACACCCACGTAGAAGGAACAAAAACACTTCAGGGCTTGAAGTGATGTTTTCACAGTAGGGACTGGATGAGGTAATGTTTCAGTTGTCTGCGTCACTCTCCAAGACCTGTTTATGGTAGGTGAGAATTTTCCTCCACACTGTAGTTTCCCTTAATGTCCCGGCTCTTTCGTGGTCAGAGACAGTAAGGAGCATGTCACCATTATTACAGTTGAAATATTTGTCTGCTTGGACTGCCACTTGTTTATGCTTTTAAGAAACCAGGCATTACAGAATGACCGTACTATGAGCCCTCACAGCACATTGTCCAAAATATTGTTCATCCCTACTTACCAGTTCTAGGGAAGTGAGAATTATGGGGAATGCGTTTGGTTGTGTGGTTAATTGCACCATCACTTGGGAGACAGAACTACAAAAAAATATTCCTGAACCACAAGGCTCTTGCCAGACAACTTTGTTGGTCCTCCATTAGTCACAAGGGGGGGGGGGGAATCATCTAGAGATGTTAGTTATCAAATTAGGCTTTGAGGGCATGAGCTGGCAATAAGGCTAGCATTGTTCAAGTCTTGCTCACTGTCAGCGATAGCTACAGATGTACGATCTTCATTTGCAGGAGAACTTTCCTCCAATACAGGAAATGTTAAACATATGGTGTCTTTGAGGTTAAAAAGGCTTCTGAAGTTTGTAATTTCCACTTCGAAAAATGGATCAACCTCTACAAAAATGTCCATTAATTATAATCGACATAATAATTCACATTCCCTGTAGCTGCAGGAGTATTTTCTTAATGTAGCAAACTGGCTCAAATTATGATCCTTCATCTGTAACACAGCTGGAGAAGGAACACAGTGATCCTATACTATGAAGATGCATTAAGGGAATATGCAGTTATCCTGCATCAGGCATTGGAATGATGATACCATGTAGAAGAAAGGCAGATTACTACTGTGGGATTCTACATTATAAACACTGTGATATTAAAGACACGATAGATCAGACGCATAGTATATAAAGGAGTGAAATCTGTAGAAAGAGAGTGGCTATGGAATGTGCTGGTTGGACGGGAGGAGATCAAAGGATTGCTATGGAAGGGTTGCGGTCAGGAGGTCAGGTCAGATCCCCTGAAGGGAGTAATAAGGGTTGGAGAGGAGGAGAGTCTAAAGTGGGATATATACAGTGGGGAGAAATTCAGACAACCACACTTTTCTCATCATCACAGGTATACAGTGGGGAGAACAAGTATTTGATACACTGCCGATATGTCATGCAACAAGATTAATTACTTAAAAATCATACAATGTGATTTTCTGGATTTTTGTTTTAGATTCCATCTCTCACAGTTGAGGTGTACCTATTTCACTGCATGATCAGCCCGGTACAGCTGGATGCCGGCTAGATCCAAAGCAGCGTTGGAAATAGATTCATATACAGTAATCATGTATCCGTAAAACAGAACGCAGAGGGGAGAGAGAAGTAATTATTTGTCCTTATCAGAAGTTGTAGCTTGTAGGTTTAGTTGGAAGCCAGCTGATATGCCTCCTTAATCCTTTGCTTCAGTTTGGCGATGGACTGTTGGTGTGGTTGGGTTTCTCTCTTGTTGGGAGTCACACCGAAGCAGAGGTTGATGGGCAGCTTTCCCTCTCTCTGGAACATCAGCAGGTATGGAGTGAATCTTTTTGCAACATTTCATGTGAAATTGTAGGCGTGCACCAAGGACTTGACGAGCTGACTCCAAGAGTCCTTCTTTTTGGTTGAACCTCATTGGTTGAGGGTCACCTCTGATTCAGAGGGGTTGGGTTAAATGCAGAAAACAGATATCGGTTCAGTGCATTCAGTTGTGTAACTGACTAGGTATCCCCTTTCCGTTTCCCTTATAGCTTTGAGCTGTTCACAAAAGCCAACACTGGGGTGTGGGTAAGAGCATGGATGATATATTTGAATGCCTTGTCACAGTGGGGGTTTCACCGCTCTCCAAATGGCTCCCTAATCTTGTAGTACTTGATTTTGGGGGCCATATTCTCCTCCTTCCCTTGATGGCTTGTGGGGTAGCCTTTTGCTAGGTTTGTCAGGGGTTTCACAATGGCTAAGTAGTTGTGAATAAAGTGGCAGTTACAGCCACAGAATCCCAGGAACAATCACAATGACTTCAAGAGCTGTGGGCTCTCTCATGTGGCCACTGTTTCCACTTTGACGGGATCGGTAGGAATGCCTTGCTCTGACACAATGTGGCCCACATTTTTGACCTGATGCTGACAGAACTGTCATTTGTCAAATGACAGCTTCAAGCCTCACACCTCCAGCCAGCCCAGAACGTTCAACAAAAGCTGGTGGTCTGGTGATCCCCTGAGGCATTCATTCGAACTGGTAAACCCCCAGAGGGCAGATGAATGCTGTCTTCTCCTTATCATCAGAGCTAATGTCAATATGGTAGTATCCACTACGCAGATCTAGCACAGAGAACCACTTGCTCCCAGTCAGGCTGTCCAGGGCATCGTAATTGTGAGGAATGGTGTACTGATCAAGGATAGTTCTCTGTTTAGAGTACGATAATCAAAACAGGTGTGGATCCATTCCTCTACCTGGCAAACATAATGGGGAGGCCTATGGGCTCCTTCAACAGCTGTTGCAGATGCTGACGTATATCTTCAATATCAGCTGTGAGCCGTCGTGTGCATTCTCTGAATGGTCGGAGTCTGATTCTGAGTCGGATACTGTGGGTAACTTCCTTAGCCAGTCCGACATCCCTCTCATTGGTGGAGGAGACTGCAGGTCGGTTGGGTAACTTTTCACTGAGCCTGGCTCTCCACTCCTCTAGAATGGGAGAGGCTCCAAACTGAAACATTTTGGGGTCCTTGGGGCAGGGCTTATCCACCCCTGTTGGATTAGGAAATGTATCCCTGTGTGGTAGCACTGACAAAACTACTTTAGCTCTGAAGACCTGTGCTACCATTGTCTCTTTGGGCAGAGCTCTTCCCGAGTCCGGCAGAATCATATTACTTTGGGTTCTGGCTAATGGTACTCGGCCGAGTCCACTTCAGCATATCTGTCCTGATTTACATTTTTTCAAAAGTAGGGCCATATGAGGTTTTTATTCGGCAGGTGATGGAAGAATAAAAAAAAACAAATGTATGTAATAATTTCACCTTGAGTTTGCTTGGTTGTTTGCATGCTAAAATTCAGCCTATTATGTTATTAGATGGAGAAGGGATCAATAACATATTTTTGTTGAACAACAATTGCAGTCCATCCATTCTGGTTTACAATAAATTTAAACGGTACACTAATAATAACTATAAGTATAATGAAAAACAACATTCTATAGGTTGAGTGATGAGTGTTCCAGCTGACCCCATTCCTCACTTAAACCCCATGTAAAGTGATGACCTCTACAATACATGCATTTTTGTTTGTCTCCCTACCAGCAGATGGTCTCTCCACCCTCAACCTCTCTGATGGATTGTCTCCCCCTTCCACAACTGTGTGCCAAATACTCAAAATGTGAATCTCAAGGCTAGCACCCTGAGCCTGAGCTCGTGTGGCTGGAGAGTAAAGGAGTTAATCTCGAATGTGAAAACTGTTCAAGGGACGTTAACCAAACATAGGCCTGTTTAACTGAAAACAAACACTGTATAGCCTCAAAACGTCTTTAAAACTTTAATTGTATATAATGGATGGCCAGTCAAATCAAATCAAATGTTATAGATCACATACACATGGTTAGCAGATGTGCAAGTGTAGCGAAATGCTTGTGCTTCTAGTTCTGACAGTGCAGTAATATCTAACATTTCCACAACTACCTGATATGCACATATCTAAAGGGATGGAATAAGACGTTGTTTAGGTTCGCCGGCTGGGATCCGATCCATTGTCCTGGGTGGAAGGCAAAACACAGGATCCGCTTCGGGAAAGTCATATTCCTGGTCGTAATCATGATGAGTTGACGTTGGTAGGCCTACAGTGGTAGGCTTGATTACCAACAACGACGAGACGGCCTACAGGGAGGAGGTGAGGGCCCTCGGAGTGTGGTGTCAGGAAAGTAACCTCACACTCAACGTCAACAAAACAAAGGAGATTATTGTGGACTTCAGGAAACAGCAGAGGGAGCACCCCCTAATCCACATCGACAGGACAGCACTGACCCTAAACATATAGGAGCTATGGATGCAAGGACTCTGAGTACACATCACGGACAAACTGAATTGGTCCACCCACACAGACAGTGTTGTGAAGAAGGCGCAGCAGTGCCTCTTCAACCTCAGGAGGCAGAAGAAATTCAGCTTGTCACCAAAAGCACAACCTTCTACAGATGCACAATCGAGAGCATCCTGTCGGTCTGTATCACCGCCTGGTACGGCACCTGCTCCGCCCACAACAGTAAGGCTCTCCAGAGGGTAGTGAGGTCTGCACAACGTATCACCGGGGGCAAACTACCTGCCCTCCAGGACACCTACACTACCCGATGTCACAGGAAGGCCATAAAGATCATGAAGGACAACAACCACCCGAGCCACTGCCTGTTCACCCCGCTATCATCCAGAAGGTGAGGTCAGTACAGGTGCATCAAAGCAGGAACCGAGAGACTGAAAAACAGCTTCTATCTCAAGGCCATCAGACTGTTAAACAGTTTATTTATTTTAATTTTATTTTATTTTACCTTTATTTAACCAGGTAGGCAAGTTGAGAACAAGTTCTCATTTACAATTGCGACCTGGCCAAGATAAAGCAAAGCAGTTCGACAGATAAAACGACACAGAGTTACACATGGAGTAAAAACAAACATACAGTCAATAATGCAGTATAAACATTGAGTGGCTGCTGCCAATATACTGACTCAACACCAGCTCACTTTAATAATGGAAATGGATGGAAATTGATGTAAAAAATGCATCACTAGGCACTTTAAACAATGCCACTTAATATAATGTTCACATACCCTACATTACTCATCTCATATGTTTATGTATATACTGTACTCTATCATCTACTGCATCTTACAATCTTTATTTAATACATGTATCACTAGCCACTTTAAACTATGCCACTTTTATGTTTACATACCCTACATTACACATCTCATATGTATATACTGTACTCAATACCATCTACTGCATCTTGCCTATGCCGTTTTGTACCATCACTCATTCATATATCTGTATGTACATATTCTTTATCCCTTTACACTTGTGTGTATAAGGAAGTAGTTGTGGAATTGTTAGGTTAGATTACTCGTTGGTTATTACTTCATTGTCGGAACTAGAAGCACAAGCATTTCGCTACACTCACATTAACATCTGCTAACCATGTGTATGTGACAAATTAATTTGATTTGAATTGACACACTACCGGTCAAAAGTTTTAGAACAACTCATTCAAGGATTTTTCTTTATTTTTACTATTTTATACATTGTAGAATAATAGTGAAGACATCAAAACTATTAAATAACACAAATGGAATCATGTAGTATCAAAAAAGTGTTAAACAAATTAAAATATATTTGAGATTCTTCAAATAGCCACCCTTTGCATTGATGACAGCTTTGCACACTCTAGGCATAGTTGGTATAAAATACAGTACATACAGTGGCGTGCCGTGGGCCTGGGGCCTGGGCCTTCAGTGAAGTCCTACACAGTTAATCGAATTACGAATTAATCCACCTCTTATTACCATCATTATGGTGCCATGGCTCTAGACACTATACATTTAGACAGAAACGCAGTATAACCAGGCGTTGCGTCACCTTGAAATTGACATTTTTATTCAGAGAATTGCAGGGGAAGAGTACAATACCTTTTCATTGTGCAGCTTCCGTGCCCTGCGCACTTGTTCGTTGAGCTGTAGATCCACTCGGGTGTCCCCAAAAGTTTTCAAAAGCACCATTGCTTGTAAGTGCCCAGCCGTACTTTGGTGTCTCGTTGCTGCCTTGGTTAGACAACTCAAGTTTGCAAAGCCAGTGTGGCTCCAAACACCAAATCGATCACTTGCAAATAATAGGCATTCCCAGCAGTACAGTTTGCAGTGCTTCTCGGAGCCTGTGAGCCATTGATAGCGCTCGTAGTTGGAACTTTGAAAGTGGTGAACAAACCCTTTTCCCGCCTGTGACAGGCTTTGTAGTGTCGGCGTCGACCTCTCCTGACAATGTCTAACTTTTCTTGAAAAAGTTATATAATTATATCCTCGACCAAATCGATATATTCTCCTTCCGCCATTGTGGGTTGAAAAAACAGCTTAATAGTATGCGAATTAATTCGTTTATCAAATTCAGTTTCCTAGTTCTGAGATTCTGCATAGACGTGCCCATAGGACCTGCCTCTCAATATTGGTAATCCAATCAAAAGACGTGCATGCACTACGCCTGCCAGCAGCCAGCCAGCAGGCGTACAATAGCCAACTCTAAAGCTGATTGGTTGACACTAAATTTGAATTTCCATTCACCAATAATTTTGTACGCCCAATTCTTCAGTTTTTGATTTGTTAAAAAAGTTTGTAATATCCAATAAATGTCGTTCCACTTCATGATTGTGTCCCACTTGTTGTTGATTCTTCACAAAAAAATACAGTTTTATATCTTTATGTTTGAAGCCTGAAATGTGGCAAAAGGTCGCAAAGTTCAAGGGGGCCGAATACTTTCGCAAGGCACTGTATGTATGAGATGACTAATGTAAGATATGTAAACATTAAAGTGGCATTATTAAAATGACTAGTGATCCATTTATTAAAGTGGCCAATGATTTTGAGTCTGTATGTAGGCATCAGCCTCTCTGTGAGAGGTTGTTTAACAGTCTGATGGCCTTGAGATAGAAGCTGTTTTTCAATCTCTCGGTCCCAGCTTTGATGCACCTGTACTGACCTCGCCTTCTGGATGGTAGCAGGGTGAATAGGTAGTGGCTTGGGTGGTTGTTATCCTTAATTATCTTTTTGGCCTTCCTGTGACATCGGGTGGTGTGGGTGTCCTATTTGGCAGGTAGTTTGCCCCTGGTGATGTCTTGTGCAGCCGGCACCACCCTCTGGAGAGCCTTGCGGTTGTGGGCGGTGCAGCCTGATAGGATGCTCTCAATTGTGCATCAGTAAAAGTTTGTGAGAGTTTTAGGTGAAAAGCCAAAATTCTTCAGCCTCCTGAAGTTGAAGAGGCGCTGTTGCGCCTTCTTCACCACGCTGTCTGTTTGGGTGGACCATTTCAGTTTGTCCGTGATGTGTACTCAGAGTCCTTGCATCCATAGCTCCTATATATTTAGGGTCAGTGCTATCTGGAATCCTTGGGACGTCCCTACCCTAAACCTTAAACCCTAACCCTTATCCTTACACATGATCAAATCCCTTACCTAACCATTTTAAATGTCAACTTCAATGAGGTAAGGACGTCCAAAGGATTCTGAATAGCACAGGCCATATGTTTATCATCTGAGAGTTGTATCAATGAATACTGGGCAGAGGACACAAGATAAGAGAGACTGGTGTGAGAGACAGACAGTGGCCTGACAATAGAATTAGGAATTAGAATACTATTATGACATAGTCTGACAATAAATCACAGAAAATAGTTATTTTCCGAGGGAAATTGATCCGAGGCCTTTGCTGCTCGTAGGCCGCCAGTTGCCCATCCCTGACCTAGAGTTCTGAAATTCTGTGCATAGATCCCTCTTCTCATAAGGAACAAATTTGCATGCCGTGAGGCATGCCGTGATGGATTTTCCACAATTTTTTTAGCTTTGAAAAACATTCCTTCAAGGACCACATGGCCAATCAAGATGAAACTTAATTTATGGCATCTATGGACCAAGGTCTTTCAACGCAATATTTTCCAGACTAGTATGTCAAACTGACCAATAAAGCTCATGTGGGCGTGGTCTGGCACATAAATGCATATAATGGAGTCTGACTTTCCTGTGGAGGCATTTCTTTAGGACAACATAACACTCATACCGGGATGTGATTACAATTTCTGCCGAAATTGTTGCAACCCCTATTACTAGCCTGTTCAACCTCTCTTTCGTATTGTCTGAGATTCCCAATGATTGGAAAGCTGCCGCGGTCATCCCCCTCTTCAAAGGGGGTGACACACTAGACCCAAACTGCTACAGACCTGTATCTATCCTACCCTGTCTTTCTAAGGTCTTTGAAAGCCAAGTTAACAAACAGATTATCAACCGTTTCGAATCCCACTGTACCTTCTCCGCTATGCAATCTGGTTTCAGAGCTGGTCATGGGTGCACGTCAGCAAAGCTCAAGGTCCAAAACGACATCAGAACCGCCATCGATAAGAGACATTACTGTGCAGCCGTATTCATCGACCTGGCCAAGGCTTTCGACTCTGTCAATCACAACATTCTTATTGGCAGACTCGACAGCCTTGGTTTCTCAAATGATTGCCTCGCCTGGTTTACAAACTACTTCTCTGATAGAGTTCAGTGTTTCAAATCGGAGGGCCTGTTGTCCAGACCTCTGGCAGGCTCTATGGGGATGCAACAGGGTTCAATTCTCGGGCCGACTCTCTTCTCTGTATACATCAATGATGTTGCTCTTGCTGCTGGTGATTCTCTGCTACACCTCTACGCAGACGACAGCATTCTGTAAACTTCTGGCCCCTCTTTGGACACTGTTAACTAACCTCCAGACGAGCTTCAATGCCATACAACTCTCCTTCCGTGGCCTCCAACTGCTCTTAAATGCAAGTAAAACTAAATGCATGCTATTCAACCGATCACCAGCATCACTACTCTGGACGGCTGACTTAGAATACGTGGACAACTACAAATACCTAGGTGTCTGGTTAGACTGTAAACTCTCCTTCCAGACTCACATTAAGCATCTCCCCAATCCAAAATCTAGAATTGGCTTCCTATATCGCAACAAAGCATCCTTCACTCATGCTGCCAAACCTACCCTCGTAAAACTGACCATTCTACCGATCCTCGACTTCGGTGATGTCATCTATAAAATAGCTTCCAACACTCTACTCAACAAACTGGATGCAGTCTATCACAGTGCCATCCGTTTTGTCACCAAAGCCCCATACATTACCCACCATTGCGACCTGTACGCTCTCGTTGGTTGGCCCTCACTTCATACTCGTCGCCAAACCCACTGGCTACAGGTTATCTACAGGTCTCTGCTAGGTAAAGCCCCGCCTTATCTCAGCTCACTGGTCACCATAGCAGCACGCGCTCCAGCAGGTATATCTCACTGGTCACCCCCAAAGCCAATTCCTCCTTTGCTCGTCTTTCCTTCCAGTTCTCTGCTGCCAATGACTGGAACGAATTGCAAAAATCTCTGAAGCTGGAGGCTCACATCTCCCTCACTAGCTTTAAGCACCAGCTGTCAGAGCAGCTCACAGATCACTGGACCTGTACTTAGCCCATCTGTAAACAGCCCATCTATCTACCTACCTCATCCCCATACAGTATTTATTTATTTATCTTGCTCCTTTGCACCCCAGTATCTCTATTTGCACATTCATCTTCTGCACATCTACCATTCCAGTGTTTAATTGCTATATTGTAATTACTTCGCCACCATGGCCTATTTATTGCCTTAACTCCCATATCTTACCTCATTTGCACTCACTGTATATAGACTTTTTGTTTTCTTTTGTTCTACTGTATTATTGACTATGTTTTGTTTATTCCATGTGTAACTCTGTGTTGTTGTATGTGTCGAATTGCTATGCTTTATCTTGGCCAGGTCGCAGTTGCAAATGAGAACTTGTTCTCAACTAGCCTACCTGGTTAAATAAAGGTGAAATAAATAAAAAGATGATAGAGCATGCAATAATCATCATCAAGAGAAGAGAGGACATGAAGTCTAAAGATGGTAAAATAGAATGGTCACCGTCACCACAATGAAGTCAAGGTAGAATGTCAGCTTCCAATGTAATCAACATTGTTCCAGTAAAATTACAGCAATGAATGTAAAGGTCAGTGAGATGACTTCTGGCTTTCCCTTCTCATACTGTGAATCAGGTGAAAGTCATGATAACAATTTGATAGCTTCACCCTCCCACCCTCACCCTAACACGCACATGCACACGCACATACACACGCCCACACACACACACACACACACACACACACACACACACACACACACACACACACACACACACACACACACACACACACACACACACACACACACACACACACACACACACACACACTAGTGGATTCTGCTGAGGGGAGAACGTCTTGTAATAATGGCTGGAACAGAGCAAATAGAATGGTATTAAATTATGTGTATGTTGTATTTGATACTATTCCTTTTATCACACTCCAGCCATTACCACGAACCTTCCTCCCCAATTAAGGTGCAACCAACCTGCTGTGACACACATATGCACATATACACACACACAGACTCTCCAAGGTACTAAGGTCCTATTTTGGGAGAGGATCTAAGGGTTCCTCCTATTAACCTAGTTTAGCTGATTGATAAAGCCCACCCAGCAGGTGAGACACCCAGGTCTAAGGCTCCTCGGATCCGGCCTGTCAACACTTTATCTCTTTCAGTGGGCATCCATCATCACCCACCCGCAGCACGGCACTATGGGAGCCTCATACACACCATGGCAACCGGCATCTTCTTCAAGCCCATTCAAAACAGTCATTAGGGGAAACCTAGTCAGTTATATAACTGAATGCATTCAACCAAAATGTGTCCTCCACATTTAACCCAACCTCTCTGAATCAGAGAGGTGCAGGGGGTTACCTTAATCTACATCATTGGCAATTGGGGAGCAGTTGTTGTTGGGGGTTAACTGCCTTGCTCAAGGGCAGAACGGCAGATATTTCCACCTTGCCAGCTCAGGGATTTGTACCAACTACCTTTCGGTTACTGGCCCAGCACTCTTAACCGCTAGGCTACCTGCAGCCCTGTAGTCAACTTCTTGGAGCGAGAATCCCCCTTGGAGCGAGGACAGCAACCCAAAAAACTTCAGTGGGCGACAAGAGACAAGACAGAGGGGATGTTCTTGCCTCTTACGGCATTTGACTGTTTCACCCCATACAGAGACTGTAAAATGCTCAAAAAATGTGTGTTGTGTTACTGTCCCCTGTAGGCCCTTGCACCACCATTCCATCTCACCCTAGTTCACTGTGTTATGGGTTAGTGACGAGGTGATACAATTTGTACATATGGGGGAGCCCTCCAGGCCCTTCGAAGCCCCTGTGCTGCCACTCTATTAAACACCTGCTTGCAGGGCTCCTCTATTCTCCATCTCTTTGGGCCCTGGGCTGTTGTGACTCCCTCACTGGGTCCATACTGTGCTTCTCAGCTCTAGCAATAGAAAACAGATGGCAACCTGCACAATAAAGCCCTAGCCAGCAATAAATAGAGTGGGAGAGAGGGAGCAAGTGGGTGACGGAGAGAGGGAAAGAAGGAGAAAAGAGAGGGAAGGAGAGAGCTTTAGCGAGGAGTTTAGGAGGCTGGGAGCGGTGGTAAAAAAACTCAGACCCAGGCCAACATAAGTGATGTCTTTGTTTCATTTTTGGACCTGCAGGAACCCCTTACAATCGGAGGTGTTTAGTGAAAGTGGCAGCTACAAGAAAGAGGTTGAAAGATAGGACATCTTTCAGAGCGCTTGCGAGTCACCGCTAAGTTGTGAAGGGACACCTGCTCTGAAGTGCTGACTGTTACCCAGGGAGTTAGCAAAGGGGGTTGTGCATGTGCTGTATAACTGGGTGGCTAGCCACTTTCCCTTACTGCTTCAACTTAATTTATTCTGCTCTAATGCAGAGGCAGATGACTAATTACATTAGCACCTTACACACTCCACTGGCAGATGACCATTTTAAATTGAGACGTAGTAAGATGGGGAGGAGTTGTTACCGCTGGCTCTGATTTGAGCTGTCTACAGCTGCAGACTACTTTACCTGTATTGTAACTGTTCTAATAATTTGTAGGTTTTCTCGTTGAAACATAGATTAACGTTGGAGAGTGCTATTGGACTTCTGTGCAATAAGCTAGGCTAGATCTGATTCTGATATGGGAATCTGAAGAATTCATCCCCACGGCATAATATAAAATACCTATCAGTCTTAAAGAGAAAATAGGAACTAGAGAATCAGAACATGCTCCCCCTTCCAATAAGAATAAAAAACATGAAGGACTATATTGGCTAGATATGTTGGGGAAATTACAAGAGTATGTTTTAATACTGTTATTGCATCAAATGGTTGTTATATGCAACAGAATATGGTTCTTAGAACTCTATTGTGTCCGTGTGAACTGAGAGGAGCTTCTGAGATTTAACTCTAGCAACTGATTTATGAATGAGTTGGTGTTTTGTGTACTGGTAAGTACCAGGGTGGGGATGCCTCGGGTATGGATAATGATGGTTCCACACATTGAGAACAGTCTTTACAGCAGATACTGTCTGCTGTAAATTATTCATTTATTTCATACGAATCCTAACCTTGTGACCCATTCCACACATTTGTTGTTTGTCATGTAGACTAAGGGGGTGTATCTTTGCTGTAAAATATCTTTGTATTCTTTGTGTTGGGGCTCTCAACCCAACAGTCAAGAGTCTTGTGTCGATCAGCCATCATTATTTCAGAGTACTCACATCATTCACTTACATGTGTGGTGTGAGCTGCTTTCCTTACTAATACATCTTTGAATAAAGTAATATCCTGATCAGTGATTGACCTTGTCTCTCCTCATTATTGATTAGAATTTCCATGACAATTTTGGCAACGAGGTTGGGATCTGCAACTTCACATGTTGACCACTCCTGAAGATCTGGGTAAACTGTGCACAAGGGATCAGAAATTGGGATCCTAGGGAAAACCACACTCATTTTTGAGCAGCTGGACCCGCCTATGATCTGAAAGGAAGCGTGCATGGGTGGATACCAGATCCCGAACTTTGTCCAAGCTCACCTCTCTCTGTACTATCTATCAATAAGTGATGAAAAGATAAGTAGAAATAAAAATAAGAAAAATATAAGCCGCTGTTGAGGGTACGCTTAGAGTGAGGTCTTCCTTAAGAGGGCCACAGCTGGGGTAACTAGCAGGACTGAGTTGAGTGTTCTTAAGTGAGGTATCCTTGGACATGATTGTTAATTAGTCAGTTGCGGGCTACCAAAAGTCCAGATCTGTGGTACTGGGTTGATCACAGTAGGACTGGTGAGGTTAATGTATTGAACGAGGAACTATGGTGCAAGTGACGGACTTTAGTTTTTTTTCGCCCGCTGGGAGTAGGGCGACGGAGAGTCGTTGAAAATGCAAAAGGTTTGGTTAATGTGAGTACCTAAGAATTTTTAACATTCTATATGGATTCTGTGAAGAACATGTGATAAATTGTATATATGTTTAATCTATTATTACAGATTTGATGAAGTAATGATACTAATATACTAACTTGCGCACCCAAAATGATGTAACTATAAAACGCTTATGGGATTTTCTCCGTCCGGGTACTATATTTAAAATAAAACTGCCCAGAAGGCCTGAAATTACTATTTTTTTCTGCAGTATAAGAGGAGTTGCATTAATTATTGTATAAACTTTTTCCCCATAGAGTTACAGCGAATTAATGTGGAATGTTGATGTAATATATAACGTCGTAGAAAGCCAAATTAGGGTTTCCATCAAACTAATTATCATTGTGGAGTTAATGTGATGTAGTAAAGTCATTTAAATATGTTGTATGAGAACCTAATCCGCTTTTATTAATCAGTTAATCTTTGCTTGTAGGCTTGGCTGTCACGTTCTGACCTTTATTTCCTTTGTTTTGTCATTATTTAGTATGGTCAGGGCATGAGTTGGGGTGGGCAGTCTATGTTTGTTTTTCTATGATTTGGGTATTTCTACGTTTCGGCCTAGTATGGTTCTCAATCAGAGGCAGGTGTCATTAGTTGTCTCTGATTGAGAATCATACTTAGGTAGCCTGGGTTGCACTGTTTGTTTGTGGGTGATTGTCTATGTTGATGGCTTGTTTCAGCGCAGCTCGCATTAGCTTCACGGTTGTTATTTTTTTTTACTGTTTTTGTTTAGTGTTTCAGTGTTCAGTTCTTCCTTTAATTAAACATTCAACATGAACACATATCACGCCGTATTTTGGTCCTCCAAATTCTCGCCTCTCCTCTTCAGATGAAGAGGAGGACGACCGTGACATTTGCAGAGTTTTGGATGAATGTTTTCAGTTGATGCCAAACAAGTTTGATCGGGTTTAAATCAGGAGACCTATGCAGTACATGTAGAGATGAAAAAAATATTTTTAGATATACTGTAGGCCTATTGTAGATATTTTATTGATATTTGTTTTACTACATAAAGGTCTACTTACTCTGCTGTTGTCTTGACCCAGGTTATGCCCTCATTTGCAATGCAAACCCAGGCGGCAGTGTGTTTTGGGTCATTGTCTGCATTTGGAGAAGAAAAAAAGACATTTAGCATAACAGCCAACATTAGGTACAATACTAGAAATATAAATAGGCCTAAACATAACAAAATATTGCTATAATCCTACCTTAAAAGAAACAATGTGGTCCCAGGAACACCTCTCTGACATTATGGTCCACCATATCTCTTGATTATTGCTTCCTCAAAGAAATCTCGAGCCATGATACCTGAAAAAGGAGGCAATAGTGAATTATTGTGGAACACAGCACTCGATGAGGTGTAGACTACAATATTTTATGTACCCTATTGGCTTTTTAAACTTACCATAACTCAAATACGGGCCTGGTCCCTGGTGAGAAATTGTCCCCCACAAATGGCGTTTGAGGGGATGCTTGGGACTCGGATTGCTTGTTCTTCTTCCTTTTTTTAATGTTGATTTTTTTTGCAAATTGCCCAAGGGCCACGGTTGATTCATCTGTGAAGATGGCATCATTGAATGTCTCGCCAGCTTTGATCCATGCCTAGGCCTGCAGGATGCAAAGTTCTCACAGATCAGATTTGCCCTAACGAAAAATGTCCCTTAGGATATCAATTTAGAATTCTCCAATCCTCTAAATGTAATTATTGGCGGAGAGTCACGTCATTCAAAAAAATATTTGTTGATATACTGTAGGTCTACCGTAGGCAACATGAGTCTCACTAGTGTTGAGTAATGTGCTGTTAAAAGTGTTGTAGGTTTTATTTATTTATTTTTATTTAACCTTTACTTCTCCCTTCCCTCGGCGCGGGGTTCTGGGCCAGGAGGTTTTGGGGGGTGGCTTCGGCTCTCGCCCAAGCCCTGATCCCCATGTCTGGGTTGTGGCCGACCGGCTCCATCCCCCCTTTCCCCATTAGGCACAGCCTCATGGTGCACACCCTTTCCCTGTTAGGCATGGCCGCATGGCGCACCCCATTTCCCCGTTAGGCACGGCCGCATGGTGCACCCCCAATATCAAGGTGCACATGGGCCTATTTATATAATTAATATGAATTCGGATGGCAGAAATTATTGAATAGTAAAGCATTAGAGTTTCAATTATTTGTGACATTGTGGAATGTAAAGCATATTGAAGTTAGAAGCAATAGGATTTGAAGCAATAACCTACCTGCGTTTGGTCAAGTATTTCAGCACCGGTTCGCGCTGCTCTGTGACAAGCATGGGGACTGGTTTTGATAAATCAATTCTATTTTTTCCCCCACTGAATCCCTGTTTGGGCATTGGTTAGACTACAATTAGGGTGTGGAAATGTTATGCTCTTAGTACTGTAGCCTACTCCCGACCGGTCACGTTGTACAGCACCATATTTTCCTAACGGAAACACTGAGGGTTTCATTTCTCGTTTATCTTGGAATAGAAACACCATAATATTAATGAAATTAATTAAGCTACATTTCTTAAAATAAATCCTATATATACAAAAAAGGTTACATTCTCTAGTACAGCCAATATTGAAGTCTGTCAAATGCTTCTCAAAGATACCCTCTGGTGGTCAAACTAGCACTAACTAACAAGAATGGCAACAATGGCTTACAATTATATAACGTGCCATAGAATCCTTGCTGCAGCCCACAGGGAGTACTGCAGTATGATGCAACTTTTACAGGAAGAACCACTGCATGTGGTTGTCTCACCCAGCTATCTTAAAACCTGTTGGGGATAAGGCTGATTGCTGCCCCCTTTGGGGTGATTGCGTGCCCATGGTAAACAGAAAAAAAATCTGTCAAAGATTGCTAATATATGCAATTAAAAATTATTATTGAATAGAAAACACTCTAAAGCTTCTAAAACCGTTTAAATTATGTCTGTAAGTAAAGCAGAACTCTCAGGGCACTCATTCTCATCCAAAAAGTTGGCCCAACTTTGACGTCATCGCCCCCACCCTTCCCAAGTACCTACAGTCCTGGGAACAGTTCCTATGCCTTCAGCGCGGTGTCCGCTTTCAATGGGGCTTCTCATTGTGTGAATCGCGTGCTCACGAGAGTAATGACGGGCCGAAACCTTTCCGTCGCGCGAGAAAACAGGTTACTCTCACGCGCTTTCTGCTCCTGTGGTGTCTTTCTTTCAAGATTGATTAAACGATGCGTGTGTTTCTCTTTGTCCTGAGAATTGCTGTGAAGCTATATAGCATGCTAACGCTGTGTTCTGAACCAAGTTTGACAAGTTTAGTCGACATATAATATGTAATTTCGACGTTTTGGTGCGAACTAACTTTACTTTTTGGCTGCATTTCAACCGAAATATGTCGTGTTTGATAACCGAAAGACACAGACTTCAAAACTGTGTAACATTACTGTCATCTGATGAAGATTTCAAAAGGTTAGTGAAATTATTTTTCTTTTAATCCTGCGTTTGGTGATTGCATATTTTGTTCAATTTGGCTATGGAAATTAGCTGTGTCTTCGGTGTGTATTCGGTGGTGGTTTGACATAAATATGTGCTATGTTTTCGCCGTAAAACATTTTAGAAATCTGACTTGCTGGATAGATAAACAAGTTGTTTATCTTTCATTTGAGCTATTGGACATGTTAATGTGTGGAGGTTAAATATTTCTACGAATATTTTTGCATTCCGTGCGCCACCGTTCCAGCTGACGGTGGGGGGGCTGTTCCCCAATTGGGAACCAACATCTTTGTCAGGTTAAAGACCCAGTGCTGTCCAAAATGTGATTTTCCTGTGTTTTATATATATTTCCACACTATGAGGAATAATATTCTGATATTGTGAAAATTATGATAATGCCCTTTTAGTGTAAGAGCTGTTTCAGCCTGTTTTGGTGGGATGAGGTTTTGGCCTTCCATTGTGACATCACCATACGATGAATTGGTTAACCCTTGTGCTTTGCTGAAAAAAAAGTATGGGTCAGATTGACCCGCACATTTTAAGCACACTCAAGTCAATCAAAGAATCAAGCAAAAACAGCCTTGTCAGACCTTTCAGATAGAAGAAATACAAGAATATTTGATATAATAAACTATTTAGAAACTATTTGTTTAACATATTTCCTTTCTCACAAGCAAGCATTTTCTGTTTCCCCAAGTAGGCATTTTTTGTAACAGTAACAGTAACACTTAGGTGTGATTTGACTCTAGTGATCAAAATAATCCCTTCAGTCTTTCTCTCCACATGTTGGACACAATGTACATTGGTGCATTCTGCAGATATATTTATGTGGTGCTGGTTTTACTGTCTTTGCAAGGGAGGCAGAGCAAATCGTGTAGGCCCTGGAACAATGTTGATTACATTGGAAGCTGACATTCTACCTTGACTTCATTGTGGTGACGATGACCATTCTATTTTACCATCTTTAGAACTTCATGTCCTCTCTTCTCTTGATGATGATTATTGCATGCTCTATCATCTTTTTATTTATTTCACCTTTATTTAACCAGGTAGGCTAGTTGAGAACAAGTTCTCATTTGCAACTGCGACCTGGCCAAGATAAAGCATTCGACACATACAACAACACAGAGTTACACATGGAATAAACAAAACGTAGTAAATAATACAGTAGAACAAAAGAAAACAAAAAGTCTATATACAATGAGTGCAAATGAGGTAAGTTAAGGCAATAAATAGGCCATGGTGGCGAAGTAATTACAATATAGCAATTAAACACTGGAATGGTAGATCGGCAGAAGATGAATGTGCAGGTAGATAAATTGGGGTGCAAAATAAAATAATAAATACCAGTATGGGGATGAGGTAGGTAGATACTGTTTACAGATAGGCTAAGTACAGGTGCAGTGATCTGTAAACTGTTCTCACAGCTGGTGCTTAAAGCTAATGAGGGAGATGTGAGTCTCCAGCTTCAGAGATTTTTGCAATTCGTTCCAGTCATGGGCAGCAGAGAACTGGAAGGAAAGACGAGCAAAGGAGGAATTGGCTTTGGGGGTGACCAGTGAGATATACCTGCTGGAGCGTGTGATACGAGTGGATGCTGCTATGGTGACCAGTGAGCTGAGATAAGGCGGGGCTTTACCTAGCAAAGACCTGTAGATAACCTGTAGCCAGTGGGTTTGGCGACGAGTATGAAGCGAGGGCCAACCAACGAGAGCGTACAGGTCGCAATGGTGGGTAATGTATGGGGCTTTGGTGACAAAACGGATGGCACTGTGATAGACTGCATCCAGTTTGTTGAGTAGAGTGTTGGAGGCTATTTTATAGATGACATCACCGAAGTCGAGGATCGGTAGGATGGTCAGTTTTACGAGGGTATGTTTGGCAGCATGAGTGAAGGATGCTTTGTCGCGATATGGGAAGCCGATTCCAGATTTACTTTTGGATTGGAGATGCTTAATGTGAGTCTTAATGTGCCACGGAAGGAGAGTTGTATGGCATTGAAGCTCATCTGGAGGTTAGTTAACACAGTGTCCAAGGAGGGGCCAGAAGTATACAGAATGGTGTCGTCTGCGTAGAGGTGGATCAGAGAATCACCAGCAGCAAGAGCAACATCATTGATGTATACAGAGAAGAGAGTCGGCCCGAGAATTGAACCCTGTGGCACACCCATAGACTGTCAGAGGTCCGGACAACAGGCCCTCCGATTTGACACACTGAACTCTATCAGAGAAGTAGTTGGTAAACCAGGCGAGGCAATCATTTGAGAAACCAAGGCTGTCGAGTCTGCTAATAAGAATGTTGTGATTGACAGAGTCGAAAGCCTTGGCCAGGTCGATGAATACGGCTGCACAGTAATGTCTCTTATCGATGGCGGTTATGATGTCGTTTAGAACCTTGAGCGTGGCTGAAGTGCACCCATGACCAGCTCTGAAACCAGATTGCATAGCGGAGAAGGTATGGTGGGATTCGAAATGGTCAGTAATCTGTTTGTTAACTTGGCTTTCGAAGACCTTAGAAAGACAGGGTAGGATAGATATAGGTCTGTAGCAGTTTGGGTCTAGTGTCACCTCCTTTGAAGAGGGGGATGACCGTGGCAGCTTTCCAATCTTTGGGAATCTCAGACGATACGAAAGAGAGGTGGAACAGGCTAGTAATAGGGGTTGCAACAATTTCGGCAGATAATTTTAGAAAGAGAGGGTCCAGATTGTCTAGCCCGGCTGATTTGTAGGCGTCCAGATTTTGCAGCTCTTTCAGAATATCGGCTATCTGGATTTGGGCAAATGAGAAATGGCGTGGGCTTTGGCGGGTTGCTGTGGAGGGTGCCGGGCAGCTGACCGGGGTAGGGGTAGCCATGTGGAAAGCATAGCCAGCCTTAGAGAAATGCTTATATAAATTCTCAATTATAGTGGATTTATCGGTGGTGACAATGTGTCCTAGCCTCAGAGCAGTGGGCAGCTGGGAGGAGGTGCTCTTATTCTCCATGGACTTTACAGTGTCCCAGAACTTTTTTGAGTTAGTACTACAGGATGCAAATTTCTGTTTGAAAAAGCTTGCCTTAGCTTTTCTAAATGCCTGTGTATATTTGTTCCTGACTTCCCTGAAAAGTTGCATATCACTGGGGCTATTCGATGCTAATGTAGAACGCCACAGGATGTTTTTGTGCTGGTCAAGGGCAGACAGGTCTGGAGTGAACCAAGGACTATATCTATTCCTAGTTCTACATTTTTTGAGAGGGGCATGCTTGTTTAAGATGGTGAGGAAGGCACTTTTAAAGAATAGCCAGACATCATCTACTGACGGGATGAGGTCAATGTCATTCCAGGATACCCCGGGCCAGGTCGATTAGAAATGCCTGCTCGCAGAAGTGTTTCAGGGAGCATTTGACAGTGATGAGGGGTGGTCGTTTGGTCGCAGACCCATTATGGATGCAGGCATTGAGGCAGTGATCGGTGAGATCTTGATTGAAAACAACAGAGGTGTATTTGGAGGGCAAATTAGTTAGGATGACATCTATGAGGGTGCCCGTGTTTACTGATTTGGGGTTGTACCTGGTAGGTTCATTGATAGTTTGTGTGAGATTGAGGGCATCAAGCTTAGTTTGTAGGATGGCTGGGGTGTTAAGCATGTCCCAGTTTAGGCCACCTAGTAGCACGAACTCAGAAGATAGATGGGGGGCAATCAGTTCACACTGATGGAGGAGATGGTATGGCAGACTCCTCTGAATCCTCTTCACCAAAGAAAAATTCACAATCTGGATCATCAACAGCATTGTCCTCTATCTTTGAAATGTCTTCTGTCTTGAAACCTCTTCTTCTAATTCACTGTCACAGTCCAGCATTTGTGATAAGGCTTCATTGACTGAAAATCGTTTGGAGCTCATTTTTGAGTGTCTGTCAGAGATCTGCTGCTCTCGCACTGAGAAGGTGAAGCATGGGAAACTCCTTTTCACCCAAACATAGTTATAAAAGTGTAACCAGAACCAGTCAACCAAAATACATCAAAGAAACTTGTTTTTTTTGGACCTGTTTAAATATCTATAGACATGAAAGCCTACGGGTCAAAATTACCCACAACATCATGTTTGTATACAAAATCAACAGAGACATTCTAGAACATATCAATGTGTCAACATTTTGAAGTTAGGTTCATGACACTAAATTATGAAAATTATTTTTTATTTAATTTCAATCCCTTGCTTATTTAAAACTTGTGCTTAATATGGGTGAAATGAAATACATGTTGTTTTTAAACTCTCGTAAGAAGGTTTCAGATTAACTACATGTTCACACACTAGATGGTTCTCCAATATACCACATGACCGGTCCCCCACAAGGACAACAACAACAGCGACGATGAAGGGGAACCTGACCCCAATACACAGCACCCACCCAAACATGGGGGAGCCGGCGCAGATGTAATGGCCCTATCCCTCCTTTTCACGTCCACGCAGCCCAAGTTCTCCCTGCTCCGACGAGGCCTCAAGTTCATCCGCACACTCGACATGGACACCGACACCTGCACCCGGGAAGGAAAGAACAAGTGGGGATTAACAACTCACGTCCTGTTGTAAATCAAGGGAGAAGATCCAGGCTTGTGCTCTCAAGATTCACCAAAGGAATGTTCTCTGTATCAACAGACTTTTTCCAGATGAAACTTTCACGTTCAAAAGTAAATACTGGGACAATATTTCTAGCGTAGACACTGGGAAAGGACAGAGGTGATGTATAAGACACTATGGTAATTTGTTTGTTATTTTGTGATGTCATAAAACATGTGCATGTCATATGAAAAATTATGAAAGTGTTTCGTTAAAGAGCCAGACTACGGTTTGCAACTGCACATGGGGACAAAGATCATACTTTTTGAGAAATGTCCTCTGGTCTGATTGAACAAAAATAGATCTGTGTTTAGAGGAAAAAGGGGGAGGCTTGCAAGCTTAAGAACATCATCCCAACTGTGGAGAACGGGGGTGGCAGCATCATGTTGTGGGGGTGATTTGCTGCAGGAGGGACTGGTGCAATTCACAAAATAGATGGTATCATAAGGGAGGAAGATTATGTGGATATATTGAAGCAACATCTCAAGACATCAGTTAGGAAGTTAGAGCTTGGTCACAAATGGGTCTTCCAAATCAACAATGACACCAAGCAAACTTCCAAAGTTGTGGCAAAATGGCTTAAGGACAACAGAGTCAAGGTATTGGAGTGGCCATCACAAAGTCCTGACCTCAATCCTATAGAAAATATGTGGGCAGAACTGAAAAAGGGTGTGCGAGCAAGGAGTCCTACAAACCTGACTTAGTTATACCAGCTCGTTCAGGAGGAATGGGCCAGAATTTATCGAACTTATTGTGGGAAGCTTGTGGAAGGCTACCCAAAACATTTGACCCAAGTTAAACAATTTAAATGCAGTGCTACCAAATACTAATTGAGTGTATTGTGTTAAACTGTGGGGTGTTAGGTTGAGCGTGCAGAGATTTAAACAGAGACAGGGAGGTTTTAGTCCACAAACACAACTTTACTTGGACATAAAAAAATAACAAAGAAAATCACGTAGGTTTGGCTTGGTCCTTATTGTGTGCCACAGTGTTCCTATTAATTGGCCTCAACGGCTGGTTGGCACTTTCCCCTAATTACCTCCACTTGGAGCTATCCGTGTCGGGGTGCCCAGCTCATGTACTCTCAGTAGAGGGAGCCAACGTCGCATCACATACCTCCCTTCTATTACCTGAGCCACTCACTTACCCCAGGTAACAGTACGCCATCCACCGCAATCACCTGGCCCTTAGCGTTCTGGAGATTGGGGTCTTCTAACTGGGCTGTCCCGAACTGACCCGTGAGGATTCCAGTGTCGGGAGGTCCATCTAGGGCCTCCACCTCCATAAAGGGGAGCCTGAGGTCTTCCTCGCACAGTGGCTCGCTTGCCGGAGCCGGGTCGTCCCCCTTCTCCGGGTCTGACTGGGCCCAGTGGAAACCTCTCGTGGCAGGGGGTGTGTTGCCCAGGCCCCCGTCCTTTTTCCTTTTCTTCCTTCCTCACGTGTGCGCCTCCCCAGGTCCCTCCTCCACAGTACCTGGAAGAGAGGGAAGTCTCAACCAAGGAGAATGGACACGGACAGGTTAGGCACTCCCCCTTGCGGTGGTTATCCTCACCGACACCATTGGGTACCTCTTTGTGTCCCTGTGTACACAGGACATTGTAACCTTCTCGTCCCCCAGTTCATCCTTCCCCTCTCGTTTGAGCCACTGCGGGTGGGCCAGGGTCACCATGCTGCCGGAGTCCAACAGTGCGCTGGTGTCGATGCCATCGATTCGTACAATAACGATCGGAAGGGCCGTCTCAGTGTGCGCCCAACAGGAGGTGACATAACTCGCCATCTGGGTTACCCCAGAGCTGGGGGATGCCGATGGCATGGCCTCCTCCCGGCCGAGACATCTCCACGTGAGGTGCCCCAGCTCACCACACTCATAGCAGTGTCTCTGTTCTAGGTCCCGCAGCCGCCGACATCATCGGTTTGGATCACCCTGCTGCTTCACAGCCGTGGCTGGTTCCGTCCGGGCCACCTTCAGCCCCTTGCCTCTCTTTGTGTTGTTTGTCCCCCTCGCCGCATCCCCTCTCTCCACGCGGGCCCCTCTCAGCAGGTCCTGGGTGTTCTGGTGAATTTCCACAGCGGTCAGCAATTCCTCCAGGATCTGGGGGTTCTGCATGCTCACCATCTTCTTAATCTTGTATGGCAGGGCCCGAAGGTATTGATCCAGGACGAGCTTGTCGATCATCAGGAGGGACGGTATGTCAGTCAGTAGCCAGCCCTTGGTCAGGCGCACCAGGTTGCTCATCTGAGCACGGGAAGAAAGGGTGGGGTCAAAGGCCCAGTCGTGGACCTGTTGTGCAGGGCGTGCAAGGCTGAATCCATCTCACGTTTGAGTCCTTCATAATTCGTGGCCTGGTCAGCGTTCAAGTCGAATTAGGCCTTCTGGGCCTTCCCAGAGAGGTAGGGTGCCAACAGGCTGGCCCATTTTGGCTTGGGCCATCTTTCCCTCTGTGCCATCCTCTCAAAGGTGTACAAAATACATCTCCACGTCATCTTCCTCCCTTAACTTAACCAGGAACTGATTCTGGTCAGACTCCTGAGCCCTCCCAAATTTCAACTGGGCTTTCAACCTCCGCTACCAATCTGAGATTTTGTTGGTTTTGCTCCTCCAGTGCTTGCTCCTGGGGAGACTGTTGCTTCTGCTGGCTGAGGATAATCTGAGCCACCAGCTCCTCCATGGTGATCTCCGTACGCTCGACCCCAAGGCACCCAAAGCTACTGAGTTGCCCCCATTCTCCACCATATGTGGTAAACCGTGGAGTGTTGGGTTGCACGTGCAGAGACTAAAACAGAGACAGGGAGGTCTTAGTCTGCAAACACAACTTTACTAGGACATAAAATAAACAACTTGGTCAGCTTTTGCTCTGTGTCGGTCTCTCCCCATCCTCCCTCTCAGTGTGCCACAATGCTCCTTTTATTTGGCCTCCACGGCTGGTTGGCACTTTCCCCCTAATTACCTCCACTTGGAGCTATCCGTGTCGGGGTGCCCATCTCATGTACTCCCAGCAGAGGGAGCCAACGCCGTATCACGTACCTCCCCTCTATTACCATCCCCCGGGGTGTAAGACCTCCTGGGATACCATAGTATGTAATCTTCGGACCCACTGGGAATGTGATGAAAGAAATAAAAGCTGAAATAAATCATTCTCTCTACTATTATTCTGACATTTCACATTCGTAAAATAAAGTGGCGATCCTAACTGACCTAAGACAGGGAATTTTTATGAGGATTAAAGGATTAAGTTATTGATCTCTAAAGTGTCAAAATGTCCTTCAGTGAAATTGTCCAGGTTAACTTTCTAATGACAAGTGTTTTTAAATCCTAAAAAATATAAATTAACACCAATGGCATAATTAGGTTTGTGTTTGCAACAATATATAGAATATTGGGCATAATTAGGTTTGTGTTTGCAACAATATATAGAATATTGGGCGATATACTGTATCTAGAAAATATTGAAAAACTTGAATAACTTTTGTCCAGACTTTTGCGCTTCATCAATGTCATTCTATATAACAAAGGTAAAAAGCCATTTTAAAGGATATCACATGATGGCAATCATGTGACATTGTGTGATATCACAAAGAAGACACATTGAAGACCCTCTAGGTGAGTAAATCTCTCTGAAATATTTGATGATTTCACATTTTCGCCATCTAATAGCCTTTGTAACTAAAATGCATGTCCTTCAGGACAACACAGAACATATACTTTTAATGTTATTATTTTACAAAATGCTATATTTAATATGAAAAGTAAGGACAATCTTTATAGGTCAAGGTCATTACTTTATATAGGTTGCCAAGGAACTGCCAGTTAAATATGTGTATGTATGAAATCCGTCCTTCAGTATCACGTGTTTGTCCTTCAGCACAACAAAAGTTTCATGTTATACCACAATGTCACCCGTTATGCTTCAACTATGACAGACAAAATGAGGAAAGAAAATCCAGAAAATCACATTGTAGGATTTTTTATGAATTTATAATTTGCAAATAAATTCATTAAAAATCCTACAATGTGATTTTCAGATTTATTTTTTCAGATTTTGTCAGTCATAGTTTAAGTGTACCTATGATGAAAATTACAGGCCTCGCTCATCTTTTTAAGTGGGAGAACTTGAACAATTGGTGGCTGACTAAATACTTTTTTGCCCCACTGTATGACCTTGTGATTATGAAAAATTTGTCACGTTCTGACCTGACTGTTTCGGTTGTGCTTTTTGTTTCTTTGTTTGATAGTGTTCAGTTTAAATAAATAACATGAAAAAGTACCACTTTGGTCCTCACCTTCTTCCACCGACGACCGTTACAGAATCACCCACCACAACTGGACCAAGCAGCATGGTAAACAGCAGCAGCAATCTCTGGACTCTTGGCCATGGGAGGAGATTCTGGACGGAGAAGGACCCTGGGCACAGGCTGCGGAATATCGCCACCCCAAGGCAGAGCTGGAGGCAGCGAAAGCTGAGCGGCGGTGGTATGAGGAGGCAGCACGGCAGCGCGGCTGGGACGAGAGGCAGACCCAAACATTTCTTGGGGGGGGGGGGGGGCACACGGGGAGTGTGGCTATGTCAGCTAGGAGACCTGAGACCGTGTTATGCCGTGAGGTGCGCCTCACCGGTGTCCCCGGTGCGCAGGCATAGCCCGGTGCGTTACATCGCAGCGCCTCGTATCGGCCGGGATCGAGCCAGGTGCCATGAAGCCGGCTCAGCGCATCTGGTCTCCAGTGCGTCTCCTCGGGCCGGGGTACATTGCACCAGCCTACGCACGGTGTCCCCGGTTCGCAAGCACAGCCCATCTTTAGTTTTGTTCAAGAAAGACAACAATATAAGATTTGTTGGAACCATTTCGGACAATCAGAGCCTTACAAGCGTGCTGCGAAAATGCCAAACCCCCTTTCCAAGACAAGCAAAGTATATGGTTACTGTAGGTGAGAGTAGTTTCTGAATGTACCAATGTTAAATGTCTCTGTCCCTCTCTCTCCCTCTCCATCTCTTTTTTAACAAGCATCAATGTTGTTGTCATTCCGTAAGGGACCTTAGCGTATTACCAGTCAATAACCGGTGCAGAGTGCGTATGTTTATCTTGTATTCCCATTTAATTAGCAAATAAATAATTAAACCAATTTGTATAGTACTGAATCATAAGTAAGGCTTGGGTTTTTGCAGATGCAAAGAGGTTACGACTGTTCAGAATGATGATATGATACGAGGTTGTGACTGTTTATAGACGTGACAGGTAAAGACCTTTAAAAGTTTGATTTGGGATATGGTAACTCTTTAAAGAACTGCTCTCGTGGTGCCACAGATCCCAATGAGTTAATTGTTACATGATTAATTTAATTGGGTAACAATTAAACATAATTAGTTAACTTCTTATGGCTGGGGGCAGTATTGAGTAGCTTGGATGAATAAGTTGCCCAAACTAAACGGCCTGCTCCTCAGTCTCAGTTGCTAATATATGCATATTGTTATTAGTATTGGATAGAAAACACTCTAAAGTTTCCAAAACTGTCAAAATATTGTCTGTGAGTATAACAGAACTGATATTGCAGGCGAAAACCTGAGGAAAATCAAACCAGGAAGTGGATTCCATTTAGAAAACTCCAAGTTCCATAGCCTGCCTTTGCTCCATGTAAAGGGATATCAACCTGATTCCTTTTCCTATCGCTTCCTCAAGGTGTCAACAGTCTTCAGACATAGTTTCAGGCTTTTATTTTGAAAAATGAGCGAGAAAGATAACATCGCGTCATTGTATGTCCGGGTGCCAGCAGCGTAACAGCGTAACAGAGTTTGGGCAGACATTGCCTTTCCCTCTCCGACTGAAAAAGACAGTTGCGGTTGATATATTATCGATTATATAATTTAAAAACAACCTGAGGATTGATTATAAAAAACGTTTGACATGTTTCTGTGGACATTTGGAATTTGTCTGTGCTGCTGTGACGGCTCTTTCCTGTGGATTTCTGAACACTGAGGTATTTTGGATATAAAATGTATCTTTATGGAACAAAAGGAACATTTATTGTGTAACTGGGAGTCTCGTGAGTGAAAACATCCGAAGATCATCAAAGGTAAACAAATAATTTGATTGCTTTTCTGATTTTCGTGACCAAGCTACTCGATAAACTTACACAAATGCTTGGATTGCTTTCGCTGTAAAGTATATTTTCAAAATATGACACAACAGGTGGATCAACAAAAGGCTAAGCTGTGTTTTGCTATATTGCATTTGTGATCCCATGAATATAAATATTTTTTGTCATTTTATTTGAATGTGGCGCTATGCAATTCAGAGGTGGTTGATGACAATTATCCCGTTAACGGGATGGCAGCCATAAGAAGTTAATTAGATAAATTACAGTCTTCAGATTTATGTTAGTCGGGACACGACAACTGGAACAGCAGCAGCGAACTGGGTCCCTGCCTTCGACCTGCCAACAACTCCTCCACGTCAGCATCCGCCTCATCAACCGCTGCCAGCACTGCTAGCGCCACAGCACCTCAACCCAGTAGTCAACTTGGAGAAACCCCCATCGGTGTCCTCCACGCTGATGGAGAGCATCAATCAACGACTCAGGGGCAACCCGATACCAGCCGGCAGAATCCCAAAAGGAGAGGCGTGACGAGACCAAGACCAACGCCAACCAGACCGCCTCTGCCCACCCAGCCACCGCCTCTACCCACCCATTTTGCAAATGTATTAAAATAAAATAAACAGAAATTGATCGGGGCGGCAGGGTAGCCTAGTAGTTAGAGTGTTGGATTAGTAACCGGAAGGTTGCAAGTTCAAATCCCCGAGCTGACAAGGTACAAATCTGTCGTTCTGCCCCTGAACAGGCAGTTAACCCACTGTTCCTAGGCCGTCATTGAAAATAAGAATTTGTTCTTAACTGACTTGCGTAGTAAAGTAAAATAAAAAAAATACATATATATATATATTTATATATATATTGGAGTCCACATGTGGTAAATTCAATTGATTTGACCTGATTTGGAAAAGCATACACCTGTCTATATAAAGGTCCCACAGTTGGCAGTGCTAGCAAAAAAACAATTAATGAGGTCAAAGGAATTGTCCACAGAGCTCCGAGACAGAATAGTGTCGAAGCACAGATATGGGTAAGGGTACCAAAACATTTCTACAGCATTGAAGGTCGCCAAGAATACAGTGGCCTCCATCATTATTAAGTGGAATAAGTTTGTAACCAAGCAAGACTCTTCCTAGAGCTGGCAGCCTGGCCAAACGGAGCAATCGGGGTGATGGGCCTTGGTCAGAGAGGTGACTAAGAACCTGATGGTCACACTGATAGAGCTCCAGAATTCCTATATGACGATGGGAAAACCTTCCAGAAGGACAACCATCTCTGCAGCACTCCACCAATCAGGCCTTTGTGGTAGAGTCTCCAGACGGAAGCCACTCCTCAGTAAAAGGCACATGACAGCCCACTTGAAGTTTGCCAAAAGGCACCTAAAGGACTCCCAGACCATAGTCTGATGAAACTAAGATTTTATTATTTGGCCTGTTATGTTCTGTTAATTACTGATGTCCCCTTTAAGGCGGAAGCACCCATGGTCATGCGCAGTGTTGTTCTATGTTATTCTGATACTAACTCGTTTGAGTAAATGTGAAGCTCCAGTTCAATTGCTTGTATTCCGAGTCTTTCTTATTACATAAATAAGTACTAAGTGTTAAGACACTACAAATGCGACGAGGATGATTACCTGCAGTGTGCATCACGAATACAGATGTAGTTCGTAGGAAGAGAGGAAGATTTTGACCCTGTAGTAGCACAACAGCTAGCAAGCAGTGAAGACGAGGGGAGAGCTGACGAGAACGAGGCGGCAGATCAAAGACCCATGGAGCCGGAGGTAAAGAGAATGGCTAGCATCGGAAAAATAGATGTGTTTGATGACACGCAAGAAAAATGGGCAACTTACATTGAACGACTGGAACAGTACTTCATTGCAAACGACATTACTGATAACAAAAGAGTACCATCGTTGTTGAGTTTAATTGGCCCAAAAACATACAGTTTGCTAAGAGATCTGACTGCCCCTCTGAAGCCCTCAAATAAAACATTCACAGAGATTGTGGAGATATTGCAAAATCACCTATCACCTAAACCACTCCTCATCGCGGAACGTTTTCGTTTCCACAAGAGAGATCAGAATGAGGGGGAGGGTGTTAGTTTCTTCAACACTGCTACATATGTACTGTCTGAACATTGCCAGTTTGGAGAGAACCTAAATGACACATTAAGGGATAGATTTGTTTGTGGACTGAAACATGAACACATTCAAAAACGTTTGCTCACAGAATCAGAGCTCACGTTTGCAAAGGCTGTTGAAATTGCTGTGGCTATGGAAATCGCGACTAAAGATGCATTTGAGTTGCAAAGTAAAAGAAGTACTGACCTGTCACAAATTTCCCTGCACAAGTTCACGCAGTCGACAGCGCCCCCGTGTGGCCGAAAAATGCTACCGGCGTGACAGAGATGGTCACAGAGCAGAGGACTGCCGTTTCAAAGACGAAATTTGTCACAAATGCAGTAGAAGGGGGCACATTCAAAGAGCATGCAAAGCAAAATTCAGTCACAACAGGAAAACTGAGAAAATGAAAGGGTCTGTGAATGCACTAGCAGAGAACAGTGGCAGTGACTCAGATGAACGAGTAATTGGTACAATGGAGTTAAACACAGTGACTTCTCCCAGCAATAGCATAATATGGGTGACACCAGATATCGAAGGCAAACCCCTCAAAATGAAACTGGACACAGGATCTGCAGTGTCTATAATTTCCACTACTGTCTACAATGAGCACTTTAAGGCTATCAAGCTGAAGAACACAAATGTGTTGCTGAAGACATACTCAGGAGAGAGATTGAACCCAATGGGGGCGTTGCAGGTCAGAGTGCATTATGGGGGCAAACACAGCAGTTACAGCTGTATGTGGTGCCTGGAACTGGCCCCCCATTATTTGGCAGAAAATGGCTTTCAAAAATAAAGCTGAACTGGTGTGACTTGAAAATGCTCCACACGTTCCAGTCCAAAGAGAATGGTACAGACCAAACACTGGAACACTTGCGGAAGAAATACAACTCAGTTTTCAGTGATCAGATGGGAACAGTAAAAGGCTTCACAGCAAAACTTGTACTAAGAGATGATGCAACCCCCAAATTCTGCAAAGCCAGATCTGTTCCATACTCCCTGAGACCAAAGGTGGAAGCGGAAATCGATCGCTTGCAGGATACAGGGATCCTGACAAAAGTGGACAGAAGCGAATGGGCCACACCCATAGTTCCTATTGTGAAGAAAGACGGGTCTGTTAGAATGTGTGGGGACTTCAAGGTAACTGTGAATTCAATGTTGCATGTGGACCAATACCCCCTGCCACGCCTGGATGACATCTTTGCTGCACTAGCTGGTGGGAAAGACTTCAGTAAAATCGATCTGAAACAGGCTTACCTGCAGCTACCGGTTGAAGAGAGTTCCAAACAGTACCTGACAATAAACACACACAAAGGTCTATACAGGTATAACCGCCTGGTTTTTGGCATTGCATCAGCCCCAGCCATTTGGCAACGAACTATTGACCAGATTTTGCAAGGAATCCCAGGAACCCAGTGTATCCTGGATGACATGATCATAACAGGACGCACCGACAAAGAGCACCTGGCTAACCTGGAAGAGGTCCTGAAAAGACTGAAAGAGTATGGTCTACAGGCAAACTTAAAGAAGTGTGAGTTCTTCAAAGACAAGATTGTCTTCTGTGGACATGAGATTGACTGCAATGGATTGCACAAAACACAGGACAAAATCGAGGCAGTGGTACAGGCACCACCACCACAAAATATCACAGAAGTGAGATCTTTCACGGGACTGATCAATTACTACAGAAGATTCCTCCCAAACCTTTCAGCAGTACTCCAGCCTCTAAATCAGCTCCTGGAAAAGAATAGGACATGGCGGTGGACAGAGCAGTGTGAAAATGCATTTTTGGAGGCAAAACGGCTCATAACATCTGAACAGATCCTGATGCATTACGACCCTGAAATGCCAGTGAAGTTGGCTTGTGATGCGTCCCCTTATGGCTTAGGGGCCGTCCTTTCACACACACTGAAAGATGGGTCAGAGAGGCCAGTTGCATTCGCGTCATGAACATTGAATGATGCAGAGAAAAACTACTCACAAATCGACAAAGAAGCACTGGCACTGTGGGGCGTCAAGAAATTCCACCCATACCTATATGACAAGCGTTTCACACTGGTTACAGATCACCAGCCGTTGCTTTCCATTTTCAGTCCAAAGAAAGGCATTCCGGCAATGACAGCAGCCAGGTTACAGCGATATGCCCTGTTCCTTGCCAGTCATATGTATGACATTGAGTTTAAGCCGTCACCCTTCCACACAAATGCAGATGGATTATCCAGACTGCCGTGTACAAGAGAAAGACAAAGGAGGGTGGATGCAGTGGATAGCTCGAGGCCCTACCAGTCACAAGCACAGTTATCAAACGGGAGACAAGGAAAGATGTGACCTTGTCAAAAGTGTACACCTACACCATGTCAGGATGGCCAGCTACTGGCAGAAAGGAGCTGACTCCGTATTTCCAGCGGAGAAACAAAATTATAACGTACCTGTGATAACATGCGTCTTGGTGAGAGGTGTAGGAGTCAGGCGCAGGAGAGCAGGGATGTCTGAGAAGCGTGTTTAATAATATAGTCCACCAATACAAAACGGCACAGACAAAAATCCCAAAACTACGCTCTCAACTACTCAGAAACAAACACAGTTCCGACACTTTACATACACGTGCGTAATAGCGAAAAACAAAACAAACATCGAATACAATCGAGCGCAATACACACAAGTCTAATCAGATGGAACAGCCGTTCACCCGCCGCTCGACCCTCAGGTGGGTTATCGAACATGGCCCGAAAGCGGCGGGTGAACTCTGGGTAGTGGTCCCTCGCCGAGTCAGGATCGTTCCATACCGCGTTGGCCCACTCCAGGGCTTTACCTGCGAGGCAGGAGACGAGGGCGTTCACGCTCTCACCCCCCGAAGGAACCGGACGAACGGTCGCCAGGTATAGGTCCATCTGGAGTAAGAAGCCCTGGCACCCGGCCGCCGTCCCATCATACTCCCTCGGGAGGGCGAGTCGAATCCCACTGTGCTCCGGCAATGAAGGAGAGGGTAGTGGTACTGGTTGGGGTGTGGCTGATAACGGTGTGGGAAGGCCACCTCTCTCCCATCTCTCCATCGTCGCCATCACCTGATCCATGGCGGTCCCCAGTCGGTGTAACACTGCCGTGTGGTGTTGAACTCGCTCCTCCACGGACCCTGGGAATGCGTCCGCTCCTGCTGACTCCATAATTATATTGGTGCAGGATTCTGTGATAACATGCGTCTTGGTGAGAGGTGTAGGAGTCAGGCGCAGGAGAGCAGGGATGTCTGAGAAGCGTGTTTAATAATATAGTCCTCCAATACAAAACGGCACAGACAAAAATCCCAAAACTACGCTCTCGACTACTCAGAAACTCGTGCAAACGCACGGAGGAACAAACACAGTTCCGACACTTTACATACACGTGCGTAATAGCGAAAAACAAAACAAACATCGAATACAATCGAGCGCAATACACACAAGTCTAATCCTGCACGAATTACGGCAGGTAACAGGTGCCCTATATACCCACAGAAATCAGAGCAATTGAAAACCAGGTGTGAAAAGGAACACAGACAAAACAACCAGAAAAAGAAAAAGGGATCGGTAGCGGCTAGTAGACCGGCGACGCCGAGCGCCGCCCGAACAGGGAGAGAAGTTACCTTCGGTAGAAGTCGTGACAGTACCAAGGATGTTTGATGTGGGGAATGAGAGTCATGATACCCCAGAAATACTAACATCTAGTTTTGCAGCAATTACATGAAGGTCATGTTGGAATTGTCAAAATGAAGCTGCTCGCTTCTGGTGGCCAGGTCTGGATCAACAGATAGAAAACATGGCGAAGAACTGTAGCGGATATTTGGAAACCCTTCACATGCCTGCTCCTGTCCCAGTCCACCCATGGGAATGGCCCGCAGAGCCATGGCAGAGAATTCATGTGGACTACGCTGGTCCCTTTGAAAAGCACATGTTTCTGGTTATAGTGGATGCCCATTCCAAATGGCCAGAGGTGTTTTGCACTGACTCCTCCACCTCAGCTCAGACGATAGTGTCTCAGAGTGTCTCAGAACAACGTTTGCATGCTTCGGTTTGCCACTGCAGCTGGTAAGTGACAACGCCCAAGCTTTTGTAAGTGACGAGTTTTTCAAGATTCATGTCAGTAAATGGAATCAAACACTCAACCTCAGCTCCGTACCACCCTGCCACCAATGGGTTGGCAGAACGCTTTGTGCAAACCCTAAAACAAGGACTCCGTGCAGCAAAACGAGACGAAGGGACTTTGCAAACAAAACTGGCCAAGTTTCTGGCCTCCTACCGAAACATGCCACGACAAATGAAAGCCCAGCCGCACTGATGTTCGGGAGGCCTCTCCGCACACAGCTGGACATCATGAAGCCAAACAGGCGTAATGAAGTGCTGAACAAACAAGCCAAGATGCTCTCCGGTGGCCGGGAGCGCCATCTCCAAACAGGACAGGAAGTGATGGTGCGAGACTACAGAAGAGGAGGGAAATGGACAAGAGGGACCGTACACACACAAACGGGACCCAGAACATACCAGGTTCAAGTGAGCCCAGACATAATGTGGCGGCGTCACATTAACCAAATGCATTCCACGGAAAACAGCACAACAATCGAGAGAGAACAGGCACAGAGAGATCCTGAGAGTGACACACAGGGAACTGTAGAGGACGGTGGGGCAGTAAAGAGACCCCAGGCTGAAAGAAGGGAACGTGTTGATGAAGGTGCTGCTATAGCAGAAGCTATAATGGAACAAGCACACACTGAGGATGTTCAGGAGCCTCCAGACAATCCGAGGCGCTACCCAGAACGAAGGCACCGTCCACCAGACAGACTAGACTTATAAACAAACAAACAAAAGCTAACTGTTCAAGTTCAAATTAAAAGATGCAAAATAACTACAACAAGTTCTGGGAAATTTGTGAAATTCAGTTGTGGTTTGGTAAAAGTAACTCTGATTGTATAAGAGAAGGAATGTTATGTTCTGTTAATTACTGATGTCCCCTTTAAGGCGGGAGCACCCTTGGTCATGCGCAGTGTTGTTCTATGTTATTCTGATACTAACTCGTTTGAGTAAATGTGAAGCTCCAGTTCAATTGCTTGTATTCCGAGTCTTTCTTATTACATAAATAAGTACTAAGTGTTATGACACTACAGCCTGAATGCCAAGATTCACGTCTGGAGGAAACCTGGCACCATCCCTACCGTTAAGTATGGTGGTGGCAGCATCATGCTGTGGGGATGTTTTACAGTGGCAGGGACTGGGAGACTAGTCGAGATCGAGGGAAGATGAACAGAGCAAAGAACAGAGATCCTTGATGAAAACCTGCTCCAGAGCTCTCAGGACTTCAGACTGGAGCGAAGGTTGACCTTCCAGCAGGGCAATGACCCTAAGCACACAGCCAAGACAACGCAGGAGTGGCTTTGGGACAAGTCAGACTATACTTATAAACAAGTTGAATGTCCTTTAGTGGTCCAGGCATGAACTCAATCGAGCATCGCTGAAGAGACCTGAAAATTGCTGTGCAGCGACGCTCCCCATTCAACTTGACAGAGCTTGAGGGGACATGCAGAGAAGAATGGCAAACTCCCCAAATACAGGTGTGCCAACCTTGTAGCGTCATACCCAAGAAGACTCGAGGCACTAATCACTGCCAAAGGTGCTTCAACAAGTACTGACTAAAGGGTCTGAAAACTCATGACCATTTGACATTTCAGTTTTTATTTTTAATAAATGTTCAAACATTTCTAAAAACGTGTTTTTGCTTTGTCATTATGTGGTATTGTGTGCAGATTGATGAGGGAAAGTAAAAGGGTCTCAATAGTTTCTGAATGCAGTGTAAATACGTAGGCATTTGGATTGATGTAGATTTTACATATAACAAACATATTGACAGGCTGGTTATGAAGCTAATATTTAAAGTTGGCTTTTTCTAAAGAAACAGATTGTATCTTTGTCTAAGCAGTAGGAAGCAAACTATTCAGTCGATCTTTGTATCTGTTCTTGATTATGAGGATATTATTCATCAAAGTGCAGCTGCTACTACCATTAATCCTTTGGATGCAATTTACCATAGAGCCCTTAGTTTTGCTACAGGTGACAGTTTTGACACTCATCACTGCGTCCTGTATCAAAAGGTTGGCTGGACTTTGCTAAAGACCGTTTAGATTTATACTTTACTCCATTTTTGTTTGCAAGGCCTTACTTCATAAACTTCCGAAAGGATCAAACTTCACTGTTGAAGAAGTTGCCTGACCCGGTCACAGGATTGGTTAACTCGAGGGTCTCGACTAATCTACTTTTAGTTTTGCTGGAAGAAAATTCTAATTTCGTAATGTTTTGATGTTGTTTGGGCAGTTTTGGAGACTTTTTGTGGAGGAATGCAACTGTTTTTCTGGGTGATTTTAATGTGCATATATATATATATATATATATATATATATATACATACAGTACCAGTCAAAAGTTTGGACACACCTACTCATTCAAGGGTTTTCTATTTATTTTATTTTTTCTACATTGTAGAATAAGTGAAGACATCAAACCCATGAAATAACACAAATTAAATCATGTAGTAACCAAAAAAGTGTTCAACAAATATATTTTATATTTGAGATTCTTCAAAATCTGCCTTGTTGACAGCATAGCACACTCTTGGCATTCTCTCAACCAGCTTCATGAGGTATTCCCCTGGAGTGCATTGAAATTAGCAGGTGTGCCATGTTAAAAGATAATTTGTGAATTTCTTTGATTCTTAATGCATTTGGGCCAATCAGTTGGTATACAGGGTGGTATACAGAAGATAGCCCTATTTGGTAAAATACCAAGTCCATATTATGGCAAGAACAGCTCAAATAAGGAAATAAAAAATACAGTCCTTCATTACTATAAGACATGAAGGTCAGTCAATGCGGAAAATTTCAAGAACTTTTAAAGTTTCTTCAAGTGCAGTCGCAAAAACCATCAAGCACTATGATGAAACTGGCTCTCATGAGGACCGCCACAGGAAAGGAAGACCCAGAGTTACCTCTGCTGTAGAGGATAACTTCATTAGAGTTGCCAGCCTCAGAAATCGGCAATTAACTGCTCCTCAGATTGCACCTCACAGAGTTCAACAGACACATCTAAACGTCAACTGTACAGAGAAGACTGCATGAATCAGGCCTTCATGGTCGAATTGCTGCAAAGACACCACTACTAAAGGACACCAATAATAAGAAGACTTGCTTGGGCCAAGAAAGACTAGAATATTTCTCGTGGAAATCTGTCCTTTGGTATGATGATTTTTGGTTCCAACCACTGTGTCTTTGTGAGACACAGAGTATGTGAAAGGATGATCTCCACATGTGTGGTTCCCACCGTGAAGCATAGAGGAGGAGGTGTGATAGTATGGGGGTGCTTTGCTGGTGACACTAAGTGATTTATTTAGAATTCAAGGCACTTAACCAATATGGTTAACACAGCATTCTGCAGTGATACACCATCCCATCTGGTTTGCGCTTAGTGGGACTATCATCTGTTTTCAACAGGACAATGACCCAAAACACACCTCCAGGCTGTTTAAGGGTGACCTGGCCTCCACAACCACCCACAACCACCCAAAATCAACCCAATTGAGATGGTTTGTGATTGGTCGGATCGCAGAGTGAAGGAAAAGCTACCAAGTTGGAAAAGTTGGAAAAGCATTCCAGGTGACTACCTTATGAAGCTGGTTGAGAGAATGTAAAGCTTTAATTAAGGCAAAGGGTGGCTACTTTTTAGAATCTATAATATGAATTATATTTGGATTTGTTCTCATACCTTTTGCGTTACTACATGATTCCATATGTGTTGTTACATAGTTTTGATGTCTTCACTATTATTCTACATGTAGAAAATGTAGAAAATAGTAAAAAAAAATAAAGAAAAACCCTTGAATGAGTAGGTGTGTGACTGGTGCTGTATATGTATATATCTATGTTTTTTGCATAATGTGTATATTTGTGTTTTATTGTGCAGGGCACATTTGAAAAAGAGATCTAGGTCTCAATATATCTTCCCTGGTAAAATAAAGGAATTAAAACAATCACAGCAAAGGTACTTAATTGCTACCCAGAAAATATTTGATATTGTGATAAAAACAGCTGCATTGGACCTTTAACATGAATGCACTGGATAAGAGTGTCTGTAAAATATTGTGCTGTTGGAGTCTTAGTAGGGGGCCACGCTGTTCAGTGGCTCTTTGTTTTGGAACTGTTTTATTGGAGCAGCCTGGTTTTCATTGAGTGTCCCATCTGACTCTTTAAGGCAGTAGCAATAGCTCCCCAACACTCATGCCTGACAATACTGCTCCCGAAGAGGACAATCAACCGCCCCCACCTACTCCATCTCACCAGGCCCCTCTAAACCTTACCATTACCACTCATTTCTGCCAATTTGAAACATCATTAATTCTCTCCCCCAAATCACTGAAAACTTAAATAACTTGTAAAACACCAGTCCACCAAGGGCCTCTTTCTCATCTAATAGTGGGTTTTGATAGTAAAACATTCCAGTCATGCAAACAATGGTTAGTTGCTGTAAAACAGGCCTGAGTGATGTCAGCACACAAGGTTCAAGGGCCACTCCACTCGTAAATTCAGCATTACAACAACATGGCCGGGCAGGAGAGTGACAGAGAAAGACCATCTCCCTCAACACCCACCCCGTGCCTGATGTAGGAATGCTGTGAGAAAGAGGATGGCTGACCATCTGAACAGAGGAAGCTGTTCAATGGGCCAGGCAGAAAACACAAGGGCTTTGTTTTCTATGGGTCACCCGTTCAAAATTCTAACTGGAGAAGAATCCCTGGAAAGTTGGTTAATACAAAGCTGGGAGGCCGGGGCATGTCGAAAGCGTTCCCCAGGGATGCTGGCCCACAGTTGTGTCAAGTTGACTGGATGTCCTTTGGGTGGTTGATTATTCTTGATCGTAAAAACCCAGCAGCATTGCAGTTCTTGACACAAACCGGTGCACATGAAACTTACTACCATGAAACTTACTACATACAGTAGAGTCAATAATACAGTAGAACAAAAGAAAACAAAAAGTCTATATACAGTGAGTGCAAATTAGGTAAGTTAAGGAAATAAATAGGCCATGGTGGCGAAGTAATTACAATATAGCAATTAAACACTGGAATGGTAGATCGGCAGAAGGTGAATGCGCAGGTAGAGATACTGGGGTGCAAAGGAGCAACATAAATACAAAAATAAATACCAGTATGGGGATGAGGTAGGTAGATAGATGGGCTGTTTACAGATGGGCTATGTACAGGTGCAGTGATCTGTAAGCTGCTCTGACAGCTGGTGCTTAAAGCTAGTGAGGGAGATGTGAGTCTCCAGCTTCAGAGATTTTTGAAATTCGTTCCAGTCATGGGCAGCAGAGAACTTGAAGGAAAGACACCAAAGGAGGAATTGGCTTTGGGGGTGACCAGTGAGATATACCTGCTGGAGCGCGTGCTACGAGTGGGTGTTGCTATGGTGACGAGTGAGCTGAGATAAGGCAGGGCTTTACCTAGCAGACTTGTTGATAACCTGTAGCCAGTGGGTTTGGTGACGAGTATGAAGCGAGGGCCAACCAACGAGAGCGTACAGGTCGCAATGGTGGGTAGTGTATGTGGCTTTGATGACAAAACGGATGGCACTGTGATAGACTGCATCCAGTTTGTTGAGTAGAGTGTTGGAGGCTATTTTATAGATGACATCACCGAAGTCGAGGATCAGTAGGATGGTCAGTTTTACGAGGGTATGTTTGGCAGCATGAGTGAAGGATACTTTATTGCGATATAGGAAGCCGATTCTAGATTTAATTTTGGATTGGAGATGCTTAATGTGAGTCTGGAAGGAGAGTTTACAGTCTAACCAGACACCCAGGTATTTGCAGTTGTCCACGTATTCTAAGTCAGAGCCGTCCAGAGTAGTGATGCTGGACGGGCGAGCAGGTGCGGGCAGTGATAGATTGAATAGCATGCATTTAGTTTTACTGGCGCTTAAGAGCAGTTGGAGGCCACGGAAGGAGAGTTGTATGGCATTGAAGCTCGTCTGGAGGTTAGTTAACACAGTGTCCAAGGAGGGTCCAGAAGTATACAGAATGGTGTCGTCTGCGTAGAGGTGGATCAGAGAATCACCAGCAGCAAGAGCAACATCATTGATGTATACAGAAAAGAGAGTCGGCCCGAGAATTGAACCCTGTGGCACACCCATAGAGACTGTCAGAGGTCCGGACAACAGGCCCTCCGATTTGACACACTGAACTCTATCAGAGAAGTAGTTGGTAAACCAGGCGAGGCAATCATTTGAGAAACCATGGCTGTCGAGTCTGTCAATAAGAATGTTGTGATTGACAGAGTCGAAAGCCTTGGCCAGGTCGATGAATACGGCTGCACAGTAATGTCTCTTAGCGATGGCGGTTATGATGTCGTTTAGAACCTTGAGTGTGGCTGAGGTGCACCCATGACCAGCTCTGAAACCAGATTGCATAGCGGAGAAGGTATGGTGGGATTCGAAATGGTCAGTAATCTGTTTGTTAACTTGACTTTCAAAGACCTTAGAAAGACAGGGTAGGATAGATATAGGTCTGTAGCAGTTTGGGTCTAGAGTGTCACTCCCTTTGAAGAGGGGGATGACCGCAGCAGCTTTCCAATCTTTGGGAATCTCAGACGATACGAAAGAGAGGTTGAACAGGCTAGTAATAGGGGTTGCAACAATTTCGACAGATAATTTTAGAAAGAGAGGGTCCAGATTGTCTAGCCCGGCTGATTTGTAGGGGTCCAGATTTTGCAGCTCTTTCAGAACATCAGCTATCTGGATTTGGGTAAAGGGGAAATGGTGGGGGCTTCTGCGGGTTGCTGTGGAGGGTGCCGGGCAGTTGACCGGGGTAGGGGTAGCCATGTGGAAAGCATGGCCAGCCGTAGAGAAATGCTTTTTGAAATTCTCAATTATAGTGGATTTATCGGTGGTGACAGTGTTTCCTATCCTCAGAGCAGTGGGCAGCTGGGAGGAGGTGCTCTTATTCTCCATGGACTTTACAGTGTCCCAGAACTTTTTTGAGTTAGTACTACAGGATGCAAATTTCTGTTTGAAAAAGCTTGCCTTAGCTTTTCTAAATGCCTGTGTATATTTGTTCCTGACTTCCCTGAAAAGTTGCATATTACTGGGGCTATTCGATGCTAATGCAGAACGCCACAGGATGTTTTTGTGCTGGTCAAGGGCAGACAGGTCTGGAGTGAACCAAGGACTATATCTATTCCTAGTTCTACATTTTTTGAGAGGGGCATGCTTGTTTAAGATGGTGAGGAAGGCACTTTTCAAGAATAGCCAGGCATCATCTACTGACAGGATGAGGTCAATGTCATTCCAGGATCCCCAGCCAGGTCGATTAGAAAGACCCGCTCGCAGAAGTGTTTCAGGGACTGTTTGACAGTGATGAGGGGTGGTCGTTTGGTCGCAGACCCATTACGGATGCAGGCAATGAAGCAGTGATCGCTGAGATCCTGATTGAAAACAGCAGAGGTGTATTTGGATGACATCTATGAGGGTGCCCGTGTTTACTGATTTGGGGTTGTACCTGGTAGGTTCATTGATAATTTGTGTGAGATTGAGGGCATCAAGCTTAGTTTGTAGGATGGCCGGGGTGTTAAGCATGTCCCAGTTTAGGTCACCTCATAGCACGAGCTCAGAAGATAGATGGGGGGGCAATCAATTCACAAATGGTATCGAGGGCACAGCTGGGGGCAGAGGGAGGTCTATAGCAAGCGGCAACAGTGAGAGACTTGTTTCTGGAAAGGTAAATTTTTAGAAGTAGAAGCTCAAATTGTTTGGGTACAGACTTAGCCTGCAGAGTTCTGTATTACTATCTATCTTTGCAGTAGATTGCAACACTGCCCCCTTTGGCAGTTCTATCTTGGCGGAAACCATTATAGTTAGGAATGGAAATTTCAAGGTTTTTGGTGGTTTTCCTGAGCCAGGATTCAGACACAGCTAAGACATCTGGGTTGGCAGAGTGTGCTAAAGCAGTGAGTAAAACAAACTTAGGGAGTAGGCTTCTAATGTTAACATGCATGAAACCAAGGCTTTTACGTTTACAGAAGTCAACAAATGAGAGCACCTGGGGGGTGGGAGTGGAGCTAGGACTGCAGGACCTGGATTAACCTCCACATCACCAGAGGAACAGAGGAGAAGTAGGATAAGGGTACGGCTAAAGACTATACGAACTGGCCGTCTAGCACGTTCAGAACAGAGAGTGAAAGGAGCAGGTTTCTGGGCACGATAGCATAGATTCAAGGAATAGTGTACAGACAAAGGGAAGGTAGGATGTGAGTAGATTGGAGGTAAACCTAGGCATTGAGTAATGAAGAGAGAGATATAGTCTCTAGAGGTGTTTAAACCAGGTGATGTCATCGCATATGTAAGAGGTGGAACAACATGGTTGGTTAAGGCATATTGAGCAGGGCTAGAGGCTCTACAGTGAAATAAGACAGTAATCACTAACCAGGATAGTAATGGACAAGGCATATTGATATTAGAGAGAGGCATGCGTAGCCAGGTGAGCATACAGTATGGGTCCAGTGAGTGGTTGGGCTGGCTGGGGACACGGCGATTCAGACAGTTAGCAGGCTAACAAGCTAACAGTCACACATACACAATCCATGTCTCAATTGTCTCGAGGCTTAAAAATCCTTCTTTAACCTGTCTCCTCCTCTTCATCTATATGTGATTGAAGTGGATTTAACAAGTGACCTAAATAAGGGATCATAGCTTTTCCCTGGATTAATCTTGTCAGTCTATGTCATGGAAAGAGCAGGTTTTCTTAATGTTTTGTACACTCAGTCTATATCTTAATAGCTTTGAGTATGATTGGTGAGCTTAAGCTTAAAATCATTTAACTTCTATCATAGTCCAAAACGTGTACACGTACGCACAGATGTGTTCTAGAATATTGGGCTGTTGGCTTTCATACTTTTCAAAGTTTCAGTGCAGCACAAATTTTCCAACTGTCAACACATTCAAATGAATAACAGAGCTGCATTGGTTTGGAATTGTGGGGTAAAATCTGATTTGAGTTTTTTGTGCCTCTCATGGAATGATCTCCAAAACTCCTTAAAGTTGATGGAGTTGGTGCCTCTAGGGCAATTCAGGCAGACGTTGGAGGGCCTTTTGGTTTCATAAGAATGTGTTTTGCTTTTCGTATTTTGTGTTTGCTTTTCATGTCTTGTGTAATTTATATGTATATATAGATATGTATAGTGTAACTGTTGTTCATTGATGTGTTCATGCAGGGCTCATCTGCGAACGAGACCATGTTCTCAGCATGACTCCCTGCTTTAATAAATAAAAACATGGTGCTTAATATATGGTCTTTCCTCAAACTGTTGTCAGGTTACTGTAAAGTCCATACTGTATGTCTCAAGTAAAAAATGTTCTCTGTGGAGTTCTTTAGTTGAAGTCAAACAGTTGGAAACTCATTATCTCTTGCCTCTTGTCTTTGAGACACTAATATTTTCCATAGTTGAAGCTATGGATTTTGTTCAATTTTGTTCTGTGAGTGCCACAGAACTAATGCTACAGGCGAAACCAAAATTAAATTTCATACAGGAAGTGCCCCAGATTTTGAATGCGCTGTGTTTCAATGTCTCCTTATATGGCTGTGAATGCGCCAGGAATGAGTTTACACTTTCTGTCGTTTCCCCAAGGTGTCTGCAGCATTGTGACGTATTTGTAGGCATATCATTGGAAGATTGACCATAAGAGACTACATTTACCAGGTGCCCACTTGGTGTCCTCCGTCGAAATTATTGCGTAATCTCCAGCTGCGTGCATTTTTCCATTTGGTTCAGAGGAGAAACCAAACTGCCACGAATGATTTATCATGAAATAGATATGTGAAAAACACCTTGAGGATTGATTCTAAACAACGTTTGCCATGTTTCTGTCGATATTATGGAGTTAATTTGGAAAAAAAGTTTGGCGTTGTAATGACAGAATTTTCGGGGGGTTTTCTTAGCCAAACGTGATGAACAAAATGGAGCGATTTCTCCTACACAAATCATATTTTTGGAAAAACTGAACATTTGCTATCTAACTGAGAGTCTCCTCATTGAAAACATCCAAAGTTCTTCAAAGGTAAATTATTTTATTTGAATGCTTTTCTTGTTTTTGTAGAAATGTTGCCTGCTGAATGCTAGGCTTAATGCTATGCTAGCTATCAATACAAATGCTTGTGTAGCTATGGTTGAAAAGCATATTTTGAAAATCTGAGATGACAGTGTTGTTAACAAAAGGCTAAGCTTGTGAGCCAATATATTTATTTCATTTCATTTTCGATTTTCATGAATAGTTAACATTGCGTTATGGTAATGAGCTTGAGGCTATGATTACGCTCCCGGATACAGGATTGCTCGACGCAAGAAGTTAAGAACATACGTGTGTTATATCGGTTAAAAGCTTAAATTCTTGTGGCAGGTCATTAGAACTACCTCTCCCGGATCCGGGAGAATTGTCATCAACTGACACTAATTAGCATAACGCAACGGACAAAACATATTACTAGAAAATATTCATATTCATGAAATCACAAGTGAAATATAGTGAAACACAGTTTAACCTTTTGTTAATCACCCTGTCATCTCAGATTTTGAAATTATGCTTTACAGCCAAAGCAAGACAAGTATTTGTGTAAGTTTATCGATAGCTTAGCATTATGTACAGCTAGCAGCAAACAACTTGGTCACGAAAATCAATCAAATTAAATTGTTTACATTTGATGAGCTTCGGATGTTTTCACTCACGAGACTCCCAGTTACATGAACATCCCAGCAAATGTTCATTTTTGTTCCATAAAGATTAGTTTTATAGATGAAATACCTCCGTTTGTTCTTCACGTTTGGTTGAGAAATCCACCGGAAACTGCGGTCACGACAACGCAAAAAAATATTCCAAATTAGATCCATAATATCGACAAACATGGCAAACGTTTTTTATAATCAACCCTCAATGTGTTTTTCAAATATCTATTCTATAATATATCAACCGGGACAATTGGCTTTTCAGTAGGAGCGAGAGGAAAAATGACTACCTCTGTCTTTTACGCAAGAATCACTCTGAGAGCTCTCAGCTGGCCACTTACGCAATGTAGTCGTTTACGCTCATTCTTCAACATAAAGGCGTTCACGTCAAAATGCTGTAGACACCTCAGGGAATACGTAGAAAAAGGAATATCGTTGATATCCCTTTCAATGGCCAATAGGGGTGCATAGGAACACAACGGTTTCAAAATAAGAGGCGCTTCTGATTGGATTTTCCAAAAATTCAAATAGTGCCTCCTAGTTTCAAGAGGTTAATCTAACTGCACTGTCCAATTTTAAAATTGGCATTACAGCGAAAGCATACCATGCGATTGTTTGTGGACGGCACCCCACATTAATATTTTTCTACCAGTACAGGTTTCACAAATTGCAACTAAATATTCACTTACTTTTAGAAAATCTTCCTCTGATTTGTCATCCAAAGGGTCCCAGCTACAACATGAAGTGTCGTTTTGTTAGATAAAATCCTTATTTTATATCCCAAAAAGTCTGTTTAGTTGGCGGCATCGATTTGAGTAATCCACTTGTTCAACATGCAGACAAAGGAATCCAAAAAGCTACCGCTAAACTTTTAAGACGAGTCAAAATAAGTTTGTAATTAAATTATAATATTTTATATGGAAAGAAGTATGTTTAATTGGAAAACAATATTAGCAGGTGTGCGTCCTCTTCATCACGTGCATAGACTGATTTCCATAGTCCCAATACTAAAACTCATTCTTCCTTGTTTGGGAAGAAACAAGCCTGAAACCTTGAACAAAGACTACTGACATCCAGTGGAAGAAATAGGAATTGCATACTGGGAGCTAGATAAATTAATATCCCCTGTGGTCCATCTTCAATTTCTCAGATCATTTCCGTGACGTTGTCCTCAGACACCATCCAGGTCTCAGGTGGAGATTCTGAAATTCCGTCCACAACCATGTTCCGCCTTGAAATCAGACAGTCTGATTTATCTGTTATTGTTATCATGGATTCACACACACAACTGATGTCCTCTCTCAATGACTTACCGATTGCTGTCATCTTGCCATTCTGTTTCAACTCATCGAGCTGACCCTGAGGTCCTGGACCTCTCTGGTCAGGTCGTCCATTCTTTTATTAGAATCCATGAGTATTTGGACAAAACACTTGAAGCTATTTTCTTGTAACAACTGCTTGTAGTTCTCTTTTTGTTAGTTTAAAAGATCATTCACGTGTGATATAGAGACACCACCGTCCTCAACGGTACTCCCGCTGGTTTTGGTCTTTGTCATGGTAGCTAGCAACGTAGGTTACGCTATTACCCCTGTGGCTGTCTAGTTCCAGACAGGGCAGGTCACAGGGAAGATTGAAAACAACAAACAGCAGGGATCTAGACAGCCACAAACCTGGGACAATCCGCGGTCTCAGCCACAATGGCTAACCGTGTCACAGGCTGCGTTCAAGAAAACCCCGCTAGCTAGCTGCGATGCCAAATAGCTCCTCAGGTCCTTCCTTGGTCGGCAGGATTACTGTTAGACAAGTAACTCTTTATCCATCTATGCCCTTGTTCAGCCACTACTCTGAGAAACAGGATATTACAGTTCTTTAGGTCCTGTTGATAGGATAGTCTCGAATGGAGCACGTACAGTTTGTTCTCGAGTGATTCTATGTTCACCAATAGAATCAACATAGCTTTCACCTAGTCAGTCTATGATCCATTCTATGGATATCACCTGTTAAAGACACTTCAATCAGTTGATGAAGGGGAGGAGACCAGTTAAATAAAGATTTTTAAGCCTTGAGACAGATTGCTTCATTTAGAGGGTGAATGGGTAAGACAGAATGTTTAAGTGACTTGGAACAGGCTATGGCAGTAAGTGCCAGGTGCACCGATTTGAGTGTCAAGAACTACAACGCTGCTGTTTTTTTTCACGCTCCACAGTTTCCTGTGTATCAAGAATGGTCCACCACCCAAAGCACATCCAGCTAACTTGACACAACTGTTGGAAGCATTGTAGTCAACAAGGGTCAGCATCCCTGTAGAATGCTTTCAACACCTTGTAAAGTCCATGCCCTGATGAATTGAGTCTGTTCTAAGGGCAAAAGGGGGCGCAACTCAATATTAGGAAGGTGTTCCTAATGTTTTATACACTGAGTGTACATCTAGCTGGTTTTTCTATGCATCGTCAAGACCGAACGGTAGCTTCGGGTAAGGTTAAGGGGGAGGTGTGTCGCTTTGTTAACAGCTGGTGCATGATCTCTAATGTCTCAAGGTTTTGCTCAAATTAGTTAGAATACCCTATGATAAACTACAGACCATAATATTTACCAAGAGTTCATCTATTCATCTAAGAGTTCATCTCGTAGCTATCTATTTACCACCACAAACCGATGCTGGCACTCAGACCGCACTCAACGATCTGTACAGGGCCATAAGCAAAAAATTAAGTGCTCCAACCCAGATTTGAAGGCAGGTAAGCCTAGTGGTTAGAGCATTGGGCTAGTAACCGAAAGGTTGCTAGATTGAATCCCCATGCTTACGAGGTAAAAATATGATCTGCCCCTGAACAAGGAAGTTAACCCACTGTTCTTAGGCCGTCATTGTGAATAAGAACGTGTTCTTAATTAACTGACTTGTCTAGTTAAATAAATAAGATTTTGTCTGTCAGTCCCAATGGCGGTGCAATTTACATCACGCCAGCTCTTTCAGATACTTCAGATGTATAATTTCCCAGACCTGGACTTAGGGATGGCTAACCCTGGCGATTCTTTCAATCTCCAGTGAGTTAAGTAAATCTGCTTTTTATTTTTTTGCACCTCATGGAATGAGCTCAAACACCTTAACGTTGGTGGAGTTTGTTTCTCTAGGGTATTCCCAAACTGGGGTACACGCACCCCCAGTGGTACGTGCAATGACGTCGGGGGTACGTCAAATAAAAATGTTATTTACTTTGAAAATTAACCATGTTTTGTTTTTTTGTACAACAAAACAAAACAAGACCCAGTGGGTCAGAAGGTGACATACACTCAATTAGTATTTGGTAACATTGCCTTTAAGTTGTTTAACTTGGGTCAAATGTTTTGGGCAGCCTTCCACAAGCTTCCCACAATAAGTTGGGTGAATTCGGTCCCATTCCTCCTGACAGAGCTGATGTAGGCCTCCTTTCTCACACACGCATTTTGAGTTCTGCACACACATTTTCTGTAGGGTGAGGTCAGGGGTTTGTGATGGCCACTCCAATACCTTGCCTTAGTCCTTAAGCCATTTCGCCACAAACTTGGAAGTATGCTTGCGGTCATTGTCCATTTGAAAGACCCATTTGCGACCAAGCTTTAACTTCCTGACTAATGTAATTGAGATGTTGCTTCAATATATCCACATAATTTCCCCTCCTCATGATGCAATCTATTTTGTGAAGTGCACCAGTCCCTCCTGCAGCAAAGCACCCCCACAACATGATGCTGCCACCCCGATACTTCAAGGCTGGGATGGTGTTCTTCGGCTTGCAAGCATCCTCCTTTTCCCTCCAAACATAACAATGCTCATTATGGCCAAACAGTTCTATTTTTGTTTCATCAGACCAGAGGACATTTCTCCAAAAAGTACGCTCTTTGTCCCCATGTGCAGTTGCAAACTGTAATCTGGCTTTTTTATCGCGGTTTTGTAGCAGTGGCTTCTTCCTTGCCGAGCAGCCTTTCAGGTTATGTCAATATAGGACTCGTTTTACTGTGGATATAGATACTTCTGGGAAAATCCTGGAGGAAACGGGAACAAGGTCCTTTACTGTTTTTCTGGGATTGATTGAAATTCATCTCTAGGAGACCGAACGCATCTCCTTCCTGAGTGGTTTTCTGATTTTTATTTTCCCATGATGTCACACAGAGGCACTGAGTTTGAAGGTAGGCCTTGAAATACATCCACAGGTACACCTCCAATTGACTCAAATGATGTCAATTAGCTGATCAGAAGCTTCTAAAGCCATGACATTTTCTGGAATTTTCCAAGCTCATTAAAGGCACTGTGAACTTAGTGTATGTACACTTTTGCACGTCTGTAAACAATTGTTGGAAAAATGACTTGTGTCATGCACAAATTAATGTCCTAACCGACTTGCCAAAACTATAGTTTGTTAACAAATGTATTGAGTGGTTGAAACACTTAGGTTGGCTACATTAAAACAAGTTTATGTTAACTTCCGACTTCAACTGTATGTTCGTTACATTTATGGGGGGTCAATTAAGGAAGACATCCTCTTCTGCAAGCCACTGGGAACTTGGCCCCTGAACTTGTGTATTTTCTGCATTATGCAATGATTTGGACAGCGACCATGTAACGCTTTTACAACATACAGAAGTGCGCTGGTTATCAAGGGAAAAAGTACTGACGTTTTTTTAAATTGAGAGACTAGCTTAGAGTTCTCTTTACTGACCATAATTTTCACTAGTCTGACCACTTGCATGATGAGTTTCTCACACGACTGGCCTATGTATTTTGTCACACCACTGGCCTATGTATTTTCTCGCCTGAATGATCTGAATCTAGGATTACATGGACTCTCTGCAACTATATTCAATATGTGGGACAATATTGAGGTTATGATTAAGTTGGAGCTCTTCTCTGTTTGCATTAACAAGGACAACGCACAGATCTTTCCATCACTGCATGACCTTTTGTGTGCAAATGAACTCACGCTTATGGACAATGTCAAATGTGATATAGCGAAGCACCTGAGTGAGCTGGGTGCGCAATTACGCAGGTACCTTCCCGAAATGGTTGGCACAAACAACTGAATTCGTTATCCCTTTCATGCCCTGCCTCCAGTCCACCTACCAATATCTGAACCAGGGTCTCATCGAAAATTGCAACAAGCGGTTCTGTGAAAATTTAATATAATCAGAAGCCAAGAGTACATAGGTAATCACAAAGGCTTTAACCAATGGCTAAGTATAATCCAATGAAGGTGCCTTTCACAACAACTCTAACAGTTTAACAACATTCAGAAAGTCAAAGTTGGAGGGTAACTCTGGACCATTAATACAACTTAGTTTCTTACTTACGCCCATTGTCCCATCATTGATGAATAGTATTCTAAAATGCCTCTAAACAGGTGAGGTTTTTTTAGAAGAGGGGAAGATATGCAAAGATGAGAAAGTTATGTGAAGTGATAAGAAATAGTGCTTCTTGTGAAACAGAGGATAAATTATTTTAGTTCATCCTGACCAAGCATACGTCTGTGTCAAAGCCTAGCTTGACAGGTTGTTTGTCTTACAGGGGAGCACAGTCTTGAATTAATTACCGGATCCAGAGCAATAATGTTGGATTGTTTACTTCATTGTCTGTCTTACTCTAAATTGTGTTTGACAAGGGAATGAGATTAGAACCTGAATGTTTCATTCAGTCCCTGTCTGAACCACATATCTGCCTGCTGCACAATGTTTTGCAGTATGTGTCATCTTTACTTACACTTAAGAAAACAGCCCTTTTAAATCTGAGAAAGAAAGATGGTACACCAACATCTGCACCAGTGAAAAAAATGAGATGACTGCTGCATGCATCCTGAGCAATAAAATTGGCAAACCCAATGACACAAGTGTTTATTTTAGTGTTTAACAACTGCATGGGACATCGTGTTGCAGTCAAACGTTGTAGGAAAATGGAACTCACCGAGAACGGCCAGTTCTTCATAATCATTCGATGGAAGAAATGCATAAACAGAAAAAATTTCAAATGAAAAGGATCCGTGGGTTTAAAACAGTACAGTTTTACACCCCGGTTCTGGATGAGAGCCTGTCGCAGCCCCTCACTCAACTCTTTAAGCCCAGGAAGGACTTTAAAGTGAATGATTCTAACACAATGTTTGTTTATAAGAACTGATCGAAGCTCATAATTACGTTAACCTGATTAGGCTAGGCAATGGCCACACTCCAGCTGGAACTGTTTTAAGTGATCAGCTAAAAGGAGGAAAATAAATCTCCAGTTTTAATTCCTGGGCTAATGGGTTCGCTAGCCAAGCAGAAAGCCTACTTAAATTCTTCCATTTTTGGATGATTCTTTAGTGTGCCCCCCACCCCCACAGGTTCAATGTTGGATCCCCACTTTGGTGGAGCTCCCAAATATCTTTTCAATAGTCAGGTCAAACCCATAGCTTTTGACTCTTAAGACCTGTCAGTGTTCTCCTCTGACTATTATAAAATGTGCTGCTTGGGCTCTGATTGAAAACTGGCTATTTTGTTTGGGTAAAATCGGACTTTATTCTAAAGTGGTGGACGAGGCCGCTTTGACTGCCATGGCTATGGATATTCGTAATGATACCCTCCAAGCAAAAGGTATCTGCATGAAACTATCTCCATGATCGTGGCACTGTTATCATAGCACTATTATAGTGGAAGTCATTTGAAATCATACCCTGCCTGAGACTTGTCGCGGATAGCCCGCAAAGTACCCGCAAAACACCAGTCTTAATGTCAACAGTGAAGAAGCGACTCCGGGATGCTGGCCATTCAAGGCAGAGTTCCTTTGTCCAGTGTCTGTGTTCTTTTGTCATCTTAATCTTTTATTTTATTGGCCAGTCTGAGATACGGCTTTTTCTTTGCAATTCTGCCTAGAACAGGGGTTCTTAAACTTTTTCATCCTGCAACCCAAATGAGATATTCTGTGTTTTCCTGGGACCCAAGCTAAGGAAAATATGCAACTATAATTAAATATTGGTACATTTCATTGCCCTTTTGCCTAAAACAAATGCAATATAGACAAAAACAAATAACAATGAAATATATATATTAATGTTTATTTTTCCCCATTAAAAACACTAAAATCCAATAAATCATTTTCATTCTGAACTGGAATAAACTGATTGATCACATCCCACAGATGAATAACAGAACACACACACAGGCTTTTTAATAGTGCAACCCTAAGTATCAGAACAGATGGAAAATGATCAGGCCTATCTTGCCAAAAAACACACACACATTGAGAGCATGTCTATTCTGGGCTCTGTTCTTGACAGTGCAATGCTGTCTATTTCGGGCACCAACAGAGATGTCCGCCTCGCTACGCGTTCCTAGAAAACTATACAGTATTTTGTTTTTTTATGTGTTATTTATTACATTGTTACCCCAGGTAATCTTAGGTTTTATTACATATAGTCGGGAGTAACTATTGGATATAAGGGCAACGTCAACTTGCCAACATTACGACCAGGAATACGACTATCCCAAAGCGGATCCTGTGTTTTGCCCACCACCCAGGACAATGGACCAGATCCCAAAACAACGACGCCATAGAATGGGCAGACAGAGCGGAATTCTGGTCAGGCACCGTAGACAGGCACAGCTCCCAAGCATACCACTCGCCAATGTCCAGTCTCTTGACAACAAGGTAGACGAAGTCCGAGCAAGGGTTGCATTCCAGAGAGACATCAGCGACTGTAATGTTCTTTGTTTCACGGAAACATGGCTCACTCGAGACACGCTATCGGAGTCGGTTCAGCCAGCTGGTTTCTTCACGCATCGCGCCAACAGAAACAAGCATCTTTCTGGTAAGAAGAAGGGCGGGAGTGTATGCCTTATGATTAACGAGACATGGTGTGATCATAACAACATACAGGAACTCAAGTCCTTCTGTTCACCTGACTTAGAATTCCTCACAATCAAATGCCGACCGCATTATCTACCTAGAGAATTCTCTTCGATCATAATCACAGTCGTGTATATTTCCCCACCAAGCAGACACATCGACGGCCCTGAAAGAACTTCATTTGACTCCATGTAAACCGGAAACCACATATCCTGAGGCTGCATTTATTGTAGCTGGGGATTTTAACAAGGCTAATCTGAAAACAAGGTTCCCTAAAATCTATCAGCATGTCGATTGCGCAACCAGGGCTGGCAAAACCCTAGATCATTGTTATTCTAACTTCTGCAACGCAAATAAGGCCCTCCCCCGCCCTCCATTCGGAAAAGCTGACCACGACTCCATTTTGTTGCTCCCAGCCTATAGACAGAAACTAAAGCAGGAATCTCCCACACTCAGGTCTGTCCAACGCTCGTCCGACCAATCGGATTCCATGCTTCAAGATTCCTTCGATCACGTGGACTGAGATATGTTCCGCACTTCGTCGAACAACAACATTGATGAACACGCTGATTCGGTGAGTGGGTTTATTTGCAAGTGCATCGGCGATGTCGTACCCACAGCGGCTATTAAAACATTCCCAAACCATGAACCGTGGATTGATGGCAGCATTCGCTCCAAAACTGAAAACGCGAACCACTGCTTTTAATCAGGGCAAGGTGACCGGAAACATGACCGAATACAAACAGTGTAGCTATTCCCTCCACAAGGCAATCAAACAAGCTAAGCGCCAGTATAGAGACAAAGTAGAGTTGCAATTCAACGGCTCAGACACGAGAGGTATGTGGCAGGGTCTACAGTCAATCACGGACTATAAAAGGAAAACCAGCCCCGTCGCGGACCAGGATGTCTTGCTCCAAGACAGACTAAACATCTTCTTAGCTCGCTTTGAGGACAATACAGTGCCACTGACACGGCCCGCTACCAAAACCTGCGGGCCCTCCTTCACTGCAGCCGAAACACCTAAAACATTTAAGAGTGTCAACCCTCGCCCTACCTGACACCCTAGACCCACTCCAATTTGCTTACCGCCCCAATAGGTCCACAGATGACGCAATCACACTGCCCTAACCCATCTGGAGAAGAGGAATACCTATGTAAGAATGCTGTTCATCGACTACAGCTCAGCATTTAACACCATAGTAGCCTCCAAAATCATCATCAAGCTCGAGACCCTGGGTCTCGACCCCGCCCTATGCAACTGGGTCCTGGACTTCCCGATGGGCCGCCCCCAGGTGGTGAGGGTAGGTAACAACATCTTCACCCCGCTGATCCTCAACACTGGGGCCCCACAAGGGTGCGTTCTCAGTCCTCTCCTGTACTCCCTGTTCATCCACGACTGCGTGGCCATGCACAGCTCAAACTCAATCACCAAGTTTGCAGACGACACTACAATGGTAGGCTTGATTACCAACAATGACAAGACAGCCTACAGGGAGGGGGTGAGGGCCCTCGGAGTGTGGTGTCAGGAAAATAACCTCGCACTCAATGTCAACAAAACAAAGGAGGTAGACTTCAGGAAACAGCAGAGGTAGCACCCCCCTATCCACATCGACGGGACAGTAGTGGAGAGGGTAGTAAGTTTTAAGTTCCTCGGCGTACACATCACAGACAAACTGAAATGGTCCACCCACACAGACACCGTGGGGAAGAAGGCGCAGCAGCGCCTCTTCAACCTCAGGAGGCTGAAGAAATTTGGCTTGTCAGCAAAAAGACTCACAAACTTTTACAGATGCACAATCGAGAGCATCCTGTCGGGCTGTATCACCGCCTGGTACGGCAACTGCTCCGCCCTTAACCATAAGGCTTTCCAGAGGGTAGTGAGGTCTGCACAACGCATCACTGGCGCAAACTACCTGCCCTCCAGGACACCTACACCACCCGTTGTCACAGGAAGGCACAAAAGATCATCAAGGACAACATCCACCCGAGCCACTGCCTGTTCACCCCGCTATCATCCAGAAGGCGAGGTCAGTACAAGTGCATCAAAGCTGGGACCGAGAGACTGAAAAACAGCTTCTATCTCTAGGCCATCAGACTGTTAAACAGCCATCACTAACATTGAGTGGCTGCTGCCAACATACTGACTCAACTCCAGCCACTTCAATAATGGAAAAATGTATGTATTAAATGTATCACTAGCCACTTTAAACAATGCCACTTCATATAATGTTTAGATACCTTACATTACTCATCTCATATGTATATACTGTACTCTATACCATCTACTGCATCTTGCCTATGCCATTCTATACCATCACTAATTCATATATTTTTTTATGTACATGTTATTCATTCCTTTACACTTGTGTGTGTTTAAGGTAGTTGTTAGGTAAGATTACTCATTGTATATTACCGCATTGTCGGAGTTAGAAGCACATGCTTTTTGCTACACTCGCATTAACATCTGCTAAACATGTGTATGTGATAAATAAAATTTGATTTGATGCACAGCCTTGAAACTGTTTCTGTACTTGTTTTTTAGTATGTTAGAGTTGAGAACCCTGACTCGCATAGGTATGTGGTGCCAAATTGGACCAGAACATCTGCTGCTTTCTCAGTCAGGCAGGAGACCGCTTCCTGCTGTAGATGAACATCCCAGAACTGTGTGTGCGTTTGCCTCAAAAGGTTTCTTGCTTCAATCAGTTTATTCCAGTTTAGAATCAAAATGAATATTGTATTTTAACAGCAACAGTTCCAACCTAGACCAGTTTTCAACAATAATTTCTCCAGTAAGATGTGCAGTAGGCCTGAATTTTTCATCTTAATTTGTACTGTTAGTAGGGTTGCACTATCAGTAGCTAGCTTGCATTGGCGAATGATAGCTATTAGCTGTGTACAAGGACAGGAGAATGTTTGAAAGACAAACTCACATCTACTACTATGAGAGTTAAGTAGAAATAAGGGAGTACTAACTATCATCATCACCTGTTATAAAATGACAATTCCTTGCTAGCTGACTTACTTTTCCACTGTCGAAGCACTTTCCTGAAAGTATGCTGCCCTGTTCTGAAAGAACTCCCAGGGTTTACCATCATGCTGTGGATGTTTGGTCAGGACGTGTGGTTTCATTACTAAGCACTTCCCCGCACAAAACACATTGTGGGCGCACCTCGTTTTAAGTTTCTATGAAAGAGAAACTCATCACTCTATATGCGTTTCATGACAATTGAGCTCAGTCAGAACTTGTGGCTAGCATGAATCCATTTGATGACAGCGGTGAGTGATGGCGAGTGGGAATGACAAGTCAGTGGCAGACAGCGCATCATCTGTTGCTGAACGACAGCACTGCATCATGTGTGTCGCGGAGTAATCTTCAAGAAAACTGCAGAAAAAAGATAAGGTAAACCGCGAAGCACATGGCATCTCCCTCTGACACTCACACAGCTGCCAAACTGAGCAGACCGCTGCTAAGCAGAGAGCGCACTTGGCCAAATCGATTCCAGTAATTCATGAAATAATTATACGTTTACTCTGACACATTGAGACCCACCATTAAAAGGCTAATTGGTCATTAGAAAACCCTTTTGAAATTGTTAGCACAGCTGAAAACTATTGTTCTGATTAACCTCTCTTGGGTTGGGGACAGTATTTTGACGTCCGGATGAAAAGCATGCCCAAAGTAAACTGCTAGTTACTCAGGCCCAGAAGCTAGGATATGCATATAGATGTGGATAGACAACACTCCAAAGTTTCTAAAACTGTTAGAATTATGTCTGTGAGTATAACAGAACTGATATGGCAGGCAAAACCCAGAGGACAAACCAACGCAAAAAAAAAAAATTCAATGGCTATCACTTTTATTATAATGCCAAGTCCTCCCAGATTGCAGTTCCTAGGGCTTCCACTAGATGTCAACAGTCTTTAGCAAGAGTTTCAGGCTGGGATTTGGAAAAATTTGCCAAAAATCGAAATTTTTCTAGGTGGCTCCCATTTTGGCTGTAGTGTTTCCAAGCACTTGGAAGAGAGCGCGTTCTTTGGTATTTTTCTCCGGCAAAGACAATAATGATCGTTTATTTACATATTAGGGTACCTAAGGTTTGATTATAAACATTGTTTGACGTGTTTGGAAAAGTTTATTAGTAACGTTTGGCATTAATTTTGTATGCATTTTGATGGAGGGAAACAGGGTGGATTATGGAGTGAAGTGCGCCAGCTAAACTGAGTTTTTATGGATATAAAGAAGGACATTATCGAACAAAAGGACCATTTGTGATGTAACTGGGACCTTTTGGAGTGCCAACAGAAGAAGATCATCAAAGGTAAGGTATTTCTTATATAGCTATTTCTGACTTTTGTGTCGCACCTGCCTGGTTGAAATATGTTTTTCATGTGTTTGTATGCGGTGCGTTGTCCTCAGATAATCGCATGGTTTGCTTTCGCCGTAAAGCCTTTTTGAAATCTGACACAGCGGCTGGATTAACAAGAGGTTAAGCTTTATTTTGATGTATTACACTTGTGATATCATGAAAGTTAAATTTTTATAATACTGTAGTTTGAATCTTGCGCCCTACAATTTTACCGGATGTTGGCCAGGTGGAACGCTACTGTCCCACCTGCCCATAAGTTAAGTTAAGAGAAGGCCTAAAGGAGCTAGCGGACCAAATTGGGGCTCTATTACCAGCTGCAAATACCCAGAGGCGAGCCAATCATTTTCTTGGCAGGGACAGCTGAGCAGGCACAGGATGAAATATTCCCATTCCCCAGACCTGGGCGAATGAATGGACAGGGTAAGACTGTCCCAACATTTGGAGTGGGGAGTGAGCAGCGTTGGGTCGTGACACTATGGAAAATGCCGGGAACCGGGACAGGGGGTTGAGGGGATTTCCCCCCGAAACCCTATTATCTGTTACAATTGTAATCGACCGGGACATATTGCAGCCTACTGCCCTATTAACTTCATTGAGATAGGGGGCAGCATTGGGAAGTTTGGAGAGAATAAGACCACTCAGAGTAAGTGGCTCAGCTGAAAGCTATGAGTTGTTTATGAGCCACTGACTCTGAGTGGTCTTATTCTCTCCAAACTTCCCAATGCTGCCCCCTATCTCAAGTGCACGGTGTTTCCTCCGACACATTGGTGCGGTTGGCTTCCGGGTTGGATGGCGCTGTGTTAAGAAGCAGTGCGGCTTGGTTGGGTTGTGTATCAGAGGATGCATGACTTTCAACCTTCGTCTCTCCCGAGCCCGTACGGGAGTTGTAGCGATGAGACAAGATAGTAGCTACTAAAACAATTGGATACCACGAAATTGGGGAGAAAAAGGGGTAAAATTCACTACAAAAATTAATAAAATAAGTTTATCTTTAAAATGGTGTATAATACTTGTATGTTTGAGGAATTTTAATGATGAGATTTCTGTTTGAATTTGACGCCCTGCAATTTCACTGGCTGTCAAGGTGGGACGCTAGCATCCCAATAATCCCAGAGAAGTTAAAGTAGAGCCAATGCAATGTGAAAAATGGTTGCAACCAGAGACCCGTTCATCCGCTCTGTGAAAAAGAAGAAGCTGATATATGGTATGTATACCCTGTGGTAACCACTGTACTTGAAAGATCAAGAAACAAATATATGTGCAGGGTAAAGGTTGAAGGGAAAGAGGTTGAAGCACTGCTGGATTCCAGTAGTATGCTAACCCTGTTGTTGCAAACCTAGTGCCGACTCATAAACTGTTTACAAGTCAGGATATCAGTGTTACGTGCATTCATGGGGATACCCGTCTTTACCCCACAGCCTTAGTTAGTATACAAACCGAGGACGGTCTGCTGGATTATGAGGTCCCAAAGATGTCATATGATGTAATACTGGGTAGATACTTTCCTAACTTTGACGACTATCTAGAACCAGCAGCCATGGCAGGGTCCCTGACTAATTTCAGGACGGCCCAAAACCAGGATCCAACCCTGCAGCAAGCAGATGTGCAGGTCGTAGATGGTACTCCCATAAATGGTTTGGATGATGCCTAATAATTTCCCCCACTTCATCATGAAAAAGGGTTTGGTGTACAGTCTCAAAAATAGGGGTTGATGTGGTGGAACAGTTGTTGGTCCCCACCCGGTACCGGAGGACAGTACTGCATCTAGCTCATGGGCACATTCTGGGTGGACACCTTGGTATCGATAAAACCCGAGACCGGATTGTAAGGAGGTTTTACTGGCCAGGAAATAAGGCTGAAGTGGCTCGGCATTGTGGAGAGTGCACAGAGTGCCAGTTAACAGCTCCCCGACCAGCTGTTAGAAGCCCATTAGTGCCACTCCCCATAATCGAAATGCCATTTGAGAGGATAGTGATGGATATAGTGGGCCCACTACCCAAATCCGCCAGAGGGCACCAATAAATTCTGGTCATTCTAGATTATGCCACTCGCTACCCAGAAGCCATTCCACTTTGGACAATGGCTTCCAAAAATGTCACCAAGGAATATGTGCTCCTTCACCAGGGTAGGGGTTCCAAAGGAGATCCTTACTGACCAGGAGACCCCCTTTATGTCCCGCCTTATGGCGGACCTTTGTAAATTGTGGCAGAACCCACAGTGGGATACACAGTGGGAAGAGGGTTAATCAAACCCCAAATTAAGAAGGTGGAGGCAATTAGAGAATGTCGAAAAAAAGTCAATAAGAAGCAGGTTTGAGCCTTCCTGGGCTGACCGGTTACTACAGAAAGTTCAGCCCAAGTTATGCCACAGTGGCCGCCCCACTCAGACATGACTAGAGCCAGAGGGACAAAAATGGTTAAATGGCATGAAAGGGCCACCAAAGCATTTAGGACATTACAGGAGGCTCTCTGCTGTAATCCAGTGCTGGTGGTACCAGACTTTGAGAGAGAGTTTGTGGTTCAGACGGAGCAGTGCTGTCCCAAGAGGTAGAAGGGGTAGAACACCCCATCCTGTTTTTATGCAGGAAGCTGGAACCACGGGAGACCAACTACTCAGTCATTGAGAAAGAGGCGCTGGCAGTAAAATGGGCTCTAGAAAGCCTGAAATACTACCTGCTGGGGCGCCACTTCACCCTCATCAGTGTCCATGCCCCACTCACCTGGATGCATAGGGCTAAAGAAAAGAACGCTCGGGTGATGCGGTGGTTTTTGAGCCTCCAACCGTTTCACTTTGACTTAAAACACAGAGCGGGGAAAGAAATCGGAAATGTGGATGGGTTATCCCGCATGCACGCATGCTTTGCTGCGGGAGCCCAACCTAGAGGGTCGGATCTAGGGGGGAGATGTGTGGCAAAGAAGGGGGTCGAGTGATAAATGACATATGTGAGAGCAGAACTAATGAACGGGCTCTGCCCTATCACTAAAATGGCCTTCCCGATCAGAGCTACAGATCACAAAATGGCTGACTGCCAAATCTACAATTCCCAGAAGCAAGGGGACCCTCAGAAGGTGGGGCCGACCCACAGATAAAGTGTCAAGACAAACCAGGAAGCGAGAGAGAAAGGGCTGGAAGGATCTGTGAACCATAGAGAAAGAGACAATATATATTGGATTAACCGTATATGAGCTGGACTGTTTGGACCTGGACCTACCGAGAACCCGATTTGTGTACCAAACCCTGCTGTCCTTGACCTTGCCTGCGGCCTGGGTGGATTAGGACGGAGAAACAAACACACAGGTACAGTCCTGTTTGAAACAACTCTCATTATGTGGTTATTTTGGTGACAGTTTCCCCCTTAATCGGTGACAAATGCTCCTAATCTTGAAGAGATTTGCCAAAATACTTCCAAAATTATAGCAAAATGGCTTAAGGACAACAAGTCAAGGTATTGGAGTGGCCATCACAAAGCCCTGACCTCAATCCCATAGAACATTTGTGGGCAGAACTGAAAAAGCATGTGCGAGCAAGGAGGCCTACAAACCTGACTCAGTTACACCAGCTCTGTCAGGAGGAATGGGCCAAAATTCACCCAATTTATTGTAGGAAGCTTGTGGAAGGCTACCCAAAAAGTTTGCCCCAAGTTAAACAATTTAAAGGCAATGCTACCAAATACTAATTGAGTGTGTGTAAACTTCTGACCCACTGGGAATGTGATGAAAGAAATAAAAGCTAAAATCACTCTACTATTATTCTGACATTTCACATTCTTAAAATAAAGTGATGTTCCTAACTGACCCAACACAGGGAATTTTTACTAGGATTAAATGTCAGGAATTGTGAAAAACTGAGTTTAAATGTATTTGGCTAAGGTGTATGTAAACTTCCGACTTCAACCGTATGTGTTGTATTTCTAAATCCGAATTAGCAGTTGATAGGGTGCTAAATAACCATATTGACGATGAGAGTATTAATTAACTATGTACAACACTTGAATTCCTTTTTTTCTTCTTTTTGCACTCTTTCTCCCCCATTTCATTGTGTAACAAGCTGTCATATCGGGTAAGGGACTTTTCTTTGCATCATGTTAGTAACCAATGTATATTCTATCCTGTGTGTGTGTGTTTATTTAATTCTGTGTGATTTATTTAGTTAGTAAATAAATAATTTTGCCAATTTGTGTATAGCTGATTCATCATTGAGACTAGGGTTCCTGCACATTTATAGGATATTACGACGTGTAGAATAAGACTGATGAGGTAAATCATAAGTAATGCATGACTAAGATGATAACGATATATTTATATCTTTAGAGTTAATTCGGGAAACGATAACTCATTAAACAAACATTTTTCATGGTGCCCCAAGAATGCTAATGAGTTAATTGTTACATGAGTAATTTAATCATCATAATAATTAAACATAGTTAATTGATTTTATAAAATAATCGTCATCGCATTAATGGTACCAGTTTCTTCAGTTTCTCTATTATGTCGAGGTAGTTAAATTTATAAATCAGTTCATGGTCCTTGGAGATGACAACACCTAAATATTGAATTTAGTCTCCTGTGATTTTAGAAGGTATATGTTTAAGGAACTCTGGGTTTAAGTCACCTTTAAGAGGCGTTCATTCACCTTTATCCCAGTTTATGGTGTACAGAGAGAGATCTCCAAATGATTCAATGAGCTCCAACAGCTGTGGAAGGGACTCTTCGAGGCATGAGACGAACAAGATGATGTCATCCGCATAGAGCGAGATGCAGTGTTCAACCTTGCCCATGTTTAGCGGAGTAATGGCATCATAGCTAGGGGTTCCATAGCAATTTTGAATAGCAACGGACACAAGGGGCACTCCTGCAGCAGGAACGTTGAAATCGGAGGAGATTTATTGTAATTAGTGAGAACTGAAGCCATATAGTATTTCAACCCAAGAGACAAAACTCTCGCCCAGACCAAACTTATTTATTACTGTCAGAATGTAGTTCCATTTTACTTGGTCAAAATGCTTTTTGAGTGTGTCAAGTGCAAGAATTGCAACTTTAGAATCTTTGTCATGTTTAGAATACATGATATTCATCAGTCGCCTAACATTGGAAAATGAGAATCTGTCTGCGTTAATAAAACCAGTTCGGTCATGATGAAAGTGTCGAAATGCATTTATTTAATCTGTTAGAGTATTTTAGTAAACACCTTAAGGTCGCATCCGAGGAGGGCAATAGGGCAATATGAAGATGGATCTGTTTAATATTTATCTTTCTTTAATATTAGGGAGATTTTGGCTGAGTATAAAGACTCCGGGAACTGCGAGTTTCAATAGAGTGCTTAATCATCCTCAACATAAGAAGTGTAACCTTTTCTGAATAAGCTTTGTTAAACTCGATACCAAGGCCATCAGGGCCAGCCGCTTTACCTTTAGGGAAGGAACGTACTGCAGAGACAACCTCTTCTGAAGTTCTCTGCACTTAGCTCCCTTTGAGCAGAGCCACATAATTTAGGTAGGGAAAGGGAACAGAGGAAATCAGACATTTTTGCAGTATATGCAGTGGTCTTTGAAGTGTAGAGGTCTTGATTAAACTTTATGAAACATGTGTTAATTTCTTTTGGGTCCGTAGTAAAAGCTCCTGTAATAGATTTAATTATATGAATAGCTCTATTGGCCTAAATACCTCTCAGCTGGTACACCAGTAGTTTAACCAGTTTGTCACCCAACTCAAAGCGTTTTTGTTTAATCTTTAATACCATTGTGTTTACTTGTTTAAAGAGAATAGTATTGTGTTCATATTTTAGTTTTATTATGTCATTCAACTTGAAAGACAAGGGTGAATCCATATAATCTCTCTCAAGTACCGGGAGCTGTCCCTGGATTTCTAATCTTGTCTGCCTACAATTATCCTCATATGATGATATATGCCCACCCACAACAGCCTTAAATGCCTCGGATACATCAGCAGTATCATTCTGGGACATATAGTCTGTAATTAAATTGGCTGTTAGTTGGTGAAATTGTGCATCATTGAGTAATGTTGGATTAAATTGCCAGCTGAATTGAGGCTTTGTCCTGCCAAAATCCATTTGAAATAAAACGGGACTGTGATCAGACATTATTATATTATGGTACTTGGTAGAGGTGACGTTAGATGTCAATTTAGAGTCTGTTAAAAATGAGAGAAGAAAGAATAATCCTTATCCGTAGGGTGTTGTAATCTTCAAATATCGACAAGGTTCATTGTTCCAATTAAATTATTCAAGACACCAGTGGAATTCAGTGAAGTGGTAGGACGAGTAGGAAGCCTTTCCATATAATCTCTGCCTGTAGTTAAATGTGTGGTTTATAAATCTGGTGAGAGATTAACATTCCGAAAGAACCCTGGGTCATCGACATTCGGTGCATAAAGATATAAAAATGTTACATGTCGTGATAGAATATGGCCTATTACTATAATAAAGTGGTCATTGGGGTCGTTTATAGTTGAAATATGTTTGAATGGGACAGTTTAAAAACTTATATGGCTACAGCTCTAGCCTTGGATGAAAAAGTTGATTGATAAATCTGTGATACCCAACTACATTTTAATCTCCTTTGCTCAGTATGCTTTATGTGAGTTTCTTGTAGAAACATAATAACTAACCCTAACCCTAACTTGTTCTCAAACCCTGTACATTCCACGAAAGAAGGGTAATGTCGCCACACTGTGGCAAAGTAATAGTTACCAGTAGCCATAATAAGTAATTATTTGGTCCTCAAATATATTCAAATTGTAGCAGTAGGGCTGGCGCAACACGTAAAGAGCAACGAACAAATGAAAAACACAAAAAAACATTCTCCACCTCCCTCCCCTGTCCACTTCCCCAAACGAAGTGGAATATAAATTCCCCCATAAACATTGTGGAACTGCTGGACACTACAGGGAGACATAAGCTAACTAACCAATTTCTAATAAAAAATAAATTAACATACCTTCAGGTGGTCTGACTGGGCCCCCGTCACCTTTATGTCTATAATAATTGCTCTTATAAAATAACTGAATTGAGCCAAACAATGTAGTCAATATGTCCCTACTGAAACAGGGAAACCGGTCAGATGCAGTCTTACCCGCCTGTAGGACTATGACCACGCTGTCGTATCTAAAAATGGCAGGACAATCGGAACTACCTATCATGGTGAACTGCTACTTGGGACAACCCTATCGGTCCTAGGCGTCGGTGGCTATAATGACTCGGCCACCTTTCGAACACCTTCTCTACCATACCATGGGTAAGAGTCAGCCAAACAGGGAAGAGGAGGCCTGATGCTGCTTGGTTACCTGAGCAGTGTAGTTTGGGTATATGTTAATCTGAGCCCCGTTGAAGGACAGGGGGAATTGCTGGCGGGACAAGCACAGAATCGTTTCCTTCTCGGTCGTGGTGTATTTTGGCAGTCATGACACAGGGCCGCGTAGCGAAGATGCGGTGAGCTTGGTCCACTGTTAGGCCTTGGGGGAAATTGTCAATCCCTAACAGTTTTGGTATGAGTTCTGCCATGAACTGTGTTGGTCTGCCCTTCTTAATTTTTTCTTCCAAGCCTGTGATTTTGATATTCGAACGCCTTGAACATCCCTCGAGGTCAATTATCTTGAGTTTTATAGCTTTCTTTGCTGTTAGTAACTCTTCATACTGTCCCTCGAGGGTGGTGATGTGTGTCTCGTGGTTACCTGCGTTTCCTTTCAGGTCAACAATGCGGGTTGTATGGTCAGCTAGGGAGGTTTGCACTGATTGTAAGGATGAGTCGAGATGATTAAATCGAGCGTTCATGTCCTCTTCCATTTTCTTGATAGCTGATAATATAATAATCGGTGAAGACTCCGAGTCAGGGTTAGCCATGCTAACCATTACAGCCAAGCTAACACAAGCATCGCCATCCTCATCTTGTGCTGTGGTGGGGACTTTGCCATCTTTCTTGCCAGTTGTTTTTGGATTAATTAGTTTCCCCTTGGCCGTGTTTCTCATAGAGTTGTTCATTGTATCAGTTTGGCAGGGCAAAAGTAGAATTTAAGTCAAATTTAAGCAAGGGTGAGGATGAGGTAGTTTGAAAAGCATCTACTCCATGTGGTGCTCACTAGCGCCCCTATCCCTCTGTCCATATCCTTTGATATTTAGTGAGTTATTAGTCCAGTTGTGACCAGCAATAGGGGAGTGATTGAGCACAAGTGCACAAAATATGTACATTTCTAGACATCCTTGAAAGAGTCAGGTAAAGAGCTTTTTTTTCTTAAAGGGGCAGTGTTGTATTTTGAGACAGACTTGAATAAGACAAGTGGATAAGCAGGTTAATGTCAAGCCGTGTCTTTTTTAAAGCCTCATGGAATGTAAGGCCTACATTGAACACCACACATTGGCTGCAACTGTAGGCTGAATGATAGAACAGCTATTTCCATATCACTATTAAAACTGTCAGGTCACTGTTAAAACTGTAAGTGTTCACAGTAAACGCCTGCTGGAAGTTGCACAGAATTCTCACAACATTCAATTTTGCGCTCAGCAGACCTGAAATTTTCTCTGTGCCGGAAAGAATTTGAGGGAACATGGCTAATATACGGTAGAATGGGGCTGGTCAAATGGTAATTTTAATGAATGGAGGGACTTCGGGGCTGCAGTTTTTTTTTCCTGTGAGAGATGAGTGGTTTTTAACAGTACTGTTGGAAAGGAAGTGGAGCGGTTGGGAAGGACAGGGAGCGCAGATTTTCGATCTCTCAACTTCGCACAAATATTCCCTGGGAGGTCAAATTAAAATGTAATTGAAATCATCACATGCTTCATAAACAACTTGTGGGTTCAAGGGGTACCAGTACAGAGTCGATGTGCAGTGGTAGATACTGTATGTACATACAGTATAACTAGGAATAAAGTGACTAGGAATAGGATAGATAATAAACAGTGGCAGCAGCGTAGGTGATGAGTCAAAAAAGGTTTTGCAAAAAGGGTCGGTACAGATGGTCCGGGTAGCTATTTGGTTAACTATTTAACTAACTATTTAGCAGTCTTATGGCTTGGGGGTAGAAGCTGTTCAGGGTCCCGTTGGTGTCCAGACTTGGTGCATCAGTATTGCTTGCCGTGCTGTAGCAGAGAGAGCATTTCATGACTTGGGTGGCTGGAGTCTTTGAAGATTTTTAGGGCCTTCCTCTGACACCACCTGGTATAGAGGTCCTGGATGGCAGGAGCTCGGCCCCAGTGATGTTCCGGACCCATACACATTACCTTCTGTCGCGCCTTGCAATCGGATGCCGAGCAGTTTCCATACCAGGTAGTGACGCAGCCAGTCAAGATGCTCTCAATCGTGCATCTTTAGTGCATTAGAGATTGTGCGGATCTTTTGGGGCGGTCTGCGAATTGTAGTGGATCCAGGGTGTCTGGGATGATGGTGTTGATGTGAGCCATGACTAGCCTTTCAAAGCATTTCATGGCTACAGATGTGAGTGCTACAATCATAGTAATTTAGACAGGTTACCTTGACGTTCTTCGGCTATAATGGTCTGATTGAAATATGTAGATATTACAGAATGGGTCAGGGAGAGGTTGAAAATATCAGTGAAGACACTTGCCAGCTGATCAGTGCATGCTCTGAGTACACGTCCTTGTAATCCGTCTGACCCTGCGGCCTTGTAAATGTTAGACCTTTACAGGTTAACTCATATTCTCTTCTGAGAGCGGAACAGCTGGTGCTCTCATATAAGGTTCAGTGCTACTTTCCTCAAAGCAAGCATAGAAGGCATTTAGATTGTCTGGTGGGCTGGGCAGCTCATGGCTGGGTTTCCTTTTGTAATCTGAAACGGCGTAGTAGGATTCGATCTTAGTACTGTGTTGACATTGCTTGTTTGATGGCTCGTCGGAGGTCTTATAAGTCTGGATTAATGTCCCGCTCCTTGAAAGTGGCAGCTCTAGCCTTTAGCTCAGTGTGAATGTTGTCTGTAATCCATGGCTTCTGGTTGGGATATGTATGCACGTACGTACGTATGTATGTACGTACGTACAGTCACTGCGGGGACATTGTCATCGATATCGCTTATTACTGTAATGAAGCCCGTGACTGATGTGAACCTATTCCAGTCTGTGCAAGAGAAACAGTCCTGTAGTTTAGCACCCTGTCACACCCTGATCTGTTTAACCTGTCTTTGTGATTGTCTCCACCTTCCTCCATGTGTCGCCCATCTTCCCCATTATCCCCTGTGTATTTATACCTGTGTTCTCTGTTGGTCTGTTGCCAGTTCATCTTGTTTGTCAAGTCAACCAGTGTTTTTGTTTCTCTGCTCCTGCTTTTCCCAGTCTCTCTTTTTTTCTTGCCCTCCTGGTTTTGACCCTTGCCTGTCCTGACTCTGAGCCCGCCTGCCTGACTATTCTGCCTGCCCCTGACCCTGAGCCTGCCTGCCGACCTGTACCTTTGCCACACCTCTGGATTATTGACCTCTGCCTATCGTGACCCTGAGCCTGCCTGCCATCCGGTACCATTTCCTCCTCTGGTTTACTGACCCCTGTCTGCCTTGACCTGTCTATTTTCCTGCCCCTGTTGGATTATTAAACAATTGTTAATTCAACGTTGTCTGCATCGGGGTCTTACCTTCATACCTGATACGCCGTATTGAGCGTGTCACTGGTATTTCCTGTTTGAGTTTTAGCTTGGCAGCAGGAATCAGCAGGATAAAGTTCTGGTCAGATTCGCCAAATGGAGGGAGAGCTTTTTTCTGTGTGTGGAGTAAAGGTGATCTTGAGTTTTGTCTAGGTGATCTAGGTGCTGCCAACCAAAACATTGTGTCCACTCTTGCCCGTTGTGTGTTCCCAGCCACGTGTCTGGGCCTGGCTGCATCTTGACTGCTCAAAACTAATATCGAACGTATGATGTTATATGTGCACTGTTACAAAACCTTCAAGCCATTTCTGTGATGGATATATTTGGGGTTATTGGAGGGTTTTGAAGGTTTCAGTGTCTTGTGTTGGCCATGTTGTTCATGTCACAGGACCTGATTCCTTGGGGAACCACTTGTCTAGCCATGTGTATTTTTTTTCTATTTGGGTTTATTTTATGCACTTTGAAATTATTCTGTGTAATGAAAAGTGCTTCACTAATGTAATCCATTATTATTATTATTATTATTTCATTAGTTGACCCAGGCCCAGCAGTGGCCCATGTGTCCACAATGGCAGTGTTGCTGTTGGCTGGGGTTCTGTTGTGCTTATTATCAAAGACGTCTCTGACATGTCACAGTTTCCCCTACTAGGCTTGACCTACCCTCAGCCAGGAAACACTGAACGTGTGTGTGTGCATGTCTACCAACTAATTTAAGTGTGTGTGTGTGTGTATGCAACACCAGTGGGCATGGCCTCTTGCAAATTACTCATATTTTCTCCCTGTAATTCCCCCAGCCTAACCAGACAGCAATCTGTCACACTCCACTGCAGGAGCCAAACAACATACTGTATCTCTCATCCAGTTATACACAGGACCATCATATGTATGGACAGCAACCTCAACTACTCTCTCACAGCATGTCCTCTCAGCCCATGTGCTTTTAAACCATTGCTGGGCCCTCAGCTACCATTCCTTTAGTGTACCAATCTACAGGGAGCTTCCATGTCTTATATTTTTTGCTGTACATTCTTTAAGTGGGATTTTTCAGAGACCCTAGAGAGGCCAGCGGGAAACAAATGGTAACTCATACGCCCGGGCCCCTTACCTGAGTGCTATTTAATAAACCTCTCGTAAAGACCAGCGTGCCTGGCCAATGGGGACTCTCCTTCACATCTTGGCATGGGCAGCTTTTTGATTGCCCATTTTTATTTATTTTTATTTAACCTTTATTTTTGAGTCATACTGAGGGGTCTCTTTTACAGATGAGCCTACTCATCAGATTACACTCACAGCTCTCTGGCCTAATGGGGCAAACCTGTCACGCCCTGATCTGTTTTCACCTGTCCTCCATATTGTCTCCACCCCCTCCAGGTGTCGCTTATTTTCCCCAGTGTAATTATCCCTGTGTTTCCTGTCTCTCTGTGCCAGTTCGTCTTGTATATTTAGTCAAATCAACCAGATTGTTTTTACCGTACTCCTTTTTGCTATTCTCCTTTTTCTAGTGCTCCCGGTTTTGACCCTTGCCTGTTTCTGTACTATTTACCCGAGTACCGGCCATTCTAACGGACTTGACCACGAGCCCGTCTGCCACTCAGTACCTCCTGGACTCTGATCTGGTTTTGTCCTTTTGCCTGTCCACAACCATTCTCTTGATTACCCCTTTGGATTATTAAACATTGTAAGGTAACACCCCCCTGAAATGTACAAAAATGAATGGGAAGTCATTGGCACTGGACAAACCATATACACGGTGCCCAATACCACTCAATTCGGCGTCGTTTCGTTCAAAGTTGATTGCAAATGCCATATGGCAAATGCCAAGTGCAACACTTTAAAAATCCAACAGATGGCGAGTGCGCTCTTTTTCATATTTCAAATGTAACAAGTCAACATCCAAAAGTAACATTTTTAAAAACGAAAAAAAAAAAATCTAAAACTTATCACCCCCATACCTAAGGGAACATTTTGACATTTGCCATATGGTTAGTGAGAAAGTCCACATTGCAAATGTATGGTCCCTTACTAGACGTCCGAAAATGTTTCTAAAATTCGCGGACGGCGTAGGGCCGTGCGGCAGGGGCGAATCTTCCAGGAAGTCATCCAACTCTCTCTCTCTGACATTCGTTTCCGTTTTATAAAATAATCCAATTTTGGTCATTTTTCCGCTGTCCCGGTAAATCCCACAAGAGGGCGAATGGAATCATATTGCAAATGTACAAAACATCACGAATCACGACGTGGTCTTATCTCCTAAACTGAAAATACTTAAAACTCTAAATTCTATAATTGCCTACCCCAAGGAGGATATGTGTTAACTTTCAGCTTCCTGTGTAAACCGGAAGTGCCTTAAAAGTGTGTCGTAGGTGCTGTTTCGAAGGGTTAAAAGGTCAGATCTTTTCAAAACTTCATATGTGTGATTAGGCAACCCTCATGAACTGTAAGTCAGTCATTTCTCCCAACAGATGTCAAAGAAAAGCTCTCTCTCACACACACACACACACACACACACAGCAAGGATGGAGTGAAAAAGTGCGGTGCTCAAAGACAGAGACAACAATGGAATTTCCATATTCTCAAGGCCGTGCCGAGTTCAACGAGATGCCCGGCTTGACCGTAGCTCGCTCGGTCTAAGCGCAAGCGACCATGAGAAAAAGTAGGCCCATAATGAAGCCTGGCACTAATTTTCATTTGCTTTTGGGTGACAGTGGGAGAACCTTTAGGGTGAGAAGCACATTTTGACCACAGGAACGTTCCTGAGGTCCTCCCGATCTGTGCAAGCCTAACCGTGACCGTGTGGCATTAACCCTTAACAGTTAAAAGAAGGTGTTTACATCAAACAGTTTTCAATGACTTCTCTCCCCATAGTAATACATTGCCTGCACCCCTAAATTCAACCTGAAGCCTATGTGGGTTATGAATGCCGTATGAACCTGTCTTTGATGACAATCCATCAGGCCACTATGAGGTCTACCTGTGTTGATTCTAAGCTTCCTGGATCAACCGGAAGTGGTTAAAATCACCCTAAAAGTGTTTTTCCATACCCAGCCAGCAATTTTTGTAAATCGGTCAGTTCTTAACGTAAAGACTTAAAACTCAGGATTCTGTAAAAGCATACCCCAATGAGGATATTTCTTTACGTTTAGCTTCCTGTGCCAACCGGAAGTGCCATATTTAGTGTCACCGAGGCTGTTTCGAAGGGTTAAAAACGTCAGATCTTTCCAAAACTTCACATGTGCGATTAGGCAACCCTCATGAACTGTAAATCAGTCATGTCTCCCATTAAATTTCCAAGAAAAACTAAATCACACACACACAGCTTGGAAGGAGGGACACATTGGGGTGCGTAGAGACAGACAGCACCTGCAATAGTTAACTTTGTTCAAACTATTTAAGAACCGTCAGACCTAGAGTTCTGAAACTTTAGAAACCTGTTCTAGAGCTCACGTCGATAGTGCGTGGTGAGTTATGTGGCTCTAGAAGGTTCTCGGACCGAGAAACAGCCTCGTAGCCTTTGCAATAACTTCAATTCATTTTTGCATCATGAAAATGCCGACATTTAGAAATGTCCCAGAGTCGCAAGACTAGGTGCATTGCGACCGCCTCGGCCCATATAGACGGACCCCAACGTTTCTGTCTGATAGCTCATTCAAGGACCCCGTAGCAAGTCATGGGAAAAAAGTGGATTTTCAGCACCAATTAAGGTCTTGCTCGGGCACCAAATGACCTATTGAGCCGAAACTTGGGATTCGGGGTCACCTCAGATAGGCCTACACATAATGTCAGAACTGGAACCGCAGCTAGAACGTAACTACGTGTTTTACGTTTTTATTATGGTTTGAACAGAAGGTGTTGTGAATTTTGGGCCAGCTCTGAAGTATGTGATAGTTGGCTTCTAAACGTGTTGGAAAAAGTGGGTGTGGTGTCAGTTTGTATCAGTTTGGTGTCAGAATGATATCTAATTGACTGATGGACGGTGACTTGCTGGTGACTTTTGTCCATTTGCAATATGTTTAAACAGTGAGGTACCATCACCAAAGTGACATTCTGAAATCAACCCCAACGCACGATGGAGAGGAACCAGAATCACTGCCCAGCCATCCCGAGTTCATCGGGCCAGTCAATTTCGCATTCCTGCAGGATTTTTGAGCATGCCAAATTCGTGATGGTAAATGCCCATGGAACCATATTGCAAATGCACAGTGCATTTGCAACAGTGAAAAAACATCACCAAATGGGCATGATGAAATCAACACAAAGAGCGATGGAGAGTAACCGCTATCACTGCCCGGCCATCCTGTGTTCATCAGGCCAGTCAATTTTGCATTTCGGCAGGAGTTTTGAGCATGACAAATTCGTGATAGTAAATGCCTATTGAAACTTATTGCAAATGCACGTGCATTTGCAATATGATTCAACTGTGAAAAGCATCACCAAATGGACATGATGAAATCAACACAACGAGTGATGGAGAGGCTCCACTATCACTGCCCGGTTATCCCGAGTTCATCAGGCCAGTCAATTTTGCATTTCTGCAGTATTCCTATGCCTGTTATACTATGCCTGTTCGGGCGTTGCTCGGCGGTCGTCGTCACCGTCCTACTAGCCGCCACCGTTTTTTCTATTTCTGTGTTTGGCCTGATATGGTTCTCAATCAGAGGCAGCTGTTTATCATTGTCCCTGAATGAGAACCATATTTAGGTAGCCTGGGTTTCACTGTTGGTTTGTGGGTGTTTGTTTCCATGTGAGTGTTTGTCGCCACACGGTACTGTTTCGGTTTGGTTATTTCGCCACACGGTACTGTTTCGGTTTGGTTATTTCACGTATTAGTTTATTGTTTTTGTATTTCATAGTGTTCAGTACTTTTCTTATTAAAATCATCATGAACACTTACCACGCCGAATCTTGGTCCGATCCTTACTCCTCTTCAGATGAAGAATCTGCCGTTACAGAAACACCCACCACAAAAGGACCAAGTGCGTGATAACGGGCAGCAGCAGCAGAGAACACAAGACTCCTGGACTTGGGAGGAAATTCTAGACGGGCACAGCCAGGGGAATATCGCCGCCCCAAAGCAGAGCTGGAGGCAGCGAAGGCGGCGAGGCGCTGGTATGAGGAGGCAGCACGGCAGCGCGGTTGGAAGCCCGAGAGTCAGGGGGGCACACAGCGAGTGTGGCGAAGCCAGGTAGGAGACCTGCGCCAACTTCCTGTGCTTACCGGAGAGAGAGCGGGACCGGGCAGGCACCGTGTTATGCGGTTTCCACAGTGCGTGTGCATAGCCCGGTGCAGTACATTCCAGCTCCCTGTATCGGCCGGGCTAGAGTGGGCATCGAGCCAGGTGCCACGAAGCCGGCTTTACGCATCAGGTCTCCAGTGCGTCTCCTCGGGCCGGCATACATGGCACCAGCCTTACACATGGTGTCCCTGGTTCGCCAGCACAGCCGGCAGGTCGGGCTACGGGGAGCAATCAACCAGGTAAGGTTGGGCAGGCTCGGGGCTCAAGAGCTCCAGTACGCCTGCACGGTCTGGTCTATCCAGTGCCACCTCCACGCACCAGCCTTCCGGTGGCAGCCCCCCGCAACAGGCTGTCTCTCCGTTTTCTGCCTACAGGGTCTCCCGCCTGTCCAACGCCGCCAGAGTCTCCCTCCTCTCCAGCACCGCCAGAGTCTCCCGCCTGTCCTGAGCCGCCAGAGTCTCCCGCCTGTCCTGAGCCGCCAGAGTCTCCCGCCTGTCCTGAGCCGCCAGAGTCTCCCGCCTGTCCTGAGCCGCCAGAGTCTCCCGCCTGTCCTGAGCCGCCAGAGTCTCCCGCCTGTCCTGAGCCGCCAGAGTCTCCCGCCTGTCCTGAGCCGCCAGAGTCTCCCGCCTGCCGGAGGTGTCCTTTATGCCAGCGCTGCCGGAGACTCCCGCCTGGCCGGCACTGCCGGAGTCTCCCGCCTATTCGGGACCCATTTCTAGGGTCCCCAGTCCAAGGTCGGTGGCGAGGGTCGCCGCTTTAAAGAGGCCACGAAGGCGGGTGAAGAGGCGAACCAGAGCTATGGTGAAGTGGGGTCCACGTCCTGCACCAGAACCGCCTGTGTTGTTTGGCTTATAATTTTTGTGTGCCGTATTAAAGAGCACTTTTCACAACTGGAACTCTCTGCGCCTGATTCCTTCACCCACCTAGTCCCGCGTGACACATATGACATAATGTCGATAATATGCATATTTATATCCACAAATCTCGGTTTACTTTGGCGCCATGTTCAGAAATGCCTCCAAAATATCCGGAGTAATATTATTAATTACAGAGAGCCACGTCATATAACAGAAATACTCATCATAAACTTTGACGAAAGATACGTTTTACATATAATTAAAGATACACTGGTTGTTAATGCAACCTCTGTGTCAGATTTTTTTTAAACGTTACGAAGAAAGCATATCATGCCATATAATCTGAGACGGCGCTCAGAAGTAAATATATTTCTCCGCCATGTTGGAGTCAACAGAAATACAAAATTACATCACAAATATTCCCTTACCTCTGATCTTTCATCAGCATACAGTGCAAGGATTCCTAGTTCCACAATAAATTGTTGTTTTGTTCCATAATGTCCATTACTAGTGTCCAATTTGCTATTTTTCCTAGCACGTTTAGTTCACATGTCCAAAAGCTGGCGCTGGTCCAGGCGAACTCAGACAAAAAATTCAAAAAATTATATTCCAGGTCGAATAAACTGGTCAAACTAAGTAGAGAATCAATCTTCAGGATGCTATTATCATATATATCCAATAACGTTCCAACCTGAGTATTCGTTTTTGTCTCCTGAGTAATGGAACGCAAGGCATATAATGACTACTGGGCGTAACCAGGAACTAGCATTCTGCCAGACCAGTGACTCAAATAGCTGCCATCCGGTCCCACATCACACGTTCTACTAACTGTTGACATCTAGTAGAAAGCGTAGGAATTGCGAACAGATCCATATCTTATTTGGATGTGAATAGGCGATGAGTTGAAAATCAAGCAGCCCCAGAATTTCCACTTCCTGTTTGGAAGTTTGCCTGCCCTATGAGTTCTGTTATACTCACATACATAATTCAAATAGTTTTAGAAACTTCAGGGGGTTTTCTATCCAATAGTAATAATAAATCAAATCAAATCAAATCAAATTGTATTTGTCACATACACATGGTTAGCAGATGTTAATGCGAGTGTAGCGAAATGCTTGTGCTTCTAGTTCCGACAATGCAGTAATAACGAACAAGTAATCTAACTAACAATTCCAAAAAACTACTGTCTTATACACAGTGTAAGGGGATAAAGAATATGTACATAAGGATATATGAATGAGTGATGGTACAGAGGAGCATAGGCAAGATACAGTAGATGGTATCGAGTACAGTATATACATATGAGATGAGTATGTAAACAAAGTGGCATAGTTAAAGTGGCTAGTGATACATGTGTTACATAAGGATGCAGTCGATGATATAGAGTACAGTATCTACGTATGCATATGAGATGAATAATGTAGGGTAAGTAACATTATATAAGGTAGCATTGTTTAAAGTGGCTAGTGATATATTTACATCATTTCCCATCAATTCCCATTATTAAAGTGGCTGGAGTAGAGTCAGTGTCGTTGACAGTGTGTTGGCAGTAGCCACTCAATGTTAGTGGTGGCTGTTTAACAGTCTGATGGCCTTGAGATAGAAGCTGTTTTTCAGTCTCTCGGTCCCAGCTTTGATGCACCTGTACTGACCTCGCCTTCTGGATGACAGCGGGGTGAACAGGCAGTGGCTCGGGTGGTTGATGTCCTTGATGATCTTTATGGCCTTCCTGTAGCATCGGGTGGTGTAGGTGTCCTGGAGGGCAGGTAGTTTGCCCCCGGTGATGCGTTGTGCAGACCTCACTACCCTCTGGAGAGCCTTACGGTTGAGGGCGGTGCAGTTGCCATACCAGGCGGTGATACAGCTCTCGATTGTGCATCTGTAGAAGTTTGTGAGTGCTTTTGGTGACAAGCCGAATTTCTTCAGCCTCCTGAGGTTGAAGAGGCGCTGCTGCGCCTTCCTCACGATGCTGTCTGTGTGAGTGGACCAATTCAGTTTGTCTGTGATGTGTATGCCGAGGAACTTAAAACTTGCTACCCTCTATGCATATATTAGCATCTGGGACAGAGTAGGAGGCAGTTCACTATGGGCACGCAATTCATCCAAAGTGAAAATGCTGCCCCCTATCCCTATAAGGTTTTAAGTCAAAGGTTGTGAAGACTTTATGAATCCACTGTAGTTTGTTTTACATGCAAACTGTAACGGTTAAACTAATAGAACAGGGTACATATACACATGACATAATTGTGTTCATGGACTTTAAGAAGTTATTCAACTACCAACGGGCAACCATGGATTAAAATAGCATAACTCTCTATTTACCCCCTCGGCTTAAGTTTTATACTTCAGCCTAATGCAATAACATTTTACAAAACAGACTGTATGAGCTCCAGTACAGTTCATTTGACAGTTGATACTTTCCCAAGGAAGTCTATTCTTCCTGCTGACAATAAGTAATTGATCCCTGCTCTGCCATGGACTAGTTACTACAACAGGATCTATTACAGTGAGTACTCTATGGGTGCAATTGAACGTTTCTGTGTTATTGTTATGACCGGTGTCCCAAAGAATGTGGACTTCAAGGTTTAGGATGGGAAACTTGCCAGGCCTAAATAACCTAATTATTAACCTCTGAGCACTGTAGCACATTTTATTTGCATTGTTATTGATGATTAGACAATTAGCTGATGTGAGACAAGTGATGCCATCTGCTCATCAATTAAGGGTGCCTAATATTCATTTAAACTTTAGTGCTGCAACCCATAACACAAACCCAACTATTCACGGCTTTCCCTATCTTGAGTTTGGCCAAAAGCAATCTATCATTTGTTCTGATGAACTGAAAATGGCTCAAATTCTAGAAGAAAATAGTGCCATCCAGTAGCAAATAAGTACATTTCACAACATTACAGTATTCATAGGCTGTATCAAATAGAGAATGTCACTAGTCACCCACATATCTACCAGTAGACCTATCTAGTGTTATTCTGCTTTCACTAAACGAGCTGACATGTTTGTTTTTTCCATTTATTTTCGAAAGGGAAGGAAAAGGTGATGAGCCATCGGTGGAAGGTTTTTCAAAGGATTCTGAAGGCAATAATTGAATCCAACGTAGACATTGGTGGGTGAGGGGTACTTGTTGTGGATGGTGCTGACGACGCAACATAATAACACTCTTCATGACCAGAGCCTGACTATCATCTTGCAGTAGAGGGCAATTCACCCATTGTTAATTCACCCCTTGCCTTTAGAGAGAAAAGTTTGGCTCCCTAACTCCCAGGGTCAGAGAGTGGGTTCAGAGGAGATTTTCTACAGTATCAGTGCAGTACAGTAGCATTGGCTAGCTAGGTAGTGGTTGGTAGGATAAAGTGACTGGATTGGAACAGTAAACTATACAGTAATAACAGAGTAGGTTGGGTGGGTACATTGCAGTTGAGTCAAGTACAGATGTAGGATCTTATTTTAAGCCAATTTGCTTCAAAAGGAAAACAATCCTGCAGCAACAGGAAATGTGAATTACTATGTGGATTATAATTAATAGACATACATGAAGACATACATCCAAGTTGGCCTTAACCGGTTTTGATTACCATTTGTGTGGTGGCTGTGATTAGCTAGCAGGAGCTCTCAGTGGGGTGTCGGCACCAGAGTGGAAACGTTCATTATGTCCTTTTCGAGCTACAGTGACAGGGCAGGAGTCAGAATTGGGACCGGCGTGCAGCTACAACCTCAGCCTTGTCTGGTCTTGGAACACTGGCTATGTTCTTTGGTGGTCATCTTGGAAGTTGTACATGGGAGAGCAGGTCCTTGCACACCAACGTCTTGTCCTCCTGTCTTTTCAGCAACACACTCTACCGGGTCCAACAGGAAGGTCTGTTTTGTTGGCTCGTACATTTTCTTAGCAACCCAGGATTTGGTTTGTTTTGGAAAACCAATACAGCACCTGGGTGTGCCTAAGAATAAATTAAACAACAATTAGCCATTTTCCCACATCTGCATAAGATTTACACACTAAGTCTGCCATTCACCTCAAGCTCAACCTTGACAAAAGGGAGCTGCTCCTCCTTCTGGGGATGGCATGCCTGCTGAAAGACCTCTCTGCATCACGGTTGACAACTCCACAGTGTTGCCCTCCCAGAGTGCTAAGAACTTTGGCGTGACCCTGCACAACACCTTGTCTTTCTCTGCAAACATCAAAGCAGTGACTCACTCCTGCAGGTTCATGCTCTACAACATCCTTAGAGTACAACCCTACCTCACACAGGAAGCGGCCCAGGTCCTAATCCAGGTAACTTGTCACCTCCTGTCTGGACTACAGCAACTCACTGTTGGTTGGGCTCCCCGCTTGTCGGGAACGCTGCAGCCCACCTGGTTTTCAACCTTCCCAAGTTCCCCCATGTCACCCCACTCCTCAGCACACTTGATTGGCTTCCAGTTGAAGCTCGCATTCACTACAGGACCATGGTGCTTGCCTACAGAGAAGCAAGAGGACCTGACCCTCCTTACCTTCAGCCTATCCTCAAATCTTACACCCCAACCCACTGCTGGTTTCTTTGCCCCTCCCTCTTCAAACAGTAATTTAAATAATCCCCCTCACCTCAACCCCCCCCCCCCCCCCCCCCCAAACAAAAAACACTTGGCCAACACTTGCACTTGACCCTGTGATATGTCATTTGTGGTGATTTGTGGTTACATCTGTAATTACACTGTAATAAGCATTGTAGTTCATTTTAATAGCACATAGTTACACTGTAATAACAACAGGTAACTGGTGGCAATTGCAGTCTGTAATTACAGAGGTGTAACAGCAAATTCTTTTTACCATGTGTTAGGTTCTTATTTTTCAGAGTAAATAACCCACGCACACTAGAGAAGCTTTAACCAAGTTTAATTCTCCACAAAGGTTCTGTACAGCTGTAATCAGGAAACCCAACATTTGTCCCATCCAGATATTTATATCCCACTTAAGATACTCCTCCTTCTCTCGAATCCTTGCATTTTGTGGCTCTACAAGAAGCTAATAAAGAGGGTAACAGGATACCCCTCACCTCCTGACCTCAACCCCTCTTTCATCAATACACAGATGTCCATCTGTCTTTCCTGTATCAACACGTCGCTCTCCTCTCCTCCATCAAACACATTCCACATTCCTTTTGGCTTTCTACAGAGAACCCTTAACTTTCTCCTTAGATTCTATGCTTCTTCTCTATTTAACATCTCAATGGACCCAACACATGCTTGTTACAAATTTCTTCTCAGCTGCATCCGATTCAGTAATAACTGTCACAAGTTTGTAATCTCTTGTGGACAGATGCGCTGGGTGTCCGAGATTGCAAAGGTTGGAAGATCAATAGGCTCTAATTACCTACCCATGCATGCGCACTCTTCAAAATCTCCACTCAATGCTGTTGCTAGCACTTGCTCCCAAAAAGTGTAACATTTGGGTTAACTTTGTTGAGTTCAAATAAACAGATCAGATACAGTATATCACAAAAGTGAGTACAGCACTCACATTTTTGTAAATATTTGAGTATATCTTTTCATGTGACAACACTGAAGAAATGACACTTTGCTACAATGTAAAGTAGTGGGTGTACAGCTTCTATAACAGTGTAAATTTGCTTTCCTCTCAAAATAACTCAACACACAGCCATTAATGTCTACACCGCTGGCAACAAAAGTGAATACACCCCTAAGTGAAAATGTCCAAATAGGGCCCAATTAGCCATTTTCCCTCCCCGGTGTCATGTGACTCGTTAGTGTTACAAGGTCTCAGGTGTGAATGGGGAGCAGGTGTGCTAAATTTGGTGTCATCGCTCTCACACTCCCTCATACTGACGGGTCACTGGAAGTTCAACATGGCACCTCATGGCAAAGAACTCTCTGAGGATCTGAAAAAAAGAACTGTTGCTCTACATAAAGATGGCCTGGGCTATAAGACGATTGCCAAGACCCTGAAACTGAGCTGCAGCACGGTGGCCAAGACCATACAGCGGTTTAACTGGACAGGTTCCACTCAGAACAGGCCTCGCCATGGTCGACCAAAGAAGTTGAGTGCACATGCTCAGCGTCATATCCAGAGGTTGTCTTTGGGAAATAGACATATGAGTGCTGCCAGCATTGCTGCAGAGGTTGAAGGGGTCAGCCTGTCAGTGCTCAGACCATACGCCGTACACTGCATCAAATTGGTCTGCATGGCTGTCGTCCCAGAAGGAAGCCTCTTCTAAAGATGATGCACAAGCAAGCCCGTAAACTGTTTGCTGAAGACAAGCTGGATTACTGGAACCATGTCCTGTGGTCTGATGAGACCAACATAAACTTATTTGGTTCAGATGGTGTCAAGCGTGTGTGGCGGCAACCATGTGAGGAGAACAAAGACAAGTATGTCTTGCCTACAGTCAAGCATGGTGGTGGGAGTGTCATGGTCTGGGGCTGCATGAGTGCTGCTGGCACTGGGGAGCTACAGTTCATTGAGGGAACCATGAATGCCAACATGTACTGTGACATACTGAAGCAGAGCATGATCCCCTCCCTTCGGAGACTGGGCAGCAGGGCAGTATTCCAACATGATAACGGCCCCAAACACACCTCCAAGACGACCACTGCCTTACTAAAGAAGCTGAGGGTAAAGTTGATGGACTGGCCAAGCTTGTCTCCAGACCTAAACCCTATTGAGCATCTGTGGGGCATCCTCAAACGAAGGTAGAGGAGTGCAAGGTCTCTAACATCCACCAGTTCCGTGATGTCGTCATGAAGTAGTGGAAGAGGACTCCAGTGGCAACCTGTGAAGCTCTGGTGAACTCCATGCCCAAGAGGGTTAAGGCAGTGCTGGAAAGTGATGGTGGCCACACAAAATATTGACACTTTGGGCCCTATTTAGACATTTTCACTTAGGGGTGTACTCACTTTTGTTGCCAGCTGTTTAGACATTAATGGCTGTGTGTTGAGTTATTTTGAGGGGACAGCAAATTTACACTGTTACACAAGCTGTACACTCACTACTTTACATTGTAACAAAGTGTCATTTCTTCAGTGTTGTCACATGAAAAGATATACTCAAATATTTACAAAAATGTGAGTGGTATACTCACTTTTGTGATATACTGTGTAGGTCAAGCTCACTGACTAGGTCTACAGACGGGTGTAGAACATTACCCATCCTGACAACCTGGCACTAATTTTAAGGTTTCCGGAATCGCCGTCCAAGTGGGAGGATAAACACACTAGTACAAGACAGAGTACATGTAATATCTGCATAAGTACAATGCAATTACTAGGTGTTGTGCAGTATTTAGCTAGTTAGAAATTAAGTGTATTTTGAGGGGTACTTACGTGTACTTACTTACATATATACATATATACATTATTACCTTACCCATGCTGACAACCTGGCCCTTTTTTTAATGTTTCCAGAAATGCCATCCAAGTACAAAAATAAACACACTACTACGCCATAGAGTACATGTAATATCTGCATAAGTGTAATGTAATCAATAGGAGTTACACAGGATATAGCTAGTTAAAATGAAGTGCATTTCATTACCAAGTGAAAATATCTACAAACAAAATATAAGCTTCTACTTTAGTCAACTTTATTGCAACATGTAAAAATACCCTACATTTCTTGCAAAATAATAAGGATGTGTAATTGTTAAACATTTTATGAATTAGATTAAACAAAGATATAGACTAGCCAACAGTATAGTGAGTAGCCTAGATCATATCCTGGAGTATCCTCAACAGTTCACGTTTGTTGTAGCCCCAGACAAACACACCTGATTAACTCACATATCTCTTGATGATTAGTTGAGTAATTGAATCAGGTGTGTTTGTCCGGAGCTTCAATAAAAATGTGGCTTAGATAGCTCATTTAGAAAAACGGGATGGTCTTTTTCCTCCTTTTTAACATTACAAAATGGAAATCAACAACTGTGTCTGTCTTAATCTGTTTATTGCTTGTAAGCATTGTCCTAACCCAGAGTCTGAGACCTTGTACGAATCTGTGTTAGAGAAGAATACATGACAATTTAGCATAGACACTCTATTACCTTAGTTATTATCATCATGATTTCTATAGTTTAGACATATAGCTAGGCCTACCTACCTACCTAGCTAGGTCATTGTTGTGCTATCCCGCTAACAATACTAGTTCACTAATAAGTTAGCTATTGGTTAGATACATTGAAAAGGAACTAACATTACTCATAGTGTGTTGACACAAGTAGCTAGCTAGCTAATGCTAACATGCTAAGTGTGTCTAACATAGTAACCCGAGAACAGCTCTAGACTTTTGGGGACCCTGAACGAGATTGGTTGGGGGGCCCCATCTTGACGGCCGAAAGAACAATTTATATTTTAAAGTTTATTTCCCGCAATTCTACAAATTGTATCATGGGGTGTACCGAAAATGTGCAGTTTTAAAGAAAGTTTTCTGTAGTTCTAAACATTTTTTCATGAGATGGAGAGAAATATGAAATGTTATAAAAAAATGAATGCTATTCTACTCAATTTGCCATAGAGCAGAGATACATTTCTGCAGTTTTAAAGTACGTTTTGTGTAGTTCTACATATTTTGCCAAGGAGTGGAGTGAATTTTTCTGCAATTTTAAAGCTAATTTCCTGCATTTCTAAAAGAAAATCCATGCACTTACACCATGTTAATTATATATGAGTGAGCGTGATTAACAAAATCAAATCAAATCAAATTTATTTATATAGCCCTTCGTACATCAGCTGATATCTCAAAGTGCTGTACAGAAACCCAGCCTAAAACCCCAAACAGCAAGCAATGCAGGTGTAGAAGCACGGTGGCTAGGAAAAACTAAAGAATACAATGATGAGTAATAAAACTTATAACTGGACCTTGTCGAAAAGGGTGCTCAAAGGGTACCCAGCTACAGGACTAGAATTATACAGGGGATAAGTAAAAGCGCCCCAAGCCGTCTAAAATGGCAAACTACATGTTTTGTAGAATTAAATAACAATAGCAAAGCACAAAACAACCTCAGTATTTCTCCTTGCGTCAGTGATGTTTGATACTTTATTATCTAGCTAGCTAGCTTCATATCATATCTCTTACCAATTTTTGCTGGTCCTTGACAGGCGCAGTGACGTCCTTCAATGGTTGGTATAGCTATTTTCTTCCAATATTTTTTTTTTACCAAGGATTTTTCTTGTTGGTGGTGGTTTACAGAAGTTGTCATCAGAGAAATGCTAGCTACAAACCTGTTGATCCAACGCAAGAAATCTGTTGATGGGAGTGTTTATGCGTCTTTGCAGAACAACTAGCCAAGGGAAGTCTGTGAAAAGTTATTGGACTAGCTATGTTTTTTCATTGCATTGTCTCATGTTGGGATTGCACATCTGCAAACCATTTTCATCAATATTCAGCAAATAACCAAAGAAAAATTACTTCAGTGCCCTTGTCGTCACCTGGCTGATCTGAGTGTAAGTGACTGACAACGTAACTAGCTAGCTCGCAATTTAGTACCTGTGCCAGTAGCACGCCCTGTACTTACGCGCACACAGTAGCGAGAGGAATGAGGAAGTGCACGCATGCACGCCAATATGCACACCTTGAAAATTATTGCTTGTTTTGAACAAAATTGTTTATATCATTGCAGATCCAGTTCGGTATTACACAATTTAATGTGTACAATGTCTAAAGACCTGTATCACGATACTGAGAGCTTTGTCATTTGTAAAACAACATATTTCTGTGTTTTTGGAGACTTTGTTCATTTTTTTGGACACCCTGTAACTCCAGAATGAGGCCCTGGAAGTAAATTGCTGGTGAAATTGCTAAAGTGAAATTGCTTAAGTGAAATTGCAAAAAGAAGTGTCTGGATCCTTGTATAACATGCCATTTACATCAAACATACAGATTAGGGTCCTAAATAGTGAAATTCTCCTTTACGTCATATGGAGAGTGGGCTGTAGCACCTATTACATCAATTTATTTTAAACTGTGTCCATGTTTAAGAAATGCATTGAAGCATGTGCCCGGGTCAAATTCCAGGTTCTGTTCCCGTACATTTATAAAATGTAGGTGGTTCTAAGCCCCATTCACCCTCAACCTATAAACTTTTAAATAAAAATAGTCCCTCTTGCCAATATATTATATTATAACAATTGCACAATTGGCATACTACAATAAATACAACAAAACTATATAAATCACCAAATAAATATTCCCCAGGGTGGCCTGAAAATATTATGAGACTCAATTGTCATTGAAAACTGGAAATATCTGCGTATTTCTGCAGGTGTTCGCCACATTGGAAACGAAGAAGGAAAGCAAAGTCAGAGAGACAGGGACTTGGCAGTGAATACAGAGTAATGCAGTTTAAATATACCACGCCAGTTTGCTCCACACAGATGTGAAGCACAGATTTATTACAAAAGCTGAAACATCTCCATTAATATGTCTAGCCATGAAGATGCACCCGTATTATTCTGTTGTCACGCAGAGAATGCAAATAGAAGGAAACAGAACATGTATCTGTCTCACAATGCAAGGAACTATGGGCGAAATTCGGTACCCGGAGACCAGAAACTATGCATACCATTGATAGCTTGCCTCTCATTTTCAGGAATATGTCATGGTAACAATGAAAATACTGTAGACAGTTGTATATACTCATGTATGTCGAATAAACTAAAAGTGTTGCTACAAACTGAAAAACTTCTAATCGAGCACTTCACAAGTTTATGTTCAAATTTGTGCGAGTATGTGATAATGAGTATATGTGAGCGAAAGAGTGTGAGAGTGTCTCAGACATGGGGTTTATGATCACTATTCTTATCAACTGTCTAGGTCTACACCTGTTAATAATAATTGCTCTTAGAAAAATGTGTCCCCTTGCCAACACCTGAGAGTTGTGCAACTCAAGGATGAGTTGTGCTGTGTAGGTTCCAAACAGGGGATCAAAAACAAGGTGGAAAAATATGCACCTACAGCATGGAACATTTATACAGTTACAGAATATGTGTGTTTAAGAATTCATACATCCTGGAGCAGCAAATCCGGGAAACAGCTTAAAACATAGGTGTCATACTCAATGCCAGATATAACTTGTCTGTTTTCCTTATGCAGCTATTTTTTAAAATTTATTTAACCTTTATTTAACTAGGCAAGTCAGTTAATAACAAATTCTTATTTACAATGACGGCCTACCCCGATCAAACCCGGATGACGCTATTGGCCAAATCAAATCAAATCCTATTTTATTTGTCACATACACATGGTTAGCAGATGTTAATGCGAGTGTAGCGAAATGCTTGTGCTTCTAGTACCGACAATGCAGTAATAACCAACAAGTAATCTAACTAACAATTCCAAAACTACTGTCTTATACACACAAGTGTAAGGGGATAAAGAATATGTACATAAAGATATATGAATGAGTGATGGTACAGAGCGGCATAGGCAAGATACAGTAGATGGTGTCGAGTACAGTATATACATATGAGGTGAGTATGTAAACAAAGTGGCATAGTTAAAGTGGCTAGTGATACATGTATTACATAAAGATGCAGTAGATGATATAGAGTACAGTATATACGTATACATATGAGATGAATAATGTAGGGTATGTAAACATTATATTAGGTAGCACTGTTAAAGATAGGGCAGAATACTGCCCCCTTTGGAGGAATTGCGTGCCCATAGTAAACAGAAAATAAATCTGTCAAAAATTGCTAATATATGCATATAATAATAATTATTGAATAGAAAACACTCTAAAGCTTCTAAAACCGTTCAAATTATGTCTGTATGTAAAGCAGAACTCTCAGGGCAGCCATTCTCCCAAACTCTCTCTTGTCATCAGAAAATTTGGGCCAACTTTGACGTCATCGCCCCCACCCTTCCCAACCAGCTACGGATCTGGGAACAGTTTCTATCTCTTCAGCGCGATGTCTCCTTTCAATGGGGCGTGTCATGGTGAGAATCGCACGCTCCCTCGCCCTTTGGCGGGCTAAAATCTTCGGGTCGCACGAAAATACACGTACTCTCATGCGCGCGTCGCGTCTGGACCTCTCTTTGTTCCAGGTTTCACCAAACGATGTCGGTTTGTCTGTTCGAGCTGAGAATTGTTTTGCACGTTTAGAATATCCTAAAGCTTGATTCTGCACTTAGTTTGACCAGTTTAGTCGACATATAATATGTAATTTTGAAGTTTTGATGCGCATCCACTAGAATGTTGGCTGCATTTCAGCCGAAATTTGTCGCGTTTGATAACCCAAAGACCCAGACTTGAAAACCAAATGCAGTTTTTGGTAAGTATGACTCCTTCCACGGCTTCTGATCGAAGAACATCAAAGGTAAGGGAATATTTATGTGGTAATTTTGGGTTTCTGTGCATAGACATAGAGGAGACATACTGCTAATTTCTGAGCGCCGTCTCATATTATAGCCTAGTGAACGAACTCTGTAACGTTAAAAATAAATGTAACATTATTAAGAAGAAGTGTATCTTTCTAACTATATGTAGAACATGTATATTTAGTCAAAGTTTATGATGTGTATTGCTTGTTATCTGGCTATCATAATTTCTCCGGACATTTGAGTAGCATTTTTTGAACATGGCGTCATTGTAAACAGAGATTTATGGATATAAATGGCATATTATTGAAAAAAAACATAAATGTACTGTGTAACATGTCCTATTACTGTCATCTGATGAAGATTTTCAAAAGGTTAGTGAATTATTTTAATTTTAATCCTGCGGTTGTTGATTGCATATTTTGTTCAACTTGGCAATTCAAATTAGCTGTGTCTTTGGTGGTGGTTTGACATAAATATGTGCTATGTTTTCGCCGTAAAACATTTTAGAAATCTGACCTGCTGGCTAGATGAACAAGGTGTTTATCTTTCATTTGAGCTATTGGACTTGTTAATGTGTGGAGGTTAAATATTTCTAAGAATATTTTTGCATTCCGTGCGCCACCGTTCCAGCTGAACGTGGGAGGGGTCGTTCCCAAAAGGGAACCCGTCAACAGGTTAAAGTGGCTAGTGATATATTTTACATAATTTCCCATCAATTCCCATTATTAAAGTGGCTGGAGTTGAGTCAGTGTGTTGGCAGCAGCCACTCAATGTTAGTGGTGGCTGTTTAACAGTCTGATGGCCTTGAGATAGAAGCTGTTTTTCAGTCTCTTGGTCCCAGCTTTGATGCACCTGTACTGACCTCGCCTTCTGGATGATAGCGGGGTGAAGGCAGTGGCTTGGGTGGTTGTTGTCCTTGATGATCTTTATGGCCTTCCTGTAACATCGGGTGGTGTAGGTGTCCTGGAGGGCAGGTAGTTTGCCCCCGGTGATGCATTGTGCAGACCTCACTACCCTCTGGAGAGCCTTATGGTTGTGGGCGGAGCATTTGCCATACCAGGCGGTGATACAGCCCGCCAGGATGCTCTCGATTGTGCATCTGTAGAAGTTTGTGAGTGCTTTTGGTGACAAGCTGAATTTCTTCAGCCTCCTGAGGTTGAAGAGGCGCTGCTGCGCCTTCTTCACGATGCTGTCTGTGTTGGTGGACCAATTCAGTTTGTCTGTGATGTGTATGCCGAGGAACTTAAAACTTGCTACCCTCTCCACTACTGTTCCATCGATGTGGATAGGGGGGTGTTCCCTCTGCTGTTTCCTGAAGTCCACAATCATCTCCTTAGTTTTGTTGACGTTGAGTGTGAGGTTATTTTCCTGACACCACACTCCGATGGCCCTTACCTCCTCCCTGTAGGCCGTCTCGTCGTTGTTGGTAATCAAGCCTACCACTGTTGTGTCGTCCGCAAACTTGATGATTGAGTTGGAGGCGTGCGTGGCCACGCAGTCGTGGGTGAACAGGGAGTACAGGAGAGGGCTCAGAACGCACCCTTGTGGGGCCCCAGTGTTGAGGATCAGCGGGGAGGAGATGTTGTTGCCTACCCTCACCACCTGGGGGCGGCCCGTCAGGAAGTCCAGTACCCAGTTGCACAGGGCGGGGTCGATGAACAGCATTCTCACGTAGGTATTCCTCTTGTCCAGATGGGTTAGGGCAGTGTGCAGTGTGGTTGAGATTGCATCGTCTGTGGACCTATTTGGGTGGTAAGCAAATTGGAGTGGGTCTAGGGTGTCAGGTAGGGTGGAGGTGATATGGTCCTTGACTAGTCTCTCAAAGCACCTCATGATGACGGAAGTGAGTGCTACGGGGCGGTAGACGTTTAGCTCAGTTACCTTAGCTTTCTTGGGAACAGGAACAATGGTGGCCCTCTTGAAGCATGTGGGAACAGCAGACTGGGATAGGGATTGATTGAATATGTCCGTAAACACACCAGCCAGCTGGTCTGCGCATGCTCTAAAGGCGCGGCTGGGGATACCGTCTGGGCCTGCAGCCTTGCGAGGGTTAACACGTTTAAATGTTTTACTCACCTCGGCTGCAGTGAAGGAGAGGCCGCATGTTTTGGTTGCAGGCCGTGTCAGTGGCACTGTATTGTCCTCAAAGCGGGCAAAAAAGGGATTTAGTCTGCCTGGGAGCAAGACATCCTGGTCCGTGACGGGGCTGGTTTTCTTTTTGTAATCCGTGATTGACTGTAGACCCTGACACATACCTCTTGTGTCTGAGCCGTTGAATTGAGATCCTACTTTGTCTCTATACTGATGCTTAGCTTGTTTGATTGCCTTGCGGAGGGAATAGTTACACTGTTTGTATTCGGTCATGTTTCTGGTCACCTTGCCCTGATTAAAAGCAGTGGTTCGCCAGCAACATGATCAAATTCCTACAACATCTCAAGGAAATTAATTTACTAAATGTTAAACATTTGTCAGGGAAGCCAAGCCAGACGCTGTAGAAAATACCTTTAGGACATGGAACACTAACTCTGGACAAATCCACCAAAGTCTATAAACGTAATCACAGGAACTGCTGATCTGGGGTTGTCCTCCTGCTGGTGTTAACACAGACATGCTTTCGTAAGGTTTACCAAAATGTCAGCGTTACACAGTGTAATGAACCTGTAATTAACATTGCGTTCAATTAAGTTACTCTGTAAAATCTTTGAATACCATGGCGCATATGTTTCTGATTACTTCGGGAAACACAATACCTTTCTCTGTACAATTGGATTCAGTTTGCCACTTTTCCACAATTGCAGGCCACAAATAGTGACAACGACACCTGATTCAGTAAATAATGAATGATTCTGTTAAAACACACATTTCTAAACATATATAGGAAACTTGACAGTTCATAGAGAATAATCTGATTAGAGTTTGGAGTGTAGGGGAATGTACTATATACTGCATATTCAAATCCATTCTTTCAGAGTTCAAAAGACAAATTATAATGTAAAGGCAACTGTTCTATATTTTTAACATTGTAAATCATTGAGATTGAAATCTCTTTTTCAAGAGCATTCTCCAAAAGCTTTCAATTAGGATTTTAGCTGCAGATTTGAATACAACATTCTAGGTATTGGGAGGCACAGTAACTGTACACAAGTGGAAAGGTATTAATTATGGCCAAGATAGGCAGCACCAAGTCATTACAAAAAAATTTGACAGACAACATGAAAAACTACAAGTAATCTAGTAAAAACCATTGAATTCACGAGAGCATAAAACAGAAATTAAAAACATTGACAGGTCAGGGATTCGGCCTCAAAATCCTTCCTCGGCGATTTAAAAACACCAATTGGGACAAGTTCTTCCAGTTTAAAAGTATTTTGTAAGGTGCCCCAAGACGATGGCGCAGAGTACATAAAAGCCCTTACCAGATTCAGTTCGGACATTTGGAACAGTTAGCAGGATAAAGTCCAGTGAACGAAGAGAGTACCCACCACATTTCTGAACAATAAAAATGCACAAATAAAAAGGTAGTAAACCCAAATTGGCTTTGTAAATAAAAGTATACCAGTGACTGAGCCTACGAGTGACTAGTAAAGCCCAGCTCTGTGGAGTGTATGGCTTAAAGTGGTCCTATGGACAGATACGCCAATCTCCGCTGTGGAGATTTGCAGCTCCTTTAGGGTTATCTTTGGTCTCTTTGTTGCCTGTCTGATTAATGCCCCCCTTGCCCGGCGTTTTGGTGGGCAGCCCTCTATTTGCAGGTTTGTTGTGGTGCCATGTTGTGGAGCCATTCCATTTTTTAATAATGGATTTAATGGTGCTCCGTGGGATGTTCACAGTTTTGGATATTTTTTTATAACCCAACCCTGATCAGTACTTCTCCACAATTTTGTCCCTGACCTGTTTGGCAAGCTCCTTGGTCTTCATGGTGCCCCTTGCTTGGTGGTGCCCCTTGCTTAGTGGTGTTGCAGACTCTGGGGCCTTTCAGAACAGGTGAGATCATGTAACAGATCATGTGACACTTAGATTGCACACAGGTGACTTTATTTAACTAATTATGTGACTTCTGAAGGTAATTGGTTGCACCAGATCTAATTTAGGGGCTTCATAAAAATATGCACGCACCACTTTTCCTGAATTTTGATCATTTATAATTTCTTTGAAACAAGTTATTTTTTTCATTTCACTTCACCAATTTAGACTATTTTGTGTATGTCCCCTCCCTGAAATCCAAAGACAAATCCATTTAAATTACAGGTTGTAATGCAACAAAATAGGCAAAACACAAAGGGGATGAATACTTCTGCAAGGCACTGGACATAGGCTATTAACCCCAACATTAACAAAACACCAAATGTAAATACCGTTGTATTTACGCATTTACGCTCTCATCAGTGATAGAACCATTCTATCAGTTGAACCCGCCAAAGAGCGCGTTACATTATTCAAACTTGGAATATTGTTTGAGGTCCAATATTGTTCATTTGGAACTGTCAGATTGTTTTAGCTAGCTAGCTAGCTTTGTTCAGTTCAAGGGATGCGGGATGCGATCATAGGATAAAAGGCCAAACTATGTAGACATTCCCGAATGTGCTCAGCTTACCCCAGGCAATATGTTGAGGCAATACACATGTGCAAAATATGAAATGGTCTCAATGTAACAAATTAAGGCTAGGCAAAGCAGCGAGGCCTATGCTGACCCTGTACAGTGGGGCAAAAAAGTATTTAGTCAGCCACCAATTGTGCAAGTTCTCCCACTTAAAAAGATGAGGCCTGTAATTTTCATCATAGGTACACTTCAACTATGACAGACAAAATGAGAAACAAAATCCAGAAAATCACATTGTAGGATTTTTCATGAATTTATTTGCAAATTATGGTGGAAAATAAGTATTTGGTTAACAACAAAAGTTTATCTCAATACTTTGTTGGCAATGACAGAGGTCAAACGTTTTCTCTAAGTCTTCACAAGGTTTTCACACACTGTTACTGGTATTTTGGCCCATTCTTCAATGCAGATCTCCTCTAGAGCAGCGATGTTTTGGGGCTGTTGCTGGGCAACACGGACTTGCAATTCTCTCCAAAGATTTTCTATGGGGTTGAGATCTGGAGACTGGCTAGGCCACTCCAGGTCCTTCGTTGCCTGGGCGGTGTATTTGGGAACATTGTCATGCTGAAAGACCTAGCCACGTTTCATCTTCAATGCCCTTGCTGATGGAAGGTTTTCACTCAAAATCCCACGATACATGGCCCCATTCATTCTTTCCTTTACACGGATCAGTCGTCCTGGTCCCTTTGCAGAAAACAGCCCCAAAGCATGATGTTTCCACCCCCATGCTTCACAGTAGGTATGGTGTTCTTTGGATGCAACTCAGCATTCTTTGTCCTCCAAACACGACGAGTTGAGTTTTTACCAAAAAGTTATATTTGGGTTTCATCTGACCATATGACATTCTCCCAATTTTCTTCTGGATCATCCAAATGCTGTCTAGCAAACTTCAGACGGGCCTGGACATGTACTGGCTTAAGCAGGGGGACAAGTCTGTCACTGCAGGATTTGAGTCCCTGGCAGCGTAGTGTGTTACTGATGGTAGGCTTTGTTACTTTGGTCCCAGCTCTCTGCAGGTCATTCACTAGGTCCCCCCATGTGTTTTTTGGATTTTTGCTCACCGTTCTTGTGATCATTTTGACCCCACGGGGTGAGATCTTGCGTGGAGCCCCAGATCGAGGGAGATTATCAGTGGTCTTGTATGTCTTCCATTTCCTAATAATTGCTCCCACAGTTGATTTCATCACACAATGCTGCTTACCTATTGCAGATTCAGTCTTCCCAGCCTGGTGCTGGTCTACAATTTTCTGGTGTCCTTTGACAGCTCTTTGGTCTTGGCCATAGTGGAGTTTGGAGTGTGACTGTTTGAGGTTGTGGACAGGTGTCTTTTATACTGATAACAAGTTCAAACAGGTGCCATTAATACAGGTAATGAGTGGAGGACAGAGGAGCCTCTTAAAGAAGAAGTTTATAGGTCTGTGAGAGCCAGAAATCTTGCTTGTTTGTAGGTGACCAAATACTTATTTTCCACCATAATTTGCAAATAAATTCATTAAAAATCCTACAGTGAGATTTTCTGGATTTTTTTTCTCATTTTGTCTGTCATAGTTGAAGTATACCTATGATGAAAATTAAAGGCCTCTCATCTTTTTAAGTGGGAGAACTTGCACAATTGGTGGCTGACTAAATACTTTTTTGCCCCACTGTATATTAGAATTGACTGGAGTCAAGAATGGCCGCGGTGTCAACGATTTGAATGTATTTGAATGGCTGGCGCCTTTCTGAGATTTTGATGCAGTTTTAGCCAGGGGTTGGAACCGAAATTATTTTCCTATCTTTCGATCTGAACAGAACAACTATTTTGTTTGTTCCGTTCCACTGTTCCGACTAGGAAAATTAAGTACAGAACTGGTTCTAACCCCCCAAATAGTAACGGTGTATATAATTTATTTTGTGAAATCAACAGTTTTTTACATTTAGCTCATTAAATTAATTCACCAATCAGCGCGAATACAGAAAGCAAACTAGATGTTTACATGTATGATTGACAGACAAGTGTAGCCAACGGCGCAAGATGCGACTGAAATTTGGGGATAGATCCAGAGATGGTTGAGGAGTAGACTTGAAGCGCTGGTCATCTTGTTATGACCGATCCAGTCACTCTGGTGAGTTCCAGTCACTCTGATTATAAAAAGTTATTTCCGGCTGTATGTAATAACACAAAACCTTTCTGGGGTAATAATGTAAGAAATAACACAAAAAAAGAGTACTGAAAAGTTGCTTATGAGCTAGAAGCAGAGCTGCCAAGTCTGTCAGTGTCATTTTTGCTAGGGTTGGGTTGGAACCGGTTAAGGGTCATATCACCTCCACCTCACCTGACTCTCTAGACCCACTTCAATTTGCATACCAACCCAATATATCCACAGATCCTGGGTAACTGGCTCTTGGACTTCCTGACAGGCTACCCCAATGTGGTGAAGGTAGGAAATAGCACCTCCACTACGCTGATCCTCAATACAGGAGCCCCACAAGGGTGCGTGCACAGCCCCCTCCTGTACTAACTCTTCACCCATAACTGCGTGGCCATGCATGCCTCCAACTCAATCATCAAATTTGCAGACGACACAAAGGCAGTAGGCCTGATTACTAACAATGACGAGACAGCCTACATGGAGGAGGTGAGGGTCCTGGCGGAGTTGTGCCAGGAAAATAACCTTTCCCTCAACGTCAACATAACAAACAAGTTGATTGTGGACTTCAGGAGGAGCACGTCCCTATCCACATTGACGGGACCGCAGTGGAGAAGGTGAAATGCTTTTGAAAGCATCCTGTCGGGCTGTATCACCGCATGGTATGGCAACTGCCCCGCCTGCAACTGCAGTGCTCTCCAGAGGGTGGTGCGGTCTGCCCAACGCATACCCGGGAGCACACTGCCTTCCCTCCAGGACACCTACAGCACCCCGGATGTCACAGGAAAGCTAAAAATATCATCAAGGACAACAACCATCTGAGTCACGGCCAGTTCACCCCGCTATCATCCAGAAGGCGAGGTCAGTACAGGTACATTAAAGCTGGGACCGAGAGACTGAAAAACAGCTTCTATCTCAAGGCCATCAGGCTGTTAAATAGCCATCACTAGCCGGCTACCACCTGGTTACTTAACCCTGCACCTTAGAGGCTACTGCCCTATATACATAGACATGAAACCACTAGTCACTTTAATAATGGAACACTAGTCACTGAATAATGTTTACACACTGTTTTACTAATTTCATATGTATAAACTGTATTATACATTTATAAGAAATACCGCTATGCCCTCAGACGAACCATCAATCAGGGAAAGCCTTAACCTCTAGCGTCGAGCAATCCCGTATCCGGGAGCGTAATTATAGCCTCAAGCTCATTACCATAACGCAACGTTAACTATTCATGAAAATCGCAAATTAAATGAAATAAATATATTCACTCACAAGCTTAGCCTTTTGTTAACAACACTGTCATCTCAGATTTTCAAAATATGCTTTTCAACCATAGCTACACAAGCATTTGTGTAAGAGTATTGATAGCTAGCATAGCATTAAGCCTAGCATTCAGCAGGCAACATTTTCACAAAAACAAGAAAAGCATTCAAATAAAATAATTTACCTTTGAAGAACTTTGGATGTTTTCAATGAGGAGACTCTCAGTTAGATAGCAAATGTTCATTTTTTCCAAAAATATTATTTGTGTAGGAGAAATCACTCCGTTTTGTTCATCACGTTTGGCAAAGAAAAAAATTCCAAAATGCAGTCTCTACAACGCCAAACTTTTTACCAAATGAACTCCACAATATCGACTGAAACATGGCAAACGTTGTTTAGAATCAATCCTCAATGTGTTTTTCACATGTCTATTCGATGATAAATCATTCGTGGCAGCTGTGTTTCTCCTCGAAGCAAACGAAAAATACACGCAGCTGGAGATTACGCAATAATTGCAACGGAAGACACCAAGCGGCCACCTGGTAGATGTAGTCTCTTAAGGTCAATCTTCCAATGGTTTGCCTACAAATACGTCACAATGCTGTCGACACCTTGGGGAAACGACAGAAAGTCTAAGCTCATTCGTGACCCATACACAGCCATATAAGGAGACATTGGAACACAGCGCATTCAAAATCTGGGGCACTTCCTGTATGAAATTTCATCTTCGTTTCGCCTGTAGCATTAGTTCTGTGGCACTCACAGACAATATCTTTGCAAACGTCAGAGTGTTTTCTTTCCAAAGCTGTCAATTATCGTGACAAAATATCTTGTTTAAAACGGGAACGTTTTTTTATCCATAAATTAAAAGAGCGCCCCCTATATCCAAGAAGTTAAAATAGTACTAAAAATGAATCCTACTACATCGGCTATGAAGCTCGTTGCATGTGGCAGGGCTTGAAAATATTACGGACTACAAAGGGAAACTACTCCAATTCGCATTCTGCCCCAACAGATCCACAGATGACGCGAACTCAATCACACTCCACACTGCCCTTCCCCACCTGGACAAAAGGAACACCTATGTGAGAATGCTGTTCATTGATTACAGCTCAGCATTCAACAGCATAGTGCCCACAAAGCTCATCACTAAGCTAAGGACCCAGGGACTAAACCCCTCCCTCTGCAACTGGATCTTGGACTTCCTGACAGGCCGCCCCCAGGTTGCAAGGGTAGGCAACAACACATCTGCCATGCTGATCCTCAACATTGGGGCCCAGGGGTCTGTGCTTAGTCCCCTCCTGTACTCCCTGTTCACCCGCGACTGCGTGGACAAGCACGACTCCAAAACCATCATTCATTTTGCTGACGATACAACAGTGATCGCCTGATCACCGACAATGATGAGACAGGATATAGGGAGGAGGTCAGAGACCTGGCAGTGTGGTGCCAGGATAACATCCTCTTCCTCAATGTGAGCAAGACAAAGGAGCTGATCTTGGACTATAGGAAAAGGAAGGCCGAACAGGCCCCATTAACATCAACGGGGCTGTAGTGGAGCGGGTCGAGAGTTTCAAGTTCCTTGGAGTCCGCATCACCAACAAACTATCATGGTCCAAACACATCAAGATAGTTGTGAAGAGGGCACGACAACACCTTTTCCACCTCAAAGATTTGGCATGGGTCCCCAGATCCTCAAAACGTTATACAGCTGCACCATCAAGAGCATCCTGACCAGTTGATTGACCGCCTGGTATGGCAACTTCTAAGCATTTACGGTAAGGCACTACCAGGGTAGTGCGTATGGCCCAGTACATCACTGGGGCCAAATTTCCTGACATCCAGGACCAATATACTAGGCGGTGTCAGAGGAAGGCACAAAAAATTGTCAAAGACTCCATTCACCCAGGTCAAAGACTGTTCTCTCTGCTACCGCACGGCAGGTGGTACCGGCACACCAAGGAGCTTCTACACCCTAGCCATAAGACTACTGAACAAAAGGCCACCCGGACTATTTACATTGACCCCCCTCCCCCACCTTGACTAATCTGTACCCACCCACATTGACTCGGTACCGGTACCCACTGTATATAGCCTCGTTATTGTTCTGCAGTTTATTTAGTAAATATTTTCTTAACTCTATTTATTGAACTGCATTGTTGGTTCAGGCCTACCGTGAAATGCTTACTTAAGCATTTCACGGTAAAGTCTACACCTGTTATATTCGGCGCATGTGACAAACAAAATTAGATTTGATTTTGATTTGATGTGAAAAGAGCATGGATTGGGAAAACTCTCCATTTTATGATCATCTGAAATTGTGGAAGCCATCACCCAAGAATCTGCCACATCAAATAAAAATAGTTGTTTTGTTTTTACAGCGACTTTGAGATTCCTTGTGTAATGAAAAGCACTATATCAAATAAATATAATATTATTATTTATTATTAATAGAACAATTTAGTTGAAATCTCTTGCCAAGACATCACTGGATACAGTGCCTTCAGAAAGTGTCCGCATCCCTTGACCTTTTCCACATTTTGTTGTGATACAGCCTGAATGAAAAAAAGTATTACATTGAGATGTTTTATCACTGGCCAACACACAATAATCCAGATTGTCAAAGTGGATTTTTTTTTTTTTACAAATTAATATAAAACGAAAAGGTGAAATGTCTTGAGTCAAATGTTATGGCAAGCCTAAATACGTTCACGAGTAAAATTGTGCTTAACAAGTCACATAATAAATTGCATGGACTCTGTGTGCAATTTTACTGTATAACGTGATTTTTTAATGACTACATAATTTCTCTACCCCACACACACAATGATCTGTAAGGTCCCTCAGTTGAGCATTGAATTTAAAACACAGATTCAACCACAAGACCAGAGAGGTTTTCCGGTGCCTCACAAAGAAGGACATCAATTGGTAGATGGGTAGAAATGTCAAAAGCAGACCTTGGTTATCCCTTTGAGCATGGTAAAGTTATTAAATACGCCAAGTCACTACAAAGATACAGGCCTCCTTCCTACCTCAGTTGCCGGAGAGGAAGGAAACCACTCAGGGATTTCACCATGAGGCCAATGGTGACTTTAAAACTGTTACATATTTTAATGGATGTGACAGGAATAAATTGAGGATGGATCAACAACATTGTAGTTACTCCACAATACCAATCTAATTGACTGAGTGAAAAGAAGTTGTCTAGCAATTATCAACAACCAATTTGATAGAGCTTGAAGAATTTTGAAAAGAATAATGGGCAAATGTTGCACAATCCAGGTTTGGAAAGCTCTTATAGACTTACCCAGAAAGACAAGATTTGTGGAATTTCTTTCCTTCTTAATGCATTTGAGCCAATCAGTTGTGTTGTGACAAGGTAGGGCTGGTATACAGAATATAGTCCTATTTGGTCAAATACCAAGTTCATATTATGGCAAGAACAGCTCAAATAAGCAAAGAGAAATGACAGTCCATCATTACTTTAAGACATAAAGGTCAGTCAATGCGGAAAATGTCAAGAACTTTTAAAGTTTCTTCAAGTGCAGTCGCAAAAACCATCAAGCGCTATGATGAAACTGGCTCTCAGAAAAGGAAGACCCAGAGTTACCAGCCTCAGAAATTGCAGCCCAAATAAAGGTTTCACAGAGTTCAAGTAACAGACACATCTCAACATCAAATGTTCATAGGAGACTGTGTGAATCAGGCCTTCATGGTCGAAATGCTACAAAGAAACCATTACTAAAGGACAATAAGAAGAAGACACTTGCTTGGCCCAAGAAACACAAACAATGGACATTAGACTGGTGGAAATCTGTCCTTTGGTCTGGAGTCCAAATTGGAGATTTTTGGTTCCAACCGCCGTGTCTGTGTGAGACGCGGTATGGGTGAATGGATGATCTCCACATGTGTATTTCCCACCGTAAAGTATGGAGGAGGAGGTGTCATGGTGTGGTGGTGCTTTGCTGGTGACAATGTCTGTGATTTATTTAGAATTCAAGGCATACTTAACTAGCATGGCTACCACAGCATTCTGCAGCGATACGCCATCCCATCTGGTTTGGGCTTAGTGGAACTATCATTTGTTTTTCAACAGGACAATGACCCAGCACACCTCGAGGCTGTGTAAGGGCTATTTTACCAAGAAGGAGAGTGATGGAATGCTGCAGCAGGTGACCTGATGCAGCAGCAGGTGAACTGATGCAGCACTCAACCAAATTGAGATAATTTGGGATGAGTCAGACCACAGAGTGAAGGAAAAGCAGCCAACAAGTACTCAGTATATGTGGGAACTCCTTCAAGACGGTTGGAAAAGCATTCCAGGTTCAGCTGGTTAAGAGAATGCCAAGAGTGTGCAAAGCTGTCAATAAGGCAACGGGTGGCTATTTGAAGAATCTCAAATACAAAATATATTCTTATTTGTTTAACACTTTTGGTTACTACATGATTTCAGATGTGTTATTTCATAGTTGTGATGTCTTCACTATTATTCTACAATGTAAAAAATAGTACAAATAAATTAAAACCCTTGAATAACTCAGTGTTCTAAAACTTTTGAGTGTTTAACAATCTGTTTACTCAAAATATTTAACTCAAACTCTTCAGGTTGAACTATAAAACCAAGACCTCAGCTGGGTCTTTCGTCCATTGCTACCTGCAGCCACAGGACTCCACCACCATGTCCTCATACTGTTTGTAGACCACGTTATTGGCCGAGTCAATGTAGAGGATGCTGATTGGGCTGAGGCGAGTGGGCACGCAGCAGGTGGGCGGAGTCGAGTCGGGGTCCATGGAGTTCATGAGCGTCTGGATGATGGCGTGGTTGGTGGGCTCGAGGTGCGAGCGAATAGGGAAGTCACATACCCCGTCGCAGTGGTAGGCCTCATACTCTAGTGGGGCGATGATCCAATCGTCCCAGCCCATCTCCTTGAAGTTGACGTGCAGCTGCTTCCTGTGGCAACGAGGCTTGGGGTTCTTGGCCAGCTTCTTGCCGCGGTTGGTTGGAGCTCGGCGCATGCGCCGCTGAGTGAACAGGTATTCATACACAGTCTTGTTGTCGTGGCTAGACCGAGCTTTGATCTCGTTGTAGAACAAGTCATTTTTCTTGGTGCGCCCGAACATGAGGAAAAAGGCCTTCTCTTTGGTTTGCCTGCCCAGACGACTGAAGCCCAGTGCCCTGAGGTCCACGGGGCGTCCCCGTTCTAAACCCTCCAGCTCAAAGCAAAGCTGGACGGTGTTCTTGAAATTCTTGAATAGTTTCCAAATGTCAAACACTTCCCATTTGGGCGAATTGTGGTCCTTGATGGTTTGAGTTTGGAGCAGTGTAGCTTTCTGCTTACCTGCTACACAAGTGAAAAGCTTCAGGCAGAAAACTCTGTCAGTGGAAAGTGCTTTGTGTGGATCAGCCAGTCTTTTCCTGAGTATATGCAGCTCAGCACCCAGTAACCCCTCCTTCTCCAGGGAACTGATGTTGAAGTAATACTTCTGTCTTCTCAACTGGGGAGTACGGGCATCTGTAAAAGAAGATAACAGAGTCAAGGGCAAGAATAACCATCATATTGACATGTTTCTTTACATGTTAATGTGGCTTCTCGGGTAAGACACAGGTGGTAAGAGTTATGTGTAATGTTTTTCTTTGGTGAGGGAAAGCATGGCCATATAAAAATGAGAGGCAGCATTTTCTTCCAGGCACATTATGTGTTTGAAATTACATTAAAACCAGACATTTGCAGACTATATACCACATTGAACTGTAAACAGACCATTATTATCATCCTGCAGCTGTTTATGAGTGGATCTACCACCACGTCATATGGCATTTGCTAAGAGTGGACCAGACAAAACCTGAACAACACAAAATATATTGAGAAAGGGTAGAGTGACTTGCAGATTTAGGAGCCCAACCAGAGATAAAAACACATCTGAAACTGAGAAATTAAGGAAGAGGAGGAGAGGAGGAAAAATAGGTGATGGGGAAGAAGAAAAAGAAGAGGTGTGTACTGTTTTACAGATTTAAAAAATGTAATGTCTGGCAAGGGATCAGTTACAACTTCTTAGTCATACAAAGGGGAAGGTCACCAACCTGTTATACAAATAAAGGGCAAAATTAAAGTACAATAATTGCTTGAAATGTAAACCTTTAGCAGCTAGAAATATAAGTAAACCAAGGTCATTTAAACATTACTTTAAAGAGCTTTATTTTTTGTTCAACCTTTCGGTTACTAGTCCAACGCTCTAACCACTAGGCTACCTGCCACCCCAATCATGACTATGCACATGGCTACTGACAGTGTGACAGACCCATAACCAAGAGTTTTAAAAACTATTATGTCAAACACCAAGACACCTTTTGACTTAAGCTTCAAGTTTGCTTCGACTTTAGCTTGACTTTACCTCTGTAATAAAGAGGTTGGTTTGATGAGCATAGGCCTACAACTGTCTCTTGGATATGTTAAATTTATCAACTTAACAAAATGCTACAATTAAAGATAAGTAAGCATATTCAGAATTGATTATAATGATTATATTTTCTTTGGCAAAGGTGAACAGTTACTTTTATTGGACCACTTATGCATAATTTATAAGCCGTATTTTGACTTTGCAAGCAGTAAAGTAGATTTTTGTGTTTTATGAGACACCACTGTTATTATTTTTGTATAACTCGTTGTTTATATGGCAACAAAAGTTTACCTTGTCCTTTATCCACAAAGCTTGTGATGGTGTTGGCCATGCCAGCCTCGTGCAGCACACTAGTGTTCACCCCTCCTGTGGATAGTGACCAATAGAGTGACAACATGTAGTCATGCGGAGTTACCAATAGAAGCTTTGGAGAGTATCTGCCGTTAACTTTGCCCGTTGCTTTGACACTCATTTGGGCCAACCGAACGATGTGCTTTTGCACATCAACGACCTTTTGCTGTCCAGTTCGTGCTGGTGTTTCAGCTCTGGGGACAGTGTTTCCTTTGCTCTGTCCAGGCCTGCCTGAGCCTTTGCCTGTTTGCATGCTCAACGCCACGGGAGCAGGCGCAGCTGATGCTTTAGTAGCATCCCCGCCGGGTACCCAATAGCGCACAGCCTCCTCGGGCCCCAAATTGACAGCTCCACGAGCACGGCTGACCGTTACGCTGTGCGGTGATGACACTGATGTCACAGCTTTCGCTTTGGCTGCCTCGCCCTTTATCAGCGGGGGTCCTGTTCTAATGCGCGTGATCCTCGCAGCACTTAGAGACTTCCAACCCCCTGCGCCGTAGTTTCCTACCGTTGACCTGGCAGTTGAGCCAATTCCCGGGTTGGCTCCTTCACCTGCTCCGCCTGTGTGCTCCTTGCCTCCTCTCTCGGGTGCGCACTCTGCAATGCCGGTATGGCTCAGTGACGCTGGGATAAAGTCCAGGTATAAGAGAGTCCAACACCCCAATAAAAGAGGGACACTTTTAAGTACTTTCATCCTCTGATCTTCCTTTGAATTTTAGCCAGGGAGAAATGCGCACAGTCTTTTCCCGTTTGAAATAAGTAAACATGAACAAGTTTGGAAATGTGAAAATGTGGACTAGAAGTTAGTGTTCTATGGTAAATTACACTATGCAAACCGTTACTCCCAGAGCCGCTATTCAGTACCATAGTGATGCAAATGTCCTGTTGCTGGTCTTGCTTTCCAATATGCAGTAGATGTCCGACAAGGTTTGCATTGAGAGGAGAAAACTTGACTTCTCTTAAACTCCAACTACAACTATTCTGCTCGATATCTTGTAAGAGACTTGTTTAAATCCCATTTTTTTCCAAGAGGGGAGAATGGCGTAATGCTGCCACAGTTTTTTCCCCTCAAAGTTTGAACCCCATCCAATGAAAATATTTCACACACAGAAACCTGCAGGTGCTCTGAAATCTCTACAAACCTGAACTAAGGAATTGGAAAAGGAATTCCAACTAACCAGTTTAATTACTCTATGATGTCATGCTGTCTAAACTAATTTAAGTGCAATATTTTTTCTCAAATCTTATTTGCTCTTCCCACCACTGTGAGTCATACTCTACATAAAAAGTCACTAAAACACAAAGCTTTGCATTATGTCATTTAAAATGACTGTTTACTCAAGCTCCTAACATCTTTAAACAGTGGGGTAAAGAGGGCAGACTAGATAGGAAAGATGCTTGGGAAATTGTATTACTTGTGCTAAATAAATTATGCAACACCAATAATCTCACTGTTTCTGTTGATAAACCATTTATAATGGATTTTTAAAAAGTTTGAGACATCTGTTTACATGACAAAAAGAGGATTTGAAGCTCATTCTTTTATACTACTTATTCCCCCCACAAAATTGTGACTGCTAGCAAAGATCTCATAGTTTGTATTTTATTGGAAATATAATTCTGTGAAATAGACGTGTGATAATATCTTTTAACGTATCTTTTAACGTCTTTACTTTTCCATGTGTATAGAGAGCTATGCTGTCCGTATGTCCGTATGACCTAATATCCATTTCATTCTAAGTGAATTATGGGACATGTCAAAACCATTTATTCTAATTTCAGGATAGCAATTTGTCTCTTATTAACATGGCTAAATACAATCCTAACAATGTCTCAATCCAGAATTCAATGGGGTAGAATAGGAAGAGGGCCCAGACTGCATACCAATGGTTTGATGATCGTCTTCTGTCCAAGTATTATTAACAACTCCACAGAGGGCCCCACTTGAACTCCTCAGGTTTTGACTCCAACCCTGGAGCATTGAAGTAGCTGTTCCAGAGACAGTATTTAAGGAATCCAAGAAGTATCCTGAAGGTTAGCCTGAAGGTTTAAGTTCAGGACACAGAGACATACATATAAACACACTCACGGTGGGATGAATTCCACAGTGCTTTGCCACCCCTTTAAAAATAAAAGGTGTGCACAGCACATTTTGAGTCCAACTGTCATGGATGTATTCTGTTCTCAGGATGTTTGAAAAAGCCCAGAGGAAATCTGTCTCAGCTTGTGGTTTACCTCATACTACACTGGCTTGCAGTAGCAAGAGAACATTGCTTTTGTGTGAATATGCCACTGTGCTTGTGCTAGCCATTGCCATGTGACGGTAATAAATAACTTTGATGGGGTAAATGTGTACACTACTGCTATTGACACAGGATGACTTTCAAAAACCACAGAAAAATCTCTGTCATAAACGTGGCCCAATAAAATAAAGAGTCAATTTGTTACCAACTAGCTTACATAACTTTGGGTCAGTGCTTGGAGACTTGTATGTTACTCTGAATAACTTTCCATTTAAAATATTACTCAGCAAAAAACACGATGTTCAAAATGTCAGGACTGTGGAACACTGCAATATTCGACACATTGTAAATGTAAATGTATCAAATGTCTTTATAAATCCCTTTATACATCAGCCGATGTCACAATGTGCTATATAGAAACCCAGCATAAAACCCCAAACAGCACAGTGGCTAAGAAAAACATAGCCTAAAGGGAATTAACTCTCTTTTACAAGGTAACAATTCCAAACCAAATCAAATTTATTTGTCACATACATATGGTTAGCAGATGTTAATGCGAGTGTAGCGAAATGCTTGTGCTTCTAGTTCCGATAATGCAGTAATAACCAACGAGTAATCTAACCTAACAATTCCACAACTACTACCTTATACACACAAGTGTAAAGGGATAAAGAATATGTACATAAAGATATATGAATGACTGATGGTACAGAACGGCATAGGCAAGATGCAGTAGATGGTATAGAGTACAGTACATACATACAGTGGGGCAAAAAAGTATTTAGTCAGACACCAATTGTGCAAGTTCTCCCACTTAAAAAGATGAGAGAGGCCTTTCATCATAGGTACACTTCAACTATGACAGACAAAATGAGAAAAAAAATACAGAAAATCACATTGTAGGATTTTTTAATGAATTTATTTTTAAATTATGGTGGAAAATAAGTATTTGGTCAATAACAAAAGTTTATGTCAATACTTTGTTATATACCCTTTGTTGGCAATGACAGAGGTCAAACGTTTTCTGTAAGTCTTCACAAGGTTTTCACACACTGTTGCTGGTATTTTGGCCCATTCCTCCATGCAGATCTCCTCTAGAGCAGTGATGTTTTGGGGCTGTTGCTGGGCAACACGGACTTTCAACTACCTCCTAAGATTTTCTATGGGGTTGAGATCTGGAGACTGGCTAGGCCACTCCAGGACCTTGAAATGCTTCTTACGAAGCCACTCCTTCGTTGCCCGAGCGGTGTGTTTGGGATCATTGTAATGCTGAAAGACCCAGCCACGTTTCATCTTCAACACCCTTGCTGATGGAAGGAGGTTTTCACTCAAAATCTCACGATACATGGCCCCATTCATTCTTTCCTTTACACGGATCAGTTGTCCTGGTCCCTTTGCAGAAAAACAGCCCCAAAGGATGATGTTTCCACCCCCATGCTTCACAGTAGATATGGTGTTCTTTGGATGCAACTCAGCATTCTTTGTCCTCCAAATACGACGAGTTGATTTTTTACCAAAAAGTTATATTTTGGTTTCATCTGACCATATGACATTCTCCCCATCTTCTTCTAGATCATCCAAATGCTTTCTATCAAACTTCAGATGGGCCTGGACATGTACTGCCTTAAGCAGGGGGACACATCTGGCACTGCAGGATTTGAGTCCCTGGTGGCGTAGTGTGTTACTGATGGTAGGCTTTGTTACTTTGGTCCCAGGACAATTTCAATCAATTTCCATTATTAAAGTGGCTGGAGTTGAGTCAGTATGTTGGCAGCAGCCACTCAATGTTAGTGGTGGCTGTTTAACAGTCTTATGGCCTTGAGATAGAAGCTGTTTTTCAGTCTTTCGCTCCCTGCTTTGATGCACCTGTATTGACCTCTCCTTCTGGATGATAGTGGGGTTGCTCGGGTGTTCAACTAGTGCTATCTAGTTGAACATAAGCTTAATTGTCTGTGCCCTAACCCGATCTGTATAACATTTGGTTGCAGATTTTATCCTGTGCTTTGTGGTGAGCCCATAATTGACAAAAAGTTCAGCCAAAGCAGTTTAAAACAAAATGCACCAGTGCCCCCTTTAGGCTATGTCCTGTCTCATGGTGTAACAAATTGAGAACATGCAATCCAGGAGGAAGGTCTAAAGGTTCCAGGTGGACAGAATGTCATGCCAATCACTGGTACTTTGCATTTACAACCATTTTGCATACTGTCAGAGAATGTCCATCAAGTATCCTTATTGCCTGGTAACGATAGAATTTCTCTGGAATATTGAAAATGGAAATAATGACAACTTCCATATATGGTTCTTAAAACTAAACCTGACCTTCAAGGGAAACAGGATAAACTTTTTCACTAAGTAAGTCTGGATTTGGCTGCCTGGAAAATTTCAACTGCAGTCATTTTGCTTGGATTTATTTGGTTATCCTGAGTGAACATATATTACAGCTTCAGGTCCTTGTGGCATTAATCCAATGGCTGACCTGGTCACACCCAACTCCCTAACACACCCGCTTATAGATAATGAGCGTGGCTTGTTTAAACTCCGTTAACTGTGCAGCCATGCTTTGAGCTTGACGGCGAGAAGAAAGAGACTTCTATACCCGGGCCAATGCCTTTCCACCTGAGCTGCAGGTGTTTGCTTTTCGTGCCTGTGGCTTTGAGTGGTCAGGCTCCATTCATTTTACATTTGGGATGGAAATGTTTACCTTTTCCAAAATGTCTAATGCTTGCCAGGAAAAGGTAGTTTGATGAAGTGTTTGATAATTGCAACCTATTGATTTCTACATGAATCTTTGACTTTGTGAAACAGTATTGTAAGTATTATATCAGGGGGTAGGCTAAAATATACTGATTGATAACAAATACCAAGTTACAGTATATGAGAGTGCATTGAAAGAGAAAATGCTATTTTGCATCGCTAAGATATCAACAATGATGATAATAAATGATTCTACTCCTATTCCTATTTGAGTCCTATTCCAGTATAATGCACATTTAAATCCATGCACTGAATGAAGCAATACGCTTACAATATGAAAAATAAATGACATTTTATATCATTTCAAATATGCTTTCTTGGTGCATGGGGAAAATAGTTACTTACCCAATTGAGTTCAGTAAACACATGGGACTAGGGAATTCATCTCAACGTGCTAAATGTAGATGTTAAAGTACAGTGCCTTCAGAAAATATTCATACCCCTTGATTTATTCCACATTTTGTTGTTTTACACCCTGAATTCAAACTGGATTAAATATTGTTTTCTCACCCATCTAAACACAATACTCTAACGACGAAATGAGAAGAGGTTTTTCGAAATTTTAGCAAATGTATTGAAAATGAAATACAGAAACATCTTATTTACATAAGTAATCACACCTCTGAGTCACTATATGTTAGAATCAACATGGGCAACAATTACAGTTGTGTGTCTTTCTGGGTAAGTCTCTAAGTGCTTTGCACACGTGGAGTGTATAATATAACATTTTTATTATAAAAAAAATGTTTTAATTGTTGATCATTGCTAGACAACCATTTTCAAGTCTTGCCAGAGATTTTCAAGCAGATTTAAGTCAAAGCTCCATTACAGTTTTTTTATCCTGAAAACAAAAACAGTCCTTAACGATTCAAGCATACCCATTACATGATGCAGCCACCACTATGCTTCAAAATATATAGAGCGGTACTCAGTAAGGTGTTGTATTGGATTTGCCCCAAAAATATCACTTCGTATTTAGGAAAAAAAATGAATTGCTTTGCCACATTTTTTACAGTATTACTTTAGTGCCTTGTTGCAAACAGGATGCATGTTTTGGAATATACAGTGGGGCATTTTCATCATGGGTACACTTCAACTATGACAGACAAAATGAGATCTTTTTTCTCCAGAAAATCACATTGTAGGATTTTCAATAAATTTATTTGCAAATTATGGTGGAAAATAAGTATTTGGTCACCTACAAACAAGCAAGATTTCTGGCTCTCACAGACCTGTAACTTCTTCTTTAAGAGGCTTCTCTGTCCTCCACTCGTTACCTGTATTAATGGCACCTGTTTGAACTTGTTATCAGTATAAAAGACACCTGTCCACAACCTCAAACAATCACACTCCAAACTCTACTATGGCCAAGACCAAAGAGCTGTCAAAGGACACCAGAAACAAAATTGTAGACCTGCACCAGGCTGGGAAGACTGAATCTGCAATAGGTAAGCAGCTTGGTTTGAAGAAATCAACTGTGGGAACAATTATTAGGAAATGGGAAGATATACAAGACCACTGATAATCTCCCTTGATCTGGAGCTCCACGCAAGATCTCACCCCATGGGGTCAAAATGATCACAAGAACGGTGAGCAAAAATCCCAGAACCACACGGGGGACTTAGTGAATGACCTGCAGAGAGCTGGGACCAAAGTGACAAAGCCTACCATCAGTAACACACTACGCCGCCAGGGACTCAAATCCTGCAGTGCCAGACGTGTCCCCCTGCTTAAGCCAGTACATGTCCAGGCCCGTCTGAAGTTTGCTAGAGAGCATTTGGATGATCCAGAAGAAGATTGGGATAATGTCATATGGTCAGATGAAACCCAAATATAACTTTTTGGTAAAAACTCAACTCGTCGTGTTTGGAGGACAAAGAATGCTGAGTTGCATCCAAAGAACACCATACCTACTGTGAAGCATGGGGGTGGAAACATCATGCTTTGGGGCTGTTTTTCTGCAAAGGGACCAGGACGACTGGTCCGTGTAAAGGAAAGAATGAATGGGGCCATGTATCGTGAGATTTTGAGTAAAAACCTCCTTCCATCAGGGCATTGAAGATTAAATGTTGTTGGGTCTTTCAGCATGACAATGATCCCAAACACACCGCCTGGGCAACGAAGGAGTGGCTTCGTAAGAAGCATTTCAAGGTCCTGGAGTGGCCTAGCCAGTCCCCAGATCTCAACCCCATAGAAAATCTTTGGAGGGAGTTGAAAGTCCGTGTTGCCCAGCAACAGCCCAAAAACATCACTGCTCTAGAGGAGATCTGCATGGAGGAATGGGCCAAAATACCAGCAACAGGGTGTGAAAACCTTGTGAAGACTTACAGAAAATGTTTGACCTCTGTCATTGCCAACAAAGGGTATATAACAAAATATTGAGATAAACTTTTGTTATTGACCAAATACTTATTTTCCACCATAATTTGCATATAAAATTCTGGATTTTTTTTCCTCATTTTGTCTGTCATAGTTGAAGTGTACCTATGATGAAAATTACAGGCCTCTCTCATCTTTTTAAGTGGGAGAACTTGCACAATTGGTGGCTGACTAAATACTTTTTTGCCCCACTGCTAACATATTGTATTGTTTTAAGATGGATCATTTAGATATTTGATTTTGAATTTTAGGACCCCTTTAGGTATCAAAATATATACTGTATAAAAAGTGTTTGATAATATATTGAATTTGGCCTGCTAGTATAGCTTATAGAAACACATTATAAACAGTCAACAAGTAAATCATGAGGAATAAGGTTTTGAAGTGTCGGTCCTATATAGGAGATATAAGAAAGCTCAAGAAATATTTATATTTTTTGAGACACATATTTAACCCCTTATTTTTGTTGGCACAGAACTACCTCTAAACTTCCATTTGTTTGTATGGGTTACATTCAGACCAGTCACATGTTACTTGTGGGAGTCATGGAGCAAAACAGAAAACACCATCATGTTCGGGAGAGTCTCCCCTTTCCATAGAGAGTTCCTAATAGTTTGGACGCTACAGACTTTTGTGAGAAGCCCGATTTGCGGGATGTCTCATGGTCTGACAAACATCACTGTAGCTTGGCCACCTTCCACCTCAGATGCAAAAGGCCGCCATATGCGGATGCGGTGGATTGAGACAGCCAATGCCAAACCTGATATCTCTGGCTTAAACTGATGGATTTTTATGGGGATTTTTAAAATGATGTTACTTAGATTGATGCCCGGTTGCGCACATTTTTACTCTGAAATTATTTAGGCTTGCCATAACAAAGGGTTGAATACTTATTAACTCAAGATATTTCAGCTTTTAATTTCAAAAAACATAATTCCACTTTTGTGTATGCCAGTGACCAAAAATCTCAGTTTAAGCAGTTTTAAATTCAGGCTGTAGCACAACAAAAGTCACGGGGTGTAAATACTTTAAGGCACTGTAGTATTGTAGATATACCAGGGAGGTGCAGATTAATGTATTAACCGGTTTGATAAATCAACTAAGATGAAATGGTTTACTATAATAACAGTGGATAGCAGACATAAAAAATACCCAATTGTCATATTTGAGTAAAAGTATAGATACATCAATAGAAAATGACTCAAGTAAAAGTAAAAGTCACCCAGTAAAATACTACTTGAGTAAAAGTCTAAAAGTATTTGGTTCTAAATATACTTAGGTATCAAAAGTAAATGTAATAGCTAAAATATACTTCCGTATCAAAAGTACATGTAAAAGTATAAATCATTTCAAATTCATTCTATTAAGCAAAGCAGGCTGCACCATTTTGTTGTTTGTAAAATTGATGGATAGCCAGGGGCACACTAACACTCAGACATCATTTACAAAAGATACATTTGTGTTTAGTGAGTCCGCCAGATCAGAGGCAGAAGGGATGACCATGTGTTGTCTTGATAAGTGCATGAATTGGACCATTTTTCTGTTCTGCTAAGCATTAAAAATGTAAGGAGTACTTTTGGGTGTGTGGGCAAAAATGTAAATAGTAAAGTAAAGCACAGATACCCCAAAAAACTACTTAAGTCGTACTTTAATGTATTTTTACTTGAGTACTTTAAACCGCTGTCTGTCGCCCACACTAGATTGTTTTTAATGTATATTTCGGCTTCTTAAAACACACAGGATTGAAGGACAGATGTACTAAAGGTCCGCTTCCAATTAATTTGTAAAATAATCAGCTATCATTTCTGTATCAACTGGCAGCTCTAATACATACTATTTGCAAGTTGTTGATCTCTAGTTAGTTGTATCACTATGAACATGGGCTCTTTTGGGCTATAGGCTACTTCCTGACCTTACCATTTTGCAGGTAGACCTTGTAGCACTGTTTTGTGTGCCATTGCCCCAGAGGTCATACTGGCCTTCATAGCCCTCTCATTCAGTCTTTCTGTTCACTGATCCCCCCCCCCTCCATCACCACTCATTCCTAACTGCACATGGCCCTCATATTACTTGACGTGCGGACATCAAGGTTTATTTTTGTGAGGATACATTTTCGAGTATTCTCTGCCAGAGACAATATTATGTTGGAAATATACAGGTATTAACTGTTAGATTTAAGATGATAAAATAAACCCAAGTGCTAGGCATTGGCACAGTCAAACAGAGGGGAGATTGTGTGTACAGCCCTACTAATGAAACATACGAGGGAAGCTCAATCACTAATAATTACTCCCACACCCCTCTATTCCAGGTGATTTGCACCCCTTCATTTATCTTCCGCTCAATGCAACATTCATTTCAAGATAATTTCCCGCACTGTGACACTTAGTGCCTCTAAACAGATGCTTGAACTGAAGTATTTTTTTATCTATTTTTTTCATATGGTTCCAGATTAACTGTATGCTGTATAGTTTCCTGCATAATTCTGAAAATAAAATGAACAAATCAAGCAAGAAAACAATAAATAAATGTTGTTCTTGAATCAAACAAGTTATCCTATTTTGTTTTATGAACGCAGAACAGTTCAAGTGTTATCTTTACAAGCACTGATAAATGTGCTATGTAAAAAGGGGAAATATCTAAAACGAATCCATTTTTACCAGTGCCATTTTTACCACTTAAGTAAAAAATACTTAAGTGCACTACTTAAGTAGTTTTTGGGAGTATCTGTACTTTACTTAACTATTTATATTTTTGGAAACTTTTACTTTTACTTCACTACATTCCTAAAGAAAATTATGTACTTTCTACTCCATACATTTCCTTGACACGCAAAAGTACTCGTTACATTTTGATAGGAAATGTACACAGAAAAAAAAACATCCCTGGTCATCCCTAATGCCTCTGGGATGATCTGGAGGACTCACTCAACACAAATGCTTCATTTGAAAATGATGACAGTGTTGGAGTGTGCCCCTGGCTATCAGTAAATTTAAAAAACAAGAAAATTATGCTGTCTGGTTTGCTTATTATAAGGAAGTTGAAATTATTTATACTTTTACTTTGAGACTTCAGTACATTTGAGCAATTCCATTTACTTTAAAATCAAAATCAAATCAAATTTATTTGTCACATACACATGGTTAGCAGATGTTAATGCGAGTGTAGCGAAATGCTTGTGCTTATAGTTCCGACAATGCAGTAGTAACCAACGAGTAATCTAACCTAACAATTCCACAATTACTACCTTATACACACAAGTGTAAAGGGATAAAGAATATGTACATAAAGATATATGAATGAGTAATGGTACAGAACGGCATAGGCAAGATGCAGTAGATGGTATCGAGTACAGTATATACATATGAGATGAGTAATGTAGGGTATGAAAACATAAGTGGCATAGTTTAATAAAAAAAAAATGTAATTAAATTTTTGCAGCTTTTTGTTAAAAATCGCGCAAAATGTCAACGTCCTGCTACTCATGCCAGGAATATAGTACATGCATATGATTAGTATGTGTGGATAGAAAACACTCTGTAGTCTCTAAAACTGGTTAAATCATGTCTGTGACTATAACAGAACGTGTGTAGGAGGCAAAATCCCAAGGAAAACTGTTCACAAAAAACATAAGAAAAATATCCCTCCACCAGTCTCTGTATTGTCTATGGCAAGGGAAAATAGATAGCGTCCAGTTTACAATGCCTACAGCTTCCACACGATGTCGCCAGTACTGGCAATTGAGTTGAAGTTTATCCTTGGTTAGATGAGGAATAGGCACTTCCTGTCTTCGGGTACACCAGAGGAAGTTATGAAAGGGAGAATGTGGACCATGATTTCAAGACTTGCTGCTATCGAATACAGATCGCCCCGTGATCAATTTAATTTGATCGATTATTAACGTTTACTACTACCTAAAGTTGGATTACAAAAGTAGTTTGAAGTGTTTTGTCAAAGTTTATAGGCAACTTTTTTAATTTAAAAAAATGACGTTGCGTTTTGGAAAGCAGTTTTTTTCCTGATCAGACGGGCTTCATAAATGGACATTTTGGATATACATGGACGGATTTAATCGAAAAAAAGACCCAATTGTGATGTTTATGGGACATATAGGAGTGCCAACAAAGAAGCTCGTCAAAGGTAATGAATGTTTTATTTATTTTTTCTGCGTTTTTTGTAGCGCCGGCTACGCTAATTATTCTGTTGACGTCCCCTTTGGGTATTTCGGGGGTTGCATGCTATCAGATAATAGCTTCTCATGCTTTCGCTGAAAAGCATTTGAAAAATCTGACATGTTGGCTAGATTCACAACGAGTGTAGCTTTAATTGAGTACCCTGCATGTGTGTTTTAATGAAAGTTTGAGTTGTATCGAGTACTATTAGTTGTCACTCTGAAAATTCCGCTGATTTCCCCTGATGTTGATCCCTGTACAGGGCTGCATCCCTAGTGGCTAGTGATACATTTTTTACATTAATTTCCATTATTAAAGTGGCTGGAGTTGAGTCAGTGTGTTGGCAGCAGCCACTCAATGTTAGTGGTGGCTGTTTAACAGTCTGATGGCCTTGAGATAGAAGCTGTTTTTCAGTCTCTCGGTCCCTGCTTTGATGCACCTGTACTGACCTCGCCTTCTGGATGATAGCGGGGTGAACAGGCAGTGGCTCGGGTGGTTGTTGTCCTTGATGATCTTTATGGCCTTCCTGTGACATCGGGTGGTGTAGGTGTCCTGGAGGGCAGGTAGTTTGCCCCCGGTGATGCATTGTGCAGACCTCACTACCCTCTGGAGAGCCTTACGGTTGTGGGCGGAGCAGTTGCCGTACCAGCCGGTGATACAGCCCGCCAGGATGCTCTCGATTGTGCATCTGTAGAAGTTTGTGAGTGCTTTTGGTGACAAGCTGAATTTCTTCAACCTCCTGAGGTTGAAGAGGCTCCGCTGCTGTCTGTGTGGGTGGACCAATTCAGTTTGTCCGTGATGTGTACGCCGAAGAACTTAAAACTTACTACCCTCTCCACTACTGTCCCGTCGATGTGGATAGGGGGGGTGCTCCCTCTGCTGTTTCCTGAAGTCCACGATCATCTCCTTTGTTTTGTTGACGTTGAGTGTGAGGTTATTTTCCTAACACCACACTCCAAGGGCCCTCACCTCCTCCCTGTAGGCCGTCTCGTCGTTGTTGGAAATCAAGCCTACCACTGTATTGTCGTCCGCAAACTTGAGGATTGAGTTGGAGGCGTGCATGGCCACACAGTCGTGGGTGAATAGGGAGTACTGGAGAGAGCTCAGAACGCGCCCTTGTGGAGCCCCAGTGTTGAGGATCAGCGGGGTGAAGATGTTGTTACCTACTCTCACCACCTGGGAGCGGCCCGTCAGGAAGTCCAGTACCCAGTTGCACAGGGCGGGGTCGAGACCCAGGGTCTCGAGCTTGATGACGAGTTTGGAGGGACTATGGTGATAAATGCTGAGTTGTAGTCGATGAACAGCATTCTCACATAGGTATTCCTCTTGTCCAGATGGGTTAGGGAGGTGCAGTGTGGTTGCGATTGTGTCGTCTGTGGACCTATTGGTGCGGTAAGCAAATTGGAGTGGGTCTAGGGTGTCTGGTTGAGTGTAGGTGATATGGTCCTTGACTAGTCTCATAAAGCACTTCATAATAACAGAAGTGAGTGCTACGGGGCGGTAGTCGTTTAGCTCAGTTACCTTAGCTTTCTTGGGAACAGGAACAATGGTGGCCCTCTTGAAGCATGTGGGGACAGCAGACTGGGATAAGGATTAATTGAATATGTCCGTAAACACACCGGCCAGCTGGTCTGCGCATGCTCTGAGGACGCAGCTGGGGATGATGTCTGGGTGAGGGTTAACCCGTTTAAATGTTTTACTCACGTCGGCTGCAGTGAAGGAGAGTCCACAGGTTTTGGTAGAGGGCCATGTCAGTGGCACTGTATTGTCCTCAAAGCGAGCAAAGAAGTTATTTAGTCTGTCTGGGAGCAAGATATCCTGGTATGCGACGGGGCTGGTTTTCTTTTTGTAATCCGTGATTGACTGTAGACCCTGCCACATACCTCTTGTGTCTGAGACGTTGAATTGCAACTCTACTTTGTCTCTATACGGTTAGCTTGTTTGATTGCCTTGCGGAGGGAATAGCTACACTATTTGTATTCTGTCATGTTTCCGGTCACCTTGCCCTGGTTTAAAAGAGTGGTTCGCGCTTTCAGTGTCGCGCGAATGCTGCCATCAATCCACGGTTTCTGGTTCGGGAATGTTTTAATAGTTGCTGTGGGTACGACATCGCCAATGTACTTTCTAATGAACTCACTCACCGAATCAGCGTATTCATCAATGTTGTTGTTGTATGCAATGCGAAACATATCCCAATCCACGTGATCAAAGCAGTCTTGAAGCGTGGAATCAGATTGGTCAGACCAGCGTTGAACAGAGCTGAGCACGGGAGCTTCCTGTTTTAGTTCCTGTCTGTAGGTTCGAAGCAACAAAATGGAGTCGCAGTCAGCTTTTCCAAAAGGAGGGCGGAAGAGGTCCTTATATGCGCCGCGGAAGTTAGAATATCAATGATCCAGGGTTTTACCAGCCCTGGTTGCACAATCGATATGCTGATAGAATTTAGGGAGTCTTGTTTTCAGATTGGCCTTGTTAAAATCCCCATCTACAATGAATGCAGCCTCAGGGTATGTGGTTTCCAGTTTACCTAGAGTCAAATAAAGTTTGTTCAGGAACATCAATGTGTCTGCTTGGGGGGAATATATACGGCTGTGATTTTAATCGAAGAGAATTCTCTTAGTAGATAATGCGGTCGACATTTGATTGTGAGGAATTCTAAGTCAAGTGAACAGAAGGACTTGAGTTCCTGTATGTTGTTATGATCACACCACGTCTCGTTAATCATAAGGCATACCCCCCCGCCCCTCTTCTTACCAGAAATATGCTTGTTTCTGTCGGCGCGATGCGTGAAGAAACCAGCTGGCTTTACCGACTCGGTTAGCGTCTCTCGAGTGAGCCCATGTTTCGTGAAGCAAAGAACGTTACAGTCTCTGATGTCTCTCTGGAATGCTACCCTTGCTCGAATTTCATCAACCTTGTTGTCAAGAGACTGGACATTGGCGAGTAGTATGCTAGGGAGTGGTGAGAGATGTGCCCGTCTCCGGAGCCTGAACAGAAGACAGCCTCGTTTGCCCCTTTTACTGTGAAGTTGTTTAGGTTCACCGGCTGGGATCCGATCCATTATCCTGGGTGGTGGGCAAAACACAGGATCCGCTTCGGGAAAGTCGTATTCCTGGTCGTAATGATGGTGAGTTGACGTTGCACTTATATTCAGTAGTTCCTCCCGACTGTATGTAATGAAACCTAAGATTACCTGGGGTACCAATGTAAGAAATAACACGTTAAAAAACAAAATATTGCATAGTTTCCAAGGAACGCAAAGCGAGGCGGCCATCTCTGTCGGCGCCGGAAGTTTTTTGATACTTTTGATACTTAAGTATGTTTAAAACCAAATATCTTTGCACTTTTACTCAAGTAGTATTTTACTGGGTGACTTTCACTTTTACTTGAGTCATTTTCTATTAAGGTATCTTTTCTTTTACTGAAGTATGACAATTGAGTAATTTTTCCATCACTGATTTTTACCATCTCCAAAATCCCAGAACTGGGGTGGCAGGTAGCCTAGAGGTTAGAAACAGGCCAACAGCCGGTCTCTGGTTAAAATTCTGAGTCCAATGGGGACATCTTGTGGGTTGTGAGCTGGCAACCAGATTGTTACTGGAATCAGTATCCTAGATTCCATCGCCTGCCATTGCGCCCTTGAGCAAGGCACTTAACCCCTAACTCTGCTCCGGGGGCAGTGCACTTTTACTGACTCTGGGTTCAAACAAAGCAAAGAAGAATTTCAGTCTTCTTCAAAACCTTCCCACCAGAATTTGGATCACTTCCATTTCAATGTAATGACTGTTCCATTTTGAATAGGACATCAGTTTATTTCTCGAGTGGACTAGAATTAACATAGAATTCGCCACGACACTGCTTGACCTATGCAATGCACAAATATGCATTGATAGAACATTTATTGATAATAAATCTTAAATGTGAATGAATGTATAACTCTGCTATCAAGAATACTGAATTCTTGCGAGTGCTCATTTGCTACTGTATTAGGGAATTATTAATTCAGGTGCATAGTGCCATCTTCTGGATTGTAGGAGAATTTACTCCCCAATCTCTCAATAAAACATGAATATTTGGTGTTATGTGTATTGTGTAATATTATAATTGCTTTGCATAAAAATCTATCTCAGATGCTTCAATAAATGGATAATGATTTATTTTAGCCAACAGTCCACTATCTGGTATTTACTTAGAATTGACACGGTAAAGTGGTTATGAAATGATAACTACCAATAATAACTTCTTAGTTTCTTTGGTGAACGAGCACCATTACCTATTAGTAGCCTACCAGAAAGCAGCCAGTTCTTCCCTTACTATCATACAAAGTTTAAGTAAATAGGCAACAACACCAGCTGATACAGGACTGTATCTATCTCTAAGTCATGGTTTGGTCTTTGTCGCTGATCAAAAAAGATGAGTCACTGAGAATATGATCTTTACCAGCCATTGTGTAACCTTCACACAATGGCTGGTAAAGTTGGACTCCCAATAACTCACAACTTATCTTTTGTATTTGTATTTATTTCAGATCCCCATTAGCTTCTGCCAAGACAGCAGCTACTCTTCCTGGGGTCCAAACAAGATTAAGGCAATTACTTACTAAATAAAACAGTACATCACACAACACATTACTACACACTACCACAATATGTCTACAATACACAATCCATAATACCGCAATATTACAATATACATGTGTGTAGAGTGCGTGTGTTTGTATGTGTGTGTCTCCCCACAGTCCATGCTGTTCCATAAGGTGTAGCTCTATCTTTTTCTTTGGGGGGGTCTGATTTCACTGTTTGAGTTACTTGATATGGAAAAGAGTTTCATGTAGCCATGGCTATATGTAGTACTATGCGTTTCCCATAGTCTGTTCAGGACTTGGGGAATGTAAAGAGACCTCTAGTGGCATGTCTTATGGAGTATGCGTGGCTGTCTGAGCTGTGTGCTAGTTGTTTAAACAGACAACTCAGTGCTAACCTCTCACAAAGACAAGTAGTGATGATTGACATGCATGTTAGCTATGCCATGCTGCTCTGTTCTGGGGCAACTTTAATTTGCCTATATCTCTCTTTGTGGCACTTGAACATATGACTGGGCAGTAGTCCAGGTGCGACAAATCTACGGCTTAGCGATGTCAAGAAAACAGAGCAGTGCTTTATTATGGACAGACCTCTCCTCATCTTAGCTACCGTTGCATCAATATGTTTTGACCATGACAGTTTACAATCCAGGGTTACACCAAGCAGTTTACTCTTCTCAACTTGCTCAATTTCCACATTATTCATTACAATTTAGTTGAGGTTTAGGGTTTAGTGAATGGATTTTCCCAAACACAATGCTTTTAGTTTTTGAAATATTTAGGACTAGCATATGTCTTGCCACCCATTCTAAAACGGACTGCAGGCCTTTGTTAAGTGTTATAGTGATTTAAATTGCTGTGGTCTGGTGGTGGTCTGCTTGTCATCGATACCTGGAGGTGGTCTTGAGAAGAGCCGACTGGACTCTCTTCCAGGTACGGCGACAGCGACTGACAAACATCTGGGCAGAGGGTATGCCGACCTCTTCCTCTTGCTCCAGGAAGAGCGGGGGCTGATAACCCAGGGAACACCTGAAAGATGAGAGCCCAGTAGCAGAGCAGGGGAGGGTGTTGTGGGTGTATTCAACCCACATAAATTGCTGGCAGCAGCTGGTTGGGTTGGCGGAGACAACACAGTGAAGAGTTGTCTCCAGGTCTAGATTGGCTCGCTCCGACTGGCCGTTGGACTGAGGGTGGAACCTGGAGGACAGGCTGGCCGATGACCCAATGAGTGTGCAGAACTCCTTCAAGAACCGGGATGAGAACTGTGGACCCCGGTCGGAGACCATGGACTCCCGGAAGACGTGCTGCACCATGAGCTGGGCCTTCTCTTTGGCAGAGTGTAGTTTGGGGAGAGAAATTAAGTGGGCGGCTTTGGAGAACCGGTCCACTACTGTCAGGATGGTGGTGTTGCCATCAGACGGGGGAGACCCGTGACGAAGTCCAGTGATATGTGAGACCAGGGATGGTGAGGGACAGGGAGTGGTTGAAGGAGACCAGCCTGAGCTTGTCAAGGAATCTTGTTCTGCGCACATACCGTGCAAGGGGTGACGAACGCGGAGACGCCTGGGATCATGGTAGGCCATCAAAACCGTTGCTGCACAAAGGCCAGGGTCCGATGGGAGGTGGCAGGTAAGCCTGGAGGAGTGGGCACACTTCTGGGCTGATGGGCGCACAGCATCAGGAACAAATAATCGGTTATCTGGGCCCTCCCCCTACCCCCACATGTTATACATGGAATGAACCTTTTTGGGATAGGGCGCAGCGTTTTCACTTTTGGATGAATAGAGTGCCCAGACTGAACTGCCTCCTACTCTGTCACAGATGCTAATATATGCATATTATTATTAGTATTGGATAGAAAAAACTCTGAAGTTTCTAAAACTGTTTGAATGGTGTCTGTGAGTATAACAGAACTCATATGGCAGGCAAAAACGTGAGAAAAAATCTAACCAGGAAGTGGGAAATCTGAGGTTTGTAGTTTTTCAAGTCATTGCCTATCAAACATACAGTGTCTATGGGGTCATATTGCACTTCCTAAGGTTTCCACTAGATGTCAACAGTCTTTAGAAACTTGTTTGAGGCTTCTACTGTGAAGGAGGAGATAATGAGAGCTGTTTGAGCCAGCGGTCTGGCAGAGTGGCGTGAGTTGATCACGCGCGCATCCGTGAGTGGTAGCTGCATTCCATTGCATTTCTAAAGACAAAGGAATTCTCCGGTTGGAACATTATAGAAGATTCATGTTAAAAACATCCTAAAGACTGATACACATCGTTTTACATGTTTCTACGAACTGTAATATAACTTTTTTGACATTTCGTCTGAACAAGTGATTGCGCATTATGAATTTGGATTACTGGGCTAAACGAGTGAACAAAAAGGAGGTATTTGGACATAAATGATGGACTTTATCGAACAAAACAAACATTTATTGTGGAACTGGGATTCCTGGGAGTTTATTCCGATCAAGATCATCAAAGGTAAGTGAATATTTATAATGCTATTTCTGACTTTTCTGACACCTCTCCTTCTTTGGAAAATGGCTGGATGTTTTTCTGTGACTAGCGCTGACCTAACGTAATTCGCAAGGTGTGTTTTCGCCGTAAAGCCTTTTTGAAATCTGACACAGCGGTTGCAAAAAAAGGACTGTTGTCAAGACAATGGAGGACAGAGAAGGTGTGGTTGAATTGGTGGCTCAACAATTTGTCCAAGGGAGCATGCAGGTGGCCTTGGAGCAGTAAGTCAACTCTGTCATAAATCTGTGAAGTACTTGTCATTACCTCCTCTAACATAAGTATTTTTAACCTCTAGCGTCGAGCAATCCCGTATCCGGGAGCGTAATCATAGCCTCAAGCTCATTACCATAACGCAACGTTTCCTATTCATGAAAATCGCAAATGAAATTAAATAAATATATTGAAACACAAGCTTAGCCTTTTGTTAACAACACTGTCATCTCAGATTTTCAAAATATGCTTTAACCAAAGCTACACAAGCATTTGTGTAAGAGTATTGATAGCCTAGCATAGCATTAAGCCTAGCATTCAGCAGGCAACATTTTCACAAAAACAAGAAAAGCATTCAAATAAAATCATTTACCTTTGAAGAACTTCGGATGTTTTCAATGACGAGACTCTCAGTTAGATAGCAAATGTTCATTTCTTCCAAAAAGATTATTTGTGTAAAAGAAATAGCTCCGTTTTGTTCATCACGTTTGGCTAAGAAAAAAAAACGAAAATGCAGTCACTTACAACGCCAAACTTTTTTCCAAATTACCTCCATAATATCGACAGAAACATGGCAAACGTTGTTTAGAATCAATCCTCAAGGTGTTTTTCACATATCTATTCGATAATCTATCAGTGGTGGCAGCTGGCTTCTCATCCGAAGAAAACTGAAAAATACTGCAGCTGGAGATAACACAATAATTGCGACGGAGGACACCAAGCGACCACCTGGTAAATGTAGTCTCTTAGGGTCAATCTTCCAATGATATGCCTACAAATACGTCACAATGCTGCAGACACCTTGGGGAAAACGTGGAAAAGGTAAGCTGACTCCTAGCTCCTCCACAGCCATATAAGGAGTCATTGCCATGAGGCGGTTTTAAAAAATGCGGCACTTCTGTAACATCAGTTCTGTGGCACTCACAGACAATATCTTTGCAGTTTTGGAAACGTCAGAGTGTTTTCTTTCCAATGCTGTCAATTATATGCATAGTTGAGTATCTGTTCGTGACAAAATATATTGTTTAAAACGGGAACGTTTTTCATCCAAAAATTAAAAGAGCGCCCCCTATATCGAAGAAGTTAATCATTCCACCCCCCTAAATCAATACACATCACTATAATGTCCTTAACACTTATTTTAAATATAAATACTGTCTCTAAACCATAACAGGTTCAAATATCGTCTCAACTCTCTTGGACTGCTCGAAGCATTAGGGAACCACCCAGACAGCTTCCGAGCACTTTTTGTGGACTCCATTAAGCCTCCCACTGCCAAGGACCTGCGGGACCTGTTTAAAGTAACCTATTGCATACCTGGCGGCAACCGGCGGTGTTTGGAGAACGACACCATCTGCCACTGGTTCAACTGGCTGGCTGAGGTGCAAGGTAAAATAGTAAATTGTTCAAGTTTAACGGTAACTGCATATTATTACATTTTGTGATTTAAATGTGGATTTTAAATGTTTTACTGTGTACTCCTCAGATGGAGAATGTCCTCCTCTAACAGTGGCGATGGTGGGGGAGTTTGCTACTGGGGCAACAGTGGTGCCACCCCCTTGGGTTTGAGGACAACCCGACCATCGAATTCCTCCATACAGCCCGAGGACGTCTCGCTGGGCAGCAGAAGAAAACGTACCCAGAGGCAAACACATGTGCTGTGACACTAAGGCTTTCTCTTCATAGCACCTACAATGCCTTTAGGGAATTCATGACCTCCGGTATTGTGAATTCTCCACATTTCGGTGTTGCATAAAAACATTTTTACAATACATAATTGCATCTAGTAGCACTAAACTACAGTAGCAATTGAGTGTTTGAAAATGTAACTGTACATCAACATTTAATCTACTTACATCTGTATTGTTTGTACAGTGCATTCGGAACATATTCAGACCCCTTGACTTTTCCCACATTTTATTACGTTACAGCCTTATTCAAAAAATGGATACAATAATTTCCCCCCCTCATCAATCTACACACAATACCCCATAATGACAACGCAAAAACAGGTTGACATTTTTTGCAAATGTATAAAAAAGGAAATATTACATTTATGACCCTTTACTCAGTACTTTGCCATTACACCATTAAGTCTTCTTGGGTATGACACTACATTTTAATTTATTTAATACATTTTAGAGTAAGGCTCTAATGTAACAAAATGTGGAAAAAGTCAAGGGGTCTGAATACTTACCAAATGCACTGTATTTCCATATTGGCTGTTATTGTTCACTTAATGATCATTCAAATGTAAATATACAATCCATATTGTTTGTCTTGGTGTTAAGGTTTACTTTTGTTAGAAACACTTTTGTCACGCCTTGGTCATTGTATTTTGTGTTTTCGTTATATATTTGGTCAGGCCAGGGTGTGACAGGGGTTTAAGTTATTGTATTTCGTATTGGGGTTTGTAGTATTTGGGATCGCGGCTGATTAGGGGTGTTGTTAGGCTTGGCTGCCTGAGGCGGTTCTCAATCAGGAGTCAGGTGATTCACGTTGTCTCTGATTGGGAACCGTATTAGGTAGCCTAAGTTCGCTTTGTATTTCATGGGTGATTGTTCCTGTCTCTGTGTAGTGTTCACCAGATAGGCTGTAATAAGTTTCACGTTCCGTTTGTTGTTTTTTTGTATTTATAAGTTAGTTCATGTATCGTTCCGTCATTTGTTTCATTAAAGATCATGATTAACCACCACGCTGCATTTCGGTCCTCTCTTTCTACAAACGAAGAACACCGTTACAACTTTACTGACACTTCACTAATAACCAATATCCTTTGCTGATATTGACTGAAGTACTGCTGCCATATTGCAGCCAACTCATCCAAATCTGATAATTTGATGTTCTACATTAAGAACAAATTAACTTCAGCTAACATTAAGTTAACGTTACCTGGCTATTGATGGTTGAAGTTCATCTCTTCCGTCCGTGAGCAGCAGTCTGGTGCAATCAGAGATGGTAGATTTACAATTTGAGGAATTGGGCAGCCATTGTTAACTAGCTAGCTAATTTTACCTCGGAAAAACAGAAGTTGAGTGAACGTCTTTCATCAATACCTGAGACTTGGGCGGAGTCCAAACGACCTTTATGCAAATGTGATCATCAGTGACAAAATCTATGACATCCCGACAGAGATGGCCGCCTCGCTTCGCGTTCCAAGGAAACTATGCAGTATTTTGTTTTTAACGTGTTATTTTCTTACATTGGTACTCCAGGTAGTCTTAGGTTTCATTACATACAGAGCCTAAAAGCAACGTCAACTCAACATCATTACAACCAGGAATATGACTTTCCCGATGAGGATCCTGTGTTTTGCCCACCGCCCAGGACAATGGATCGGATCCCAGCCGGCGAACCTAAACAACCTCGCCGTAAAAGGGGCAAACGAAGTGGTCTTCTGGTCAGGCTCCGGAGAAGGACACATCGCGCACCAATCCCTAGCATACTACTCATCAATGTCCAGTCTCTTGACAAAAAGGTTGATGAAATCCGAGCAAGGGTAGCATTCCAGAGAGACATCAGAGACTGTAACGTTCTTTGCTTCACGGAAACATGGCTCACTCGAGACACGCTATCGGAGTTGGTGCAGCCAGCTGGTTTCTTCATGCATCGCGCTGACAGAAACAAGCATCTTTCTGGTAAGAAGAGGGGCGGGTGGGTATGCCTTATGATTAACGAGATGTGGTGTGATCATAACAACATACAGGAACTCAAGTCCTTCTGTTCACCTGACTTAGAATTCCTCACAATCAATTAGACCGCATTATCTACCAAGAGAATTCTCTTCGATTATAATCACAGCCGTATATATTCCCCCCCAAGCAGACACATCGATGGCCCTGAATGAACTTTATTTGACTCTATGTAAACTGGAAAACAGATATCCTGAGGCTGCATTCATTGTAGCTGGCTAATCTGAAGACTCCCTAAATTCTATCAGCATATCGATTGTGCAACCAGGGCTGGTAAAACCATGGATCATTGTTATTCTAATTTCCGCAATGCATATAAGGCCCTCCCCCGCCCTCCTTTCGGAAAAGCTGACCACGACTCCATTTTGTTGCTTCCAGCCTATAGACAGAAACTAAAACAGGAAGCTCACGCGCTCAGGTCTGTTCAATGCTGGTCCGACCAATCTGATTCCACGCTTCAAGACTGCTTCGATCACGTGGATTGGGATATGTTCCGCATTGCGTCCAACAACAACATTGACGAATACGCTGATTCGGTGAACGAGTTCATTAGAAAGTGCATCGGTGATGTCGTACCCACAGCAACTATTAAAACATTCCCAAACCAGAAACCGTGGATTGATGCAGCATTCGTGAGAAACTGAAAGCACGAACCACTGCTTTTAACCAGGGCAAGGTTACCAGAAACCTGACCGAATACATACAGTGTAGCTAGTAGGAAGAGGGAGGGAGGGATGCGCTACTAAGGTACACAGTAGTACATTTTGGTAGGTAGAAGGTGCTCTTTGGTAAAAGGGGTAAATTGGTCATCATATAATTCATTCAAATGCCTTTATTAGTATGGCATGTTCAATAGAAACAAAGTTTTTTAAAAACGACTCGTTTCAGCTGCATGGCCTTCATCAGGGAGTACCAAAAAAAAGGAATACAATGTCCTCTTTTGAACAGCTTTTCTAATTAACCCTAATTGAAAGAAGGAGTGGTTACAAAATTGATTGGACACACCTAGTAAGCAATAATATACACATTAAAAGGTTGAATGCTGTAGCTATGTTATCATAAAGATACAACTCCAAGCTAGAAGTATCAGAACACTTAGAAAGGTAGTTCTAACCTTAAATATGACTGGGAGAAGTGTCAAAAATAAGCAAGCAATATATTCCCTAGTACACGAGAACACAGCAAAACATGAACAACAGTCTAAACATAGCTGAGGGCAATTGAGCAAAATGTCCACTAGATGACAGCAAATGGACCTATCACGACCCTACAGGAAGGGTGAGAAATCCATATCTTCATTTAAACCAGGTTATTTAGTGGCCTGTAGTTTGTAAATCCCAAAACTTTCCCTTTGGTTTAACTGTTTAAGACGGTCCCCTTTTCTAATAGAGGCCGGAACATGATCAATACCCATAGGTTGTAGGGAGGCAGGGTTGATATGGTGTAAGGACTTGTAGTGCCTTGCCATGGGGGTAGTCTTCATTGCCTACCCGTATGGCGTACTTGTGTTCCGCTAAGCGGTCTTGAAGGCGTCTCTTTGTCCGTCCAATGTAGAATACCTTGCACTGTGGACATTCCAATCTATAAATGACATGAGTGGTTTTGCAGTTAATTAAATGCTTGACGTAATACTCCATTTTGGAAGCTGTGTCAACAAAATAATTATTCTGTGCAATATTTCTGGTTGCAATGGCTACATTTAAAAGAGCCCTTGGGTTTGTGGCTAAGCCAAGTTTTTTGAGAGTCACCCGGAAGATAACTGTGGACTAATTTGTGATTTAGAGTAGGACATCACTTAAAGATTATGACTGGTGGCTTAGGAAAGACTTGGCATAGAAGCGTATCACTTTGGATGAATCCCCAATTATTGTTCATGATTCTTTTTGTTACACTTTCTTCTGTGGACGAAGGATTGGACCAAAGCGCAGCATGGTTAGAGTTCAACATGTTTAATAAAGACCATAAAACGTGAACACTACAAAATACCAAAACAAATGTGAAAAACCGAAAGAGTCCTATCTGGTGCATAGACACAAAGACAGACAACAACCACCCACAAAGTACCCACAGAATATGGCTGCCTAAATATGGTTCCCAATCAGAGAGAACGATAGACAGCTGCCTCTAATTGAGAACCAATCTAGGCAACCATAGACATACAAACTACCTAGAAAGGCAACAGCCCCATAAACATACAAAACCCCTAGACAAGCCACATACATCACCCATGTCACACCCTGACCTAACCAAAATAACAAGGAAAACAAAGTACACTAAGGTCAGGGTATGACACTTTTAATGTTCTCTGCTTCAGTGCTATATTTTGTAACAAAATACACTCTCTCTGATGGGTCACGAGGCACTCCCCTTCGCAACATATTCTCTCTGTCAAGTAATCCAGCCCTTATACCTGTATCTTTCAGGACCTGAACGCTGTAGCCTCGATTCAAGAAGCGATTCTCCAATTCAGCAGATATGACACTTTAGTCTGTTTCCTGATCGCAAATTCGGCGGACTCTTTGGAATTGGCCATATGGAATATTCTCTTTTAGCCTTTTGGGGTGAAAGCTGTCTGCCCTCAGAATGGTATTCCCATCTGTAGGCTTCCTAAAGATTGATGTGTGCAAACAACCTTTGTCATTTTTACTAATGTCGAGGTCCAAAAAAATGAATGTTATCCTTGCTGTACTCCATAGTTAGTTTGATGTTAGGGTTAATGTTGTTAAGCAGGAGATGTCTCTGAAGGAAAGACGGATATCATGTTGTGGCCTTTAAAGAGTTTTAAGAGTTTTAATAAACAGGCAAACATCATCAATATAGCGTCCCCACCATATAATCCGGTCAAAGAAATGGTTATTAGAAGGATCTAAAATGAAGTCATTTTCCCATTTACCCAAGTACAAACCAACGTAGGAAGGGCTGTAGTAGCAAGCTCCCATGGCACGCCCTTTGATCTGTTTAAAAATACGGTCCTGGAAGATAAAGATGTTATGATTAAGAGTCCATTCAGTCAGTGAGACAATGAATTCTGTAGGAGGCATCTCAGTCTCAGGCCGGGTACTCAAGAAATGGTGCATAGCTGCCAAACCTTGTTCATGCTCAATGGTGGTGTATAGAGACTCCACAACCATGGTGACTAAAAAGGAAGCTGTACCTATATTGTTCAATTCCTTAATTTTGTTCAACACATCTGTGGTATCTTGAAGATAGGCTGGGAGTGATGTCAGAAAAGGCTTAATAAATTAATCAATAAAGTAATAAAGTAATAAAGTAAAGTAATAATGTACTTAGAGATGGGTTCTGTCAGACTTTCATTATCACTAATGACTGGTCTGCCTGGGGGATTTTCAGTGGATTATTTGTGGATTTTTGGAAGAAGGTAAAAAGAAGCCCTATGCGGACTTGCCATTGAAAATAAATTTCAACTCATTGTCTGAAATGTAGCCATTCTCCTTAGCTTCTGTGTGGATCCCTTTCAATTCAGTTTCTAGGTTGTCTGTAGGGTTGAAGGTAACTCAATTCATCATTGTCTAATTGACGGTATTTTTATTTACTCCACACTAGTGTAAACAAACAGTGTAGCTATTCCCTCCGCAAGGCAATCAAACAAGCTAAGCTTCAGTATAGAGACAAAGTAGAGTTGCAATTCAACGCAAGAGGTATGTGGCAGGGTATGTGGCAGTCAATCACGGATACAAAAAGAAAATCAGCTGCGTTGCGGACCAGGATGTCTTGCTCCCAGACAGACTAAATAACTTCTTTGCTCACTTTGAGGACAATACAGTGCCACTGACACGACCCGCTACCAAAACCTGCATGCTCTCCTTCACTGCAGCCGATGTGAATAAAACATTTAAACGTGTTAACCCTCGCAAGGCTGCAGGCCCAGACGGCATCCCCAGCAGCGTCCTCAGAGCATGCGCAGACCAGCTGGCTGGTGTGTTTACGGACATATTCAATCAATCCTTATCCCAGTCTGCTGTCCCCACATCCCCACATGCTTCAAAGAGGGCCACGATTTTTCCTGTTCCCAAGAAAGCTAAGGTAACTGAGCTAAACGTCTACCGCCCCGTAGCACTCACTTCCGTCATCATGAAAGTGCTTTGAGAGACTACTCAAGGACCATATCACCTCCACCCTACCTGACACCCGAGACCCACTCCAATTTGCTTACCGCCCCAATAGGTCCACAGACGACGCAATCGCAACCACACTGCACACTGCCCTAACCCATCTGGACAAGAGGAATAACTACGTGAGAATGCTGTTCATCGACTACAGCTCAGCATTTAACACCATAGTACCTTCCAAACTCGTCATCAAGCTCAAGTCCCTGGGTCTCGACCCCGCCCTGTGCAACTGGGTACTGGAATTCATGACGGGCCGCTCCCAGGTGGTGAGGGTAGGTAACAACATCTCCACCCCGCTGATCCTCAACACTGTGGCCCCACAAGGGTGCATTCTGAGCCCTCTCCAGAGGGTAGTGAGGTCTGCACAATGCATCACCAGGGGCAAACTACCTGCCCTCCAGGACACCTACACCACCTACATCATCAAGGGCAACAACCACCCGAGCCACTGCCTGTTCACCCCGCTATCATCCAGAAGGCGAGGTCAGTACAGGTGCATCAAAGCAGGGACTGAGAGACTGAAAAACAGCTTCTATCTCAAGGCCATTAGACTGTTAAACAGCCACCACTAACATTGTTTGGCTGCTGTCAACATACTGACTCAACTCCAGCCACTTTAATAATGGAAATTGATGTAAAAAAAATTATCACTAGCCACTTTAAACAATGCCACTTAAAATAATGTTCACATACCCTACATTGCTCATCTCATATGTATATACTGTACTCTATACCATCTACTGCATCTTGCCATCTTTATGTAATACATGTATCACTAGCCACTTTAAACTATGCCACTTTTATGTTTACATACTCTACATTACTCATCTCATATGTATATACTGTACTCGATACCATCTACTGCATCTTGCCTATGCCGTTCTGTACCATCACGCATTCATATATATTTATGCACATATTCTTTATCCCTTTACACTTGTGTGTATAAGGTGGTAGTTGTGGAATTGTTAGGTTAGATTACTCGTTGGTTATTACTGCATTGTCGAAACTAGAAGCACAAGCATTTCGCTACACTCGCAATAACATCTGCTAACCATGTGTATGTGACAAATAAAATTTGATTTGATTTGTAGCATACGTATCGGTGAATCGTTGTGACATATGAAATACGAGTGAGAGTGTAATCAATGTGTAATAACTACGTACAAAATTAATGAACGTGTTAAATCATTATGTGACGTGGAGTCATATTCAGGTCCTGATTGGTAAAGATGCTTATTTGATGTATCAAATAGTGTTATTTGACGTGTCAAATAGTGTTATTTGATGTGTATCTTTTTGACACGCAAAGACCCAAACGGCGTTCCATAGTTGACCAGGGTAGGGGTAGCCAGGTGGAAAGCATGGCCAGTCGTATAACAATGCTTATTGAAATTCTCAATTATCGTGGATTTATCGGTGGTGTTTCCTAGCCTCAGTGTAGTGGGCAGCTGGGAGAAGGTGCTCTTAATCTCCATGTACTTTTTGGAGTTTGTGCTACAGGATGCAAATTTCTGTTTGAAAAAGCTAGCCTTTGCTTTCCTACCTGCCTGTGTAAGTGTGGAAGAGGTGAAAAAAATATTCTTGTTTACTAACAATGACAAGACACCGGAGTCTGACATCTTGGATGGAAAATTACTTAGGATAACAGTGGACAATATTGCCATTCGTATTTGCCATATCTTCAATTTAAGCCTACTAGAACATGTGTGCCCTCAGGCCTGGAGGGAAGCAAAAGTAATTATATTGCAGACTGCATTGTATAAACCATTGGTTATGTGAAACATTATTGACTGCAAAGTCGGGGATCAGATTGCTAAAACATGCAATGTGGTTAGTTGATTTGTTCAACACCTACCCAAGATCTGGCAGCAATAAAAAAAAAGTGATCCATCCCCTTACTGACCTGCTAAGAAACCAGCTAGGAAAGGAGGAAAGGGAACTATCAATGAAAATGAGGAAAGCTAAGAAGGAAATAGAGATTTCTCATGTAGGGATTCAACACAGCCAGTAGATGGCAATAGTATTGGTCTAAAGCAACGGAGGGAGGGCTGAGTATCTTCTGGTTTTCACTCCACCTGTACTTGATTGATGATTTAAGGTCACTAATTATTAAGGAACTCCCCTCACCTGTTTGTCAGGTCTTAATTGAAAGTAAAACAAAAACCCGCAGACACTGCCCTCCGTGGAACAAGCTTGACATAAAATATGTAAGGAAAGGAGGAAAGGAAAGATAGCTAGGAAAGGAAATTAGATATGTGAGATAGGAAACCAGAAAAGGAAGCCAGGAAAGGAAGGATTAGGAAATGAAAGGATGAAAAGGAGATATGAAGCAAGGAAAGGAAAGGGATTTAGGAAAGGAGGGAAATAAAGTATGTAAGGAAAGGAGGAAAGGAAAGATAGCTAGGAAAGGAAATTAGATACGTGAGATAGGAAACCAGAAAAGGAAGCCAGGAAAGGAAGGATTAGCAAATGAAAGGATGAAAAGGAGATATGAAGCAAGGAAAGGAAAGGAGGAAAGGAAGTGAGGAAAGGAGAAAGGGAAGCCAGACACATTAGGCATTTATTTGTTTTTACTTTTAGCATATTTTCTTACCTCTTTAATAATCATATTTGGTCATCCACAAAAACAGGAACATCTACGTGAAAACAGACATAACAGACAGCATCTCTCTCTATTGAAAACTACTGGCTGCAATATCATTATTTGAATAGTATGAGGCATCAGATTATGGAAATAGCAATGTAAATGAGAACTCCATTTATCCAACAGTTCCTCCCTCCCAAGGGAATTATTTACTCCTTTTTGTTTCAGTCATTATGACCGCTATCAGCCTCCTATGCAAATATGATGACGGTGACTCTGTTTCCAGACGTCATAGATGGGTCCAGTCTAGTACTCAGAATGTACTTCCTCCACATTTCATATTCACCTCCAGCATCTCTTTTGGTTCTTCATTTCATCCCTGTGGGCGAAACTGCATATAACCCTTGAGGAACTTTCTAAATGTCAAAGCGTATCAGACTGCCTCGGTTTTACCTTAACAAAAAGGGGAATTCCCCCGTCATTTACTTCACTTCCCTTTCTCTAAACTCTGGAGTTATCATTCAGTGAACGTGAATAGATTTTTGGAAATCCCCTTCCTTCCCCAAAGTCATGTTTCGCACAGCTGTTCATATCTTGCGCTCTAAGTGTAGATATTATACATGTTGTTTACCCAGGTATGACAGGGTCATTTTCCTGACATTTACCTGACAAGTCATAGGAGGCAAATTCTCTAGGCTAATACAGTTGACCGTATCCATTCATGACGAGTATTTGTAATATTGTAATCTTGTTATAATTCTACACATTAGAACAACATTCAGTTGTATAGCATTTAGACAATTCTGAGAACTGTTGTTGGTAAATAATGTAAAAAATATCTGTCTCTGTTATATCTCATTCATTTGTTGGCCCAAACAAATCTTACATATTGTAGGCAACTGTAGCCTACTCAAAATTATAAACGTCATTTTATAATGCCATTTACAGTGCCTTCAGAAAGTTATCATACACTTTGACTTGTTCTACACTTATTTTGTTGTGTTACAGTCATTTACATATGCATTCACACCACTGAGTCAATACCTTGTAGAAGCACCTTTGGTGGTTTTATTTTTTTTAATTCACCTTTGTTTAACCAGGTAGGCTAGTTGAGAACAAGTTCTCATTTGCAACTGCGACCTGGCCAAGATAAAACAAAGCAGTTCGACACATACAACAACAGAGTTACACATGAAATAAACAAACATACAGTCAATAATACAGTTGAAAAAGTCTATAAACAGTATGTGCAAATAAAGTAGGATAAGGGAGGTAAAGGCAATAAATAGGCCATGGTGGCGAAGTTATTACAATATAGCAATTAAACACTGGAATGGTAGATGGGCAGAATATATATATATATATATATATACTGTATATATATAGTGGGGAGAACAAGTATTTGATACACTGCCGATTTTGCAGGTTTTCCTACTTACAAAGCATGTAGAGGTCTGTAATTTTTTATCATAGTTTTTTATCACTTCAACTGTGAGAGACGGAATCTAAAACAAAAATCCAGGAAATCACATTGTATGGATTTAAATAATTAATTAGCATTTTATTGCATGACATAAGTATTTGATTCATCAGAAAAGCAGAACTTAACCCCTTGAAGCTAGGGGGCACTATTTTTATGTTTGGAAATATAACATTCCCAAAGTAAACGGCCTATTTCTCAGGACCAGATGCTAGAATATGCATATAATTGACAGATTAGCATAGAAAACACTCTAAAGTTTCCAAAACTGTCAAAATATTGTCTGTGAGTATAACAGAACTGATATTGCAGGTGAGAAAAATATTTTCCAGGAAGTGGCTTCTATTTTGAAAACTCCATGTTCCATAGCCTCCCATTGCTCCATTTAAAGGGATATCAACCAGATTCCTTTCCTATCGCTTCCTCAAGGTGTCAACAGTCTTCAGACATAGTTTAAGGCTTTTATTTTGAAGAATGAGCGTGAACGACCACATTGCGTAAGTGGATAGGTGGGGGCTCTCAGAGTTAATTGTGTGCAAAAGAGAAAGGTGGCCATTGTTACTCCTGGTCCTAGTGAAAAGCCAACTGTCCCGGTTGATATATTATCTAATAGATATTTGACAAACACCCTGAGGATTGATTATAAAAAACGTCTGACATGTTTCTGTGGACATTATGGATATAATTTGAAATTTTTGTCTGCGTTGACGTGACCGCTCTTTCCGGTGGATTCCTGGGCATAACGCACCAAACTAACCGAAGTATTTGGAAATAAAAAATATCTTTATGGAACAAAAGGAATATTTGTTGTCTAACTGGGAGTCTCGTGAGTGAAAACATCCGAAGATCATCAAAGGTAAATGTTTAATTTGATTGCTTTTCTGATTTTCGTGACCAAGTTACCTGATGCTAAGTTTACTTATTGTTTTGTCGAGCGATCGATAAACTTACACAAACGCTTGTATTGCTTTTTCTACTTACAAATCATGTAGAGGTCTGTAACTTTTATCATAGGTACACTTCAACTGTGAGAGACGGAATCTAAAACAAAAATCCAGAAAATCACATTGTATGATTTTTAAGTAATTAAATTGCATTTTATTGCATGACATAAGTATTTGATACATCAGAAATGCAGAACTTAACATTTGGTACAGAAAACTTTGTTTGCAATTACAGAGATCATACGTTTCCTGTAGTTCTTGACCAGGTTTGTACACACTGCAGCAGGGATTTTGGCCCACTCCTCCATACAGACCTTCTCCAGATCCTTCAGGTTTCGGGGCTGTCGCTGGGCAATACAGACTTTCAGCTCCCTCCAAAGATTTTCTATTGGTTTCAGGTCTGGAGACTGGCTAGACCACTCCAGGACCAAGAGATGCTTCTTACGGAGCCACTCCTTAGTTGCCCTGGCTGTGTGTTTCGGGTCGTTGTCATGCTGGAAGATCCAGCCACGACCCATCTTCAATGCTCTTACTGAGTGAAGGAGGTTGTTGGCCAAGATCTGCGATACATGGCCCCATCCATCCTCCCCTCAATACGGTGCAGTCGCCCTGTGCCCCTTACAGAAAATCATCCCCAAAGAATGATGTTTCCAACTCCATGCTTCACGGTTGGGATGGTGTTCTTGGGGTTGTACTCATCCTTCTTCTTCCTCCAAACACGGCGAGTGGAGTTTAGACCAAAAAGCTCTATTTTTGTCTTATCAGACCACATGACCTTCTCCCATTCCTCCTCTGGATCATCCAGATGGTCATTGGCAAACTTCAGATGGGCCTGGACATGCGCTGGCTTGAGCAGGGGGACCTTGCGTGAGCTGCAGGATTTTAATCCATGACGGCGTAGTGTGTAACTAATGGTTTTCTTTGAGACTGTGGTCCCAGCTCTCTTCAGGTCATTGACCAGGTCCTGCCGTGTAGTTCTGGGCTGATCCCTAACCTTCCTCATGATAATTGATGCCCCACGAGGTGAGATCTTGCATGGCGCCCCAGACCGAGGGTGATTGACCGTCATCTTGAACTTCTTCCATTTTCTAATAATTGCGCCAACAGTTGTTGCCTTCTCACCAAGCTGCTTGCCTCTTGTCCTGTAGCCCATTCCAGCCTTGTGCAGGTCTACAATTTTATTGCTGATTTCCTTACACAGCTCTCTGGTCTTGGCCATTGTGGAGAGGTTGGAGTCTGTTTGATTGAGTGGTGTGGACAGGTGTCTTTTATACAGGTAACAAGTTCAAACAGGTGCAGTTAATACAGGTAATGAGTGGAGAACAGGAGGGATTCTTAAAGAAAAGCGAACAGGTCTGTGAGAGCTGGAATTCTTACTGGTTGGTAGGTTATCAAATACTTATGTCATGCAATAAAATGCTAATTAATTACTTAAAAATCATACAATGTGATTTTATGGATTTTTGTTTTAGATTCCGTCTCTCACAGTTGAAGTGTAGGTAGGAAAACCTGCAAAATCGGCAGTGTATCAAATACTTGTTCTCCCCACTGTATATATATATATATATGAATGTCCAAGTGGAGATACTGGGGTGCAAAGGAGCAAGATAAATAAATAAAAACAGTATGGGGATGAGGTAGTTGGATGGGCTATTTACAGATGGGCTATGTACAGGTGCAGTGATCAGTGAGCTGATCTGACAGCTGGTGCTTAAAGCTAGTGAGGGAGATATGAGTCTCCAGCTTCAGTGGTTTTTGCAGTTTGTTCCAGTCATTGGCAGCAGAGAACTGGAAGGAAATGCGGGCAAAGGAAGAATTGGCAAGGAGATCTATCTGCTGGAGCGTGTGCTACAGGTGGGTGCTGCTATGGTGACCAGTGAGCTGAGATAAGGTGGAGCTTTACCTAGCAGAGACTGGTAGATGACCTGGAGCCAGTGGGTTTGGTGACGAGTATGAAGCGAGCGCCAGCCAACGAGGGCATACAGGTCGCAGTGATGTTTATGGGGCTTTGGTGACAAAACTGAAGGCACTGTGATAGACTGCATCCAATTTGCTGAGTAGGGTATTGGGGGCTATTTTGTAAATTACATCGCCAAAGTTGAGGATCGGTAGGATGGTCAGTTTTACAAGGATATGTTTGGCAGCATGAGTGACGGAAGTCGATTCTAGATTTAATTTTGGATTGGAGATACTTAGAGTTTACAGTCTAACCATACACCTAGGTATTTGTAGTTGTCCACATATTATAAGTCAGAAACGTTCAGAGTAGTGATGCTGGACGGGCGGGCAGGTGCAGGCAGCGATCGGTTGAAGAGCATGCATTTAGTTTTACTTGCATTTAAGAGCAGTTGGAAACCACGGAATGAGAGTTTTATGGCATTGAAGATCGTCTGGAGGTTAGTTAAAACACAGTGTCCAAAGAAGGGCCAGAGGTATACAGAATGGTGTCGTCTGTGTAGAGTTGGATCAGAGAATCACCAGTAGCAAGAGCGACATCATTGAAGTATACAGAGAAGAGAGTCGGCCCGAGAATTGAACCCTGTGGCACCCCGATAGACACTGCTAGAGGTCCAGACAACAGGCCCGCCGATTTGACACACTTATGTCATGAACTCTATCAGAGAAGTAGTTGGTGAACCAGTCGAGGCAATCATTTGAGAAACCAAGGCTGTTGAGTCTGCCGATAAGAATGTGGTGATTGACACAGTCGAAAGCCTTGGCCACGTCGATGAATACGGCTGCACAGTAATGTCTCTTATCGTTTGCGGTTATGATATCGTTATATTGCAGGTGAGCTGTGAGTTACAGCTGTGAGTCTTTTTGGATAAATCTCTAAGAGCTTTGCACATCTAGATTATACAATATTTGCCAACTATTATTTTTTTAAATTCTTCAATCTCTGTCAAGTTGATTGTTGATCATTGCTAGACAGACGTTTTCAAGTATTGCCATAGATTTTCAAGCCAATTTAAGTCAAACTATAACTAGGCCACTCAAGAACATTCAATGTCGTCTTGGTATGCAATTCCAGTGTAGATTTGGCCTTGTGTTTTAGGTTATCATCCTGCTTAAAGGTGAATTCTTCTCCAGTGTCTATTGGAAAGCACACTGATCCAGATTTTCCTCTTGGAATTTGCCTGTGCCTATAGCTGTATTCGGTTTCTTTTAATCCTGAAAAACTCCCTAGTCCTTGCCGATAAAAAGCATACCCATAACATGATGCAGCCACCACAATGCTTGGACATATGAAGAGTGGTAGTCAGTGATGTGTTGTGTTGGATTTGCCACAAACTTAATGCTTTTTATTCAGGGCAAAAAGTTTTAAAAATTGCCACAATTTTTGCAGTATTAATTTAAGAGCCTTGTTGCAAATAGGATGCATATTTTGGAGAGAGAAAAGATTCTGTACAGGCTTCCTTCTTTTCACTCTGTCATTTGGGTTAGTATTGTGGAGTAACTACAATGTTGTTGCTCCATCCTCAGTTTTCTTACATCACAACCATTAAACTCTGTAACTGTTTTGGCCTCATGATGAAATCCCTGAGCTTTCTTCCTCTCCAGCACCTGAATTGATGCCTGTATCTTTGTAGTAAGTGGGTGTATTGATTCACCATACAAAGCTTAATTTATAATTACACCATGTTCATAGGGATATAATGTATATAATATAATGTTTACATACCCTACATTACTCATCTCATATGTATATGTATATACTGTACTCTATATCATCTACTGCATCTTTATGTAATACATGTATCACTAGCCACTTTAAACTATGCCACTTTGTTTACATACCCTACATTACTCATCTCATATGTATATACTGTACTCGATACCATCTACTGCATCTTGCCTATGCCATTCTGTACCATCACTCATTCATATATCTTTATGTACATATTCTTTATCCCTTTACACTTGTGTGTATAAGGTAGTAGTTGTGGAATTGTTAGGTTAGATTACTCGTTGGTTATTACTGCATTGTCGGAGCTAGAAGCACAAGCATTTCGCTACACTCGCATTAACATCTGCTAACCATGTGTATGTGACAAATACATTTGATTTGATTTGATATTCAGCATCTGCAACTCATTTTTCCTATTTGTTAAGCATATTTTTTGCTCCTAAACTTATTTAGGCTTACCATAACAAAGTAGTTGAATAATTCAAGATAACTCCAGATATTTAAGCTGTAACATTTGTATTAATTGTATAGAATTTCTAAAAACAAAATTCCACTTTGACATTATGGGGAATTGTGTGTAGCTCAGTGACACAAAAACTTAATATAATACATTTTAAATGCAGGCTCAAACACAACAAAATGTGAAAAAGTAAAGAGGTGTGAATACTTTCTGAAGGCACCGTGTAAAACTGCTAAATTGAGAACGGTCAAACCAGATAATTAAACAAATCTGAAGTTGTTGCCTCCGAACTAGTTTTAGGAAGGAAATCAATTATGCTGATGATGAGATGAGGAGATGGAAGAACTCATGCAGAAGCCAGGGAAATATTTTGTTTAATATAATAATATAATATATAGAGCAGCTCACAGATTACTGCACCTGTACATAGCCCACCTATAATTTAGCCAAAACAACTACCTCTTTCCCTACTGTATTTATTTTATTTTATTTATTTATTTTGCTACTTTGCACCCCATTATTTATATTTCTACTTTGCACATTCTTCCACTGCAAATCTACCATTCCAGTGTTTTACTTGCTATATTGTATTTACTTTGCCACCGTGACCTTTTTTCTTTGCTTTACCTCCCTTATCTCACCTCATTTGCTCACATCGTATATAGACTTTTTTCTACTGTATTATTGACTGTATGTTTGTTTTACTCCATGTGTAACTCTGTTTCGTTGTATGTGTCGAACTGCTTTGCTTTATCTTGGCCAGGTCGCAATTGTAAATGAGAATTTGTTCTCAACTTGCCTACCTGGTTAAATAAAGGTGAAATATATATATATTTTTAAATAAGTAGGCAGGCATGTAGTTGACTCATGCTCATTTCACCAAATCAGTTCAATTTAAAGCTGCAAGCAGTGTTTCGGGGTCCGAGAACAAGGCCATAGCCAAACAATCTTTAGTTAACAGTCCTGCATAGCACTGCAAAGGACGACTGTTCATATTTACATCATGTATACCGAATTGCATGACTAAGTTCAACAGATCAAAAGTTATAGGACCACGTGTGCTATAGTGTCATCAATTGGTCTGGTGTAGCTCAAAATTCCAAACTTGATTTTTGTCTTCAGAGTTGGTGTTATGGAACCCTATGACAAGTTTAAAGTTGAAAGAACAAATTAGCAAGGATGTGTTTCAATGGGAAAACAGTTTCACATTTATTGATTGGTGTGAGCGGACCAAGTAATTGGGCGTCACTCTAAAGCGGGAAGGTGGAATAAACGAGTCAGTCAGGAATAGGTTTTCTTGATTGAACACAGTTCTCTATTGAGGGCATTTGGTCAACACAAACACTCCAACATAATCAATGAAAATCTTCCAAGGAAAAACATACATCGTCTTCTCCAGATGAAACAGGAACACAATAGGATTATCTTTAAACTACAACAAAAGTCACAGGATTGTCACCGTCTTAGTGGTTCTTTCTGGATAGCTCCTCTCTCTCTCGGTGGCCATCTTCCAGAGATAGTTTTCCCCTCCCTATAGGGGAAGGAGAGTATGTCATTAGTACCGTCAGCTGTGCTTAATTGCCTCTGGTTACCTTGTCTCCCATGCCTTGTTGGGCTACTATCCGTGAGCCCAGCCTGCCCTCTGGTGGTCCGTCCACATACCCTCCCCCCCAGGACCGAACCGGAGGGTCGGGTCGGGTCGGGCGTCTTGGTCACGTCGGGACAGCGCGTCTGCATTCCCGTTCCTCGATCCGGCCCTGTGGATGACATGGAAAGAGAATGGTTGTAAAGACAAAAACCATCTGGCTATTCTGTTGTTATTGTTTCTCTTACCAGCCATCCACGTGAGGGGCGCATGGTCAGTAACTAATGCAAACCTCCGACCCAGTAGGTAGTACCGGAGATAATCGAGGGCCCACTTGATGGCTAAGGCCTCTTTCTCTACGGTCGCATACCTCTGTTCCCGATCGCTGAGCTTTCTACTAATGAAGAGAATCGGCTTCTCTGCTTCACCTTTAAACTGAGCTAGTACGGCCCTGAGCCCTGTATCCGAGGCGTCGACCTGCACAATGAACTCTTGTGAGAAGTCCAGAGCCTGTAGAACGGGATCAGAACACAGGCCATCTTTTAGCAATTGAAAGGCCTCTTCCGTCTCGTCTTTCCAAACGACCTAGTTTGGCAGGTTTTTCCTGATGAGGTTTGTGAGGGGGTTGGCAATGGTTGCATATCCCGGGATAAAACGGCGATAATATCCTGTTATCCCTAAGAAGGCCCGAGCGTCTCGCTTGGTCCGGGGTCGAGGCCAGTCACGAATTGCCCTGGTCTTCTCTGCCTGTGGGCGTATTTTCCCATTCCCCATGGTGTACCCCAGGTATTCCGCTTCGGACAGGCCCAGTCAGCATTTATTTGGATTGGCTGTCAACCCTGTGGCTTCCAAACTCACGAGCACCGCCCGTAATCGCAGGAGGTGACTATCCCAGTCCTCGCTGTGGATGACCACATCGTCTATGTACGCCGCTGCATACTCTTGATGGGGCCGTAGAATGGCATCCATGAGGCGTTGGAAAATTGCAGCGGCACCATGCAGTCCGAAGGGCATCCTCACATACTGGAAAAGCCCCTCTGGGGTGGCGAAGGCAGTCTTTGGGCGATCCTCCGGAGCCACCGGCACTTGCCAATATCCCTTCGTCAAATCCAGGGTAGTGATGAACTTGGCCTTTCCTAAGCGCTCCAAGAGTTCATCCACGCGGGGCATGGGATGCGCATCGAATGTAGAGATGGCATTCACGCCCCTAAAGTCGTTGCAGAGTCTCATACTACCATCGGATTTGGGGACCAGGACTATGGGACTGGACCACTCACTCGTCGATGGCTCGATCACGCCCATCCTCAACATCTCCCTTACCTCTTTCTTAGCGATGACTCGGCGAGCCTCAGGAATCCTGTAAGGGCCTTCTTGCCGGGTTCAGTGTGGATATGGTGGAACAGGACATCTGTTTGTCCTGGGACTGGAGAGAATATTCGACCGAAGTTCATAATCAGCTTGTCTAGCTGTCTTGACTGCTCTGGTAGGAGAGTTTGGCCACGGCGCACCTGTGGTAGAGCCTCCTCTTTTCCTTTGCCCTCCAGGGCCATCAAAGCCACCTCCTCCTCTCGTCCATGGTACGTCTTCAGCAGGTTTATGTGATAGAGTTGGACCTTCTTCCTCCTGTCAGGTTGCTTGATGAGGTAATTGACCGGTGAGACCCTTTTCATTACCTCGTAGGGCCCCCTCCACTGCGCCAGCAAGCGATGTTCGGCCGTGGGCACAAGCACCATCACTTTCTCTCCCTCGGTGAACTCACGTGGGTCGCGGACTTATCATAGGCCCGGCCTTGGGTCCTTTGTGCCTTCTCCATATGCCCCTTGACTATGGGCCACACTGCTGACAGGCGGTCTCTCATCAGGGTAACGTGTTCTATTGTGGATCGAAGGGGGCATGGTTGGGTCTCCCAGGGCTCCTTGGCTAAGTCGAGGATTCCTCGAGAGGGTCTGCCATAGAGCAATTCAAACGGAGAGAATCCAGTGGATGCCTGGGGTACTTCTCGCAGGGCAAACATTAAGTGTGGGAGAAGCATGTCCCAGTTTTCCCGTCTCGGGACACCACTCTTCTCAACATGCTTTTAATCTTTTTGTTCAAGCGTACACACCCGTCTGTTTGAGGATGGAATATGCTTGTACGTATCTGTTGAACTTGATATAACCGACACAAGTCCTTCATCAACCGGGACATAAACGGGGTTCCTTGATCGGTTAAGATCGTCTTGGGGAGGCCCACACGAGAGAACATCAGGAATAACTCCTTGGCAATTCCCTTTGACGACATGTTACGCAGGGGTATGGCCTCCGGGAACTTGGTAGCGTAGTCTATAACCACTAGGATGTACTCGTGTCCTCTGGCGGATTTTGGGAGGGGTCCTACGAGGTCCATGGCTATGCGTTCAAAGGGAGTCTCTATGATGGGGAGAGGAATCAAGGGTTACGTAGGTGTGGCCGTGGAGCTGTATGTTGACATTGAGCACACGTCCTACAATACCTGGCCACATCCCGGGTGACCCGGGGCCAATAGAATCTCTGCATGATTCTGTCAATAGTCTTGTCTCGTGCCAGGTGTCCTCCTAGGATGTGGGAATGGGCTAACTGTAGAACTGTACCCCTGTATGGTCTAGGCACCATTAGTAATTCCTGGTTTTCCCCCCTTCGTCGTACGACCCAGTATAAGAGACCCCGCCTGATTGCATAGTAAGGAAGAGGGGGCTCACCTGTTGCGTCGAGCAATCCCATATCCGGGAGCGTAATTATAGCCTCAAGCTCATTACCATAACGCAACGTTAACTATTCATGAAAATCGCAAATGAAATGAAATAAATATATTGAAACACAAGCTTAGCCTTTTGTTAACAACACTGTCATCTCAGATGTTCAAAATATGCTTTTCAACCATAGCTACACAAGCATTTGTGTAATAGTATTGATAGCTAGCATAGCATTAAGCCTAGCATTCAGCAGGCAACATTTTCACAAAAACAAGAAAAGCATTCAAATAAAATCATTTACCTTTGAAGAACTTCGGATGTTTTCAATGAGGAGACTCTCAGTTAGATAGCAAATGTTCAGTTTTTCCAAAAAGATGATTTGTGTAGGAGAAATCGCTCCGTTTTGTTCATCAGTCATTACAACGCCGAACTTTTTTCCAAATTAACTCCATAATATCGACAGAAACATGGCAAACGTTAGACGTTTAGAATCAATCCACAAGGTGTTTTTCACATATCTATTCGATGATAAGTCATTCGTGGCAGTTTGGTTTCTCCTCTGAAGCAAATGGTAAAATACACGCAGCTGGAGATTACACAATAATTCCAACGGAGGACACCAACCGGAGCACCTGGTAGATGTAGTCTCTTAAGGTCAATCTTCCAATGATATGCCTACAAATACGTCACAATGCTGCAGACACCTTGGGGAAACGACAGAAAGTGTAGGCTCATTCCTTGCGCATTCACAGCCATATAAGGAGACATTGGAACAAAGCGCATTCAAAATCTGGGGCATTTCCTGTTTGAAATTTCATCTTGGTTTCGCCTGTAGCATCAGTTCTGTGGCACTCACAGATAATATCTTTGCAGATTTGGAAACGTCAGAGTGTTTTCTTTCCAAAGCTGTCAATTATATGCATAGTCGAGCATCTTTTCGTGAAAAAATATCTTGTTTAAAACGGGAACGTTTTTTTATCCATAAATTAAAAGAGCGCCCCCTATATCCAAGAAGTTAAGAGTGAAAAGTGATAGTTGAGCATTTTTTTATATTATTCATTTCAAATTCGTTTTTCAATTGACAGGAGATGGAGGAAGTATATTGTAAATTGTTTTCTTGGTTTTAGAACTTTATTTTTGGTTCCAGTTATTAAATATATTAAAAATGTTCCTTGCTGACTTCAGTAGCTAGCTAGCTACCTGCGTGAATGTGCAGTTTTCTCTGCCAGAATGGTAGAACGACCAACGCCGCTGAAAATGTTGTGGACTTTTTGTTGAAGGACCCCTTTCATTCTCTGGGGTACACGGTGCGAATTGAAAGTGAGGGTCAACCTCTGCCTGAGATCAGTTTCATGAAGAAGGATGAAAAGGTGAGGGCGTTCAATACCAACTGATATCAAAAGTATAGCTGGTTAACAAGGAGCTTTTCATCAAGCTGTCTGTATTGCTGGCCTTGCCTGCTTTTTGGAACATCTGAGCCTTGGTCTAAAGGTGGGTACAGTGACCCGAAGAACATAGATCATTCAGCAGGCAGCATATAAATGCCCACATCAGATTCAAGCTTCTGAGAAAAAGCTAAATCGATCATGACGAAGGTCTGTGTATTCAAACTAAGCGACACAGCGAGAAAGTTAGAAGAAATAGGGGTGTTCTCAAACGGCTTATCAACACCACTGTGTTTTTGGACATGCAAGAATTTGCTTTTAGAGGACACTACGAGAGAATACTGTAAGTTCCACCGACAAGGGAAACTACAATGAGCTTGCAGAGGTAATTGCTTTACTTACTGAATATATCAAACTTTCAACTCTTTTCTGGGATGCTGAAATCAATTCCGAATTATTTGATAACTTCCATCGCATCATCTACTAAAAGATTAAAGAGAGAGGATGACACAGTGCATTTTTTCACTTGCGCTCAAGTTGGCTTTCCACTTTCCTCCAGTATTTATTTTGCAAATATGAAAACACATAATCACTCCAGACAGACACAAGCAAAAACGAATGATGTGCAGCCTAGGCTACACCTAAACATTAGAGATCTGACATGCTGTAATGGATGAAATCTAGACAATTTTTCAGTCTGATCAACTGTAGGCTACTAATAAGAGCAGATGCATACAGCCTATGTGCGCTGTCCATTTGGTCAGGGTAAACTAATTGGTAATGTTATGTATTCATAGTCCATTTGTGTGTCAGGAGAAAATGTGAACGTGATCAAATTTTACTTATATTCAAAATTGGGTTGGCTAGGCTGCCAATACATTTTCAATCCAAAATTATTAACTGGAATGAATCAATCAACACAATAGTGATTTTTAAAAGGCCTGCAGTTGGATAGAACTGCATGACGAAAACATAACATTCATAAAACAAGCTCAGCCCTGTTAGCTCTACTGTCTATCAGTTGTTGTTTCTGTGTCTGGGTAGAGGAAATCACCTTCCTAATCTAGTCTAAATATAATAATATGAACAAGTATAAGGTTGCTGCAATTTGACAGGGTTTTCATCCCCCCCAGGGCCAGGAGTTTTTTTCAGTGTTTTAAAACCATGTGACCTGATTCACATGGTTCCACATGGTTCCTGGTTCCTGATTCAGGAATGTTTCTTGGGCTATTTTTGATGTGTCAAGTGGGCGAGATGTGAACTCTGTGTTTAACTTCATGGAGAAACAAGTTCAAATCTACAATGGTGCAGCTGTAATGGAATGTATCTGCTATTTGTATTCCCAGATAAGTCCCCTCCTGTTCCCTGGTTAAGAGGTGATGACCAGTCCAATCTACTACCATTGTCAACTCTGTCATGACATGAACTGAAGCCACGTGTCTCATGCCCGCTCATCCACTGGCACATTGAATGTTTCCTCTACAAGCACCTCACCCTATCAATTTTCTTTCATTACTCTATGTAGAGTCAATCACATACACAAACACAATTACGTTATTACACATCAATGATTTTACTCCTTACTTGGACTAGCTCATTCTTAAGCTCTTTGGTCAAACTGTGTAGTGTGTTGTGTTATTGTTTTTTGTCACAGACAAATCCTGTCCTGCACTGATGTCAAGCCTCTGAACACCTCAACTCATGCCTCATACCCTCATTCAATCACTGCTGTGATCCCTTCCAAACACTGTGTAAGTGGCCCTCTCATTCCAATTCCCCATAATATTGTACTATAAATATATTTATTAAATGGTTAAAAGAATTACTCTTTTGACGATTTTTGAAACACACTTTGACATCTCTGTGTTCAGCGTCTATATTGTGGGTCTCCCATCCTCCTCAATTGCTCAAGTCACCAGCTTCCACGTGTAGAGACTCATGGGGGAGAGTGGGGTTGAGCCAAAGGTTTAGTTAAGCCACTCCTTGTTTCTAGGAAACCATTCACAAAATGAATCATGTGACCAAATATTTAAGAAGTGGTGGCAGGTCGTAGTGATCCACGGGTTATATCCGCGGGCGGGTGGTTTAGGGTCATTAAACATTGTTTGGATATCGCGCCGGTGGGTGGCAGGTGGATTGAATAAAGATGAAACCATTAGGCCTACCTTAACTAAATCCATAAATGGATCTTGTGCAATTTACAGTGCATTCGGAAAGTATTCAGACCCCTTGACTTTTTCAACATTTTGATACGTTTACAGCCATATTCCAAAATGGAATCAATTGTTCCCCCCTGTCAATCTGCATACAATACCCCATAATGACAAAGTAAAAACCTTTTTTTTTTTGCAAATGTATTAACAATTAAAAACTGAAATATCACATTTACATAAGTAATTAGACCCTTTACTCAGAACTTTGTTCAAGCACCTATGGCAGCGAGTCGAGTCTTCTTGGGTATGGCACTACAAGCTTGGCACACCTGTATTTCGGGATTTTCTCCCATTCTTCTCTGCAGATTCTCTCAAGCTCTGTCAGGTTGGGTGGGGAGCGTCGCTGCACAGCAATTTTCAGGTCTCTCCAGAGATGTTTAATCGGGTTCAAGTCCGGACTCTGGCTGGGCCACTGGGCCACTGGACTATCAGAGACTTGTCCAGAAGCCACTCCTGCGTTGTCTTGGCTGTGTGCTTAGGGTCATTGTCCTGTTGGAAGGTGAACCTTCGCCACAGTCTGAGGTCCTGAGCACTCTGATTTTCATCAAGGATCTCTCTGTACTTTGTTCCGTTCATCTTTCCCCTCGATCCTGAATAGTCTCCCAGTCCCTGCTGCTGAAAAGCATCCCCATAGCATGATGCTGCCACCACCATGCTTCACCATAGGGATGGTGCCAGGTTATTCAAACCAAAGAGATCAATATTGGTTTCATCAGACCAGAGAATCTTGTTTCTCATGGTCTGGGAGTCTTTAGGTGCCTTTTGGCAAACTGCAAGCTTGCTGTCATGTGCCTTTTACTGTGTAGTGGCTTCCGTCGAACCACTCTTCCATGAAGGCCTGATTGATGGAGTGCTGCAGAGTGTTATCCTTCTGGAAGGTTCTCCCTTCTCCACAGAGGAACTCTGGAGCTTTTGTCAGAGTGACCATCGGGTTCTTGGTCACATCCCTGACCAAAACCCATCTCCCCCGGTTGCTCAGTTTGGCTGGGCGGCCAGCTCTAGGAAGAGTCTTGGTGGTTCCAAATTTCTTCCATTTAAGAATGATGGAGGCCACTGTGTTCTTGGGGACCTTCAATGCTGCAGAATATTTTTGGTACCCTTCCCCAGATCTGTGTCTTGACACAGTCCTGTCTCAGAGCTCTGCAGACAATTCCTTCGACCTCATGGCTTGGTTTTTGCTCTGACATGCACTGTCAACTGTGGGACCTTATATAGACAGGTGCGTGCCTTTACAAAGCCTGTCCAATCAATTGAATTTACCACAGCAACTGAGCTCAATTTAGGGTCTGAATACTAAATTCAAATAAATAAGGTATTTTATTTTTTTATTTTTAAATACATTTGCTAAAATGTCTAAAAACCTGATTTCACTTTGTCATTATAGGGTATTGTGTGTAGATTGATGATTTAATATATATTTTTTCATCCATTTTAGAATAAGGGTGTAACATAACCAAGTGTGGAAAAATAATTGGGTTCTGAATACATTCCAAATGCATTGTATATCTATAGGCTACTTTTGTTTTTTCATTCTTTTAGGCTCACATTAGTGCGTAAACCTAAACTTTAGGGCCTAACTGTAGGTGAATCAAATAGCCTTACATGCCAATCACCAAATATTTTTGGGAAGGGGCAGACAAAATTAACGTCCACGCAAAAAGGACAATGTGTCACAGCCTGATCTGTTTTACCTGTCTTTTTGCTTGTCCGCTCCCCCCTCCAGGTGTTGCCCATTATCCCTGGTGCATTTAGTCCTGTGTTCTCGGTTTGTTTGTTTCCAGTTTGTCTTGAAAGGTCTTACCAGCATGCTTTCCTGTCTTCCCTTTTCTCAAGTTCTTTTCCTAGTTTTCCCGGATCTGACTATTCCTCCTGCCCTAACCCGAGCCTGCCTGCCGTCCTGTATCTGCCTGACTCTGACCTAATTACAATCCTCTACCTGCCCTGACCCCGAGCCTGCTTGCCGTCCTGTACCAGCCTGACTCTGATCTCGAACCCCTGCCTGTCCTCTACCTGCCCTTTGCCTGCCCTGTGTTTACAATAAATCGTCTGAGAACTGTACTATCCACCTCCTGTGTCTGCATCTGGGTCATATGGGGTGACAGGGTAGCCTAGTGGTTAGAGCGTGACCATGCGTTCGAGACATTGCTGGAGCAATTCTGAAATGGTTCCCTACTAGGCAGAGCGCCACACCATTAATCCCCTAGACTCTCAGCAACTGCCACCAATGGTGTTTCTTCCCAGCCTACCCCAGTGTCCCGAGAATCCCGCTTACCTCCTTCGAAGTGCTATGCTTGAGATTCTGGAACCTGCCGGGCCTTTCTCTCCCTGTGCTCCCTCATCTTCAAGCTGCAGCCTTATTCGTTCCCATCAGACCGCTCAAAGATAGCGTACCTCATAATGCTGATGTCCGGGGGGGCACTCGCCTGGGCTACGGCGGTGTGGGAACAACAGCCGCCTCAGTCTGGAGGAGTTTGTGGCAGAAGTACGGAAGGTTTTTGATTCTCTGTTGTCTGGGACAGAGGCTGCTCGTAAGCTGGTCCAGCTACGTCAAGACTCCCGATGTCACCCGAGTTCTCTTGGGAATCGCAACTGGGCAGGGCTAGATTTTCTCCGGCTGAGCGCTTACGCAGACTTAACATATATTCTATATTGTGGAGCTACGAAACATTTCTAAACTGTCCATTTTTTTTTTTATATATATTTTTTTTTAACCTTTATTTAACCAGGCAAGTCAGTTAAGAACATATTCTTATTTTCAATGACGGCCTGGGAACAATGGGTTAACTGCCTGTTCAGGGGCAGAACGACAGATTTGTACCTTGTCAGCTTGGGGGTTTGAACTCGCAACCTTCCAGTTACTAGTCCAACGCTCTAACCACTAGGCTACGCTGCCGCCTCATCAAGTAGGTATGAGAACGCTGGTGAGCCGTATGGGGAGTTTCCCATCCTCCAATGCTCGTACCCCTCTTTATGCTACCCTGTTGTTTGGTGACCGGTCCAAACCTTTCCAGGTGCTCATTGACTCTGGGGTTGATGAGAGCTTTATGGACTACACCCTGGTGTCGGAGCTGGGAATTCCCATACAACCCCTCTTCATTCCCATGGACAATAGAGCGTTGAATGGGCGCTCTATTGGCAGAGTCACCCATATTATGTTTCCCATTAACCTGAGAGTGTCAGGGAATCCCAGTGAGAGTATGCAGTTCCTGCCCATTGAATCTCCTCATGCGACCATGGTTTTGGTGTTCTCCTGGTTCCAGAGGCACAATCATCTGATCGACTGGGCTACTGGTTCTATCCTGGGTTGGAGCCTGTTTTGCCATGCACAATGCCTGAAGTCAGTGCTGCGTGTCTCGGGACGTCTTCCTGTGGGCTTGGGAGAAGCCCAGAACCTCACTGCCATTCCTAGTGGAATACCTCCGGGAGGTTTTCAGCATGGTCCGTGCCATCTCGCTTCCTCCGCATCGCCCCTATGACTGTGCCATCAACCTTCTCCCGGGCACTTACACCTCCTCGGGGGAGACTATTCCCTGTCGGTTCTGGAGACCAAAGCGATGAAAGCATATATTGAGGACTTTCTCACTGCTGGGTTTATGCATCCCTCTTCCTACCCAGCTGGATCAGGGTTCTTCTTTGTGGAGAAGAAGGACAAGACCCTGCATCCGTGTATTGACTACCGGGGGTCTTAATGACATTACCCGCTACCACAGATCTCCTCAGCTTTCGAGCCTCTCCAGGGGGCAACCATCTTCTCCAAATTGGACATTTGGAACGCCCATCATCTGGTTCGGAAATGGGAATGGGATGAGTGGAAGACTGCCTTTAACACGGCTTGGTCACTACGAGTAACTGGAGATGCCGTTCGGACTGACCAATTCTCCCACACTGTTCGAGGCCCTGATCATTGATGTTCTTCGAGACATGTTGAACTGATTTGTTTTTGTCTACCTTGACACATTCTCCATGTTTGGACAGGTCCTCCAGCATCTCCTGGAGAACCAGCTGTTCGTGAAGGTGGAGAAGTGTGAGATCCATCGCACCACCATCTCCTTCCTAGGCTACGCCATCACTGTAGAGAGTGTTCAGATGGATCCTGACAAGGTGAGAGTGGTGGTGAATTGGCCTCAAACCACGTCCAGAGTGCAGCTGCCGCATTTCCTGGGGTTGCTCAATTTCTACCGTTGTTTCATTCGTGGTTACAGCACACTTGCTTCCCCCCACTCTGCACTCACCTGGCAATGCTCTGCCCAGGACCAGAAGCTGCATGCCTGCTCCTTCCTTTCCCATTGCCTTAACCTCGCCGAGAGGAACTACGATGTGGGAAATCGAGAATTACTCGCTGTCAAGATGGCTAGAAGGTTAGAAGGACCATTTTTGGTGTGGACGGACCATAAGAACATGGAATATCTTCGCACCTCCAAGCGCCAGGCAGGCGAGATGGCCCTGTTATTCACTCGCTTCCATTTCACTATTTCCTACCGCCCGGGGTCCAAGAATGTGAAGCCTGGTGTGCTCTCACGCCTGTACAGCCCCGCTACTACACCCTCGAACCCCAACACAATCCTCCCTACTTCCTGTCTAGCAGCTGCTATTGTCTGGGATATCGAGAGTCTGGTCCGCAAGGTATAGTGTTCCCAGCCAGACCTCGGATGCTTCTGGAATGGGCACATTCCTCGAGACTCACCTGTCATCCTGGCTCCCGTCGGACCTTGGATTTCGTCTGACAACGTTTTTGGTGTCCCACCATGGTTACTGATGTCTCTACATTCGTGTGTGTGCACAGAACAAGACTCCGCGGCATGCTCCGGCTGGCATCCTTCAACCACTTCCTGTCCCTCACCATCCCTGGTCCCATATATCCTTGGAATTCGTCACGGCCATCCCGCCATCTGATGGCAACACCACCATCCTTACAGTAGTGGACCGGTTTTCAAAAGCCGCCCACTTTATTCCCCTTCCTAAGTTGCCCTCAGCTAAGGAGACGGCCCAGCTCATGGTGCAGCACGTCTCCCGGATCCATGGATTGCCGGTCGACATGGTCTCCAATCGCGGTCCCCAGTTCTCGTCCCAGTCCTGGAAGGCGTTCTGCACCATTATTGAGTCGGTGGCCAGCCTGTCCTCTAGTCTTAATCCCCAGTCAAACGGCAAGTCGGAGCAAGCCAATCAGGACCTGGAGACGACTCTTCACTGCCTCGTCTCCACTAATCTCACCACATGGAGCCAGCAACTCGTATGGGTGGAATATAATTTGTTTAACACTTTTTTGGTTGCTACGTAATTCCATATGTGTTATTTCATAGTTTTTATGTCTTAACTATTATTCTACAATGTAGAAAATAGTAAAAAATTAAGAAAAACTCTTGAATGAGAAGGTGTGTCCAAATGTTTGACTGGTACTGTGTCTAACTATAGACAGTTAACTAACAAATAGCCTCACAAATTAATAGAAGACCACCAAAAATTCTGAAATCAAATCAAATGTATTTATATAGCACTTCGTACATCAGCTGATGTAAAAGAGCAAGTAATGCAGGTGTAGAAGCACGGTGGCTAGGAAAAGCTCCCTTGAAAGGCCAAAACCTATGAAGAAACCTAGAGAGGAACCAGGCTATGTTGGGTGGCCAGTCCTCTTCTGGCTGTGCCGGGTGGAGATTATAACAGAACATGGTCAAGATGTTCAAATGTTCATAAATGACCAGCATGGTCAAATAATAATAATCACAGGCAGAACAGTTTAAACTGGAGCAGCAGCACGGCCAGGTGGACTGGGGACAGCAAGGAGTCATCATGTCAGGTAGTCCTGAGGCATGGTCCTAGGGGTCAGGTCCTCCGAGAGAGAGAAAGAAAGAGAGAAAGAGAGAATTAGAGAGAGCATACTTAAATTCACACAGGACACCGGATAGGACAGGGGAAGTACTCCAGATATAACAAACTGACCATAGCCCCCCGACACATAAACTACTGCAGCATAAATACTGGAGGATGAGACAGGAGGGGTCAGGAGACACTGTGGCCCCATCCGATGACACCCCCGGACAGGGCCAAACAGGAAGGACATAACTCCACCCACTTTGCCAAAGCACAGCCCCCACACCACTAGAGGGATATCTTCAACCACCAACTTACCATCCTGAGACAAGGCCGAGTATAGCCCACAAAGATCTCCGCCACGGCACAACCCAAGGGGGGGCGCCAACCCAGACCGGAAGATCACATCAGTGACTCAACCCACTCAAGTGACGCACCCCTCCTAGGGACGGTATGAAAGAGCCAAGTAAGCCAGTGACTCAGCCCCTGTAATAGGGTTAGAGGCAGAGAATCCCAGTAGAAAGAGGGGAACCGGCCAGGCAGAGACAGCAAGGGCGGTTCGCTGCTCCAAAGCCTTTCCGTTCACCTTCACACTCCTGGGCCAGACTACACTCAATCATATGACCCACTGAAGAGATGAGTCTTCAGTAAAGACTTAAAGGTTGAGACCGAGTTTGCGTCTCTCACATGGGTAGGCAGACCATTCCATAAAAATGGAGCTCTATAGGAGAAAGCCCTGCCTCCAGCTGTTTGCTTAGAAATTCTAGGGACAATTAGGAGGCCTGCGTCTTGTGACCGTAGCGTACGTGTAGGTATGTACGGCAGGACCAAATCAGAGAGATAGTTAGGAGCAAGCCCATGTAATGCTTTGTAGGTTAGCAGTAAAACCTTGAAATTAGCCCTTGCCTTGACAGGAAGCCAGTGTAGGGAGGCTAGCACTGGAATAATATGATTTCAAAAATGTGGTTCTAGTCAGGATTCTAGCAGCCTTATTTTGCACCAACTGAAGTTTATTTAGTGTTTTTTCCAGGTAGCCGGAAAGTAGAGCATTGCAGTAGTCTAACCTAGAAGTGACAAAAGCATGGATTAATTTTTCTGCATCATTTTTGGACAGAAAGTTTCTGATTTTTGCAATGTTACGTAGATGGAAAAAAAGCTGTCCTTGAAACAGTCTTGATATGTTCAAAAGTGAGATCAGGGTCCAGAGTAACGCCGAGGTCCTTCACAGTTTTATTTGAGACGACTGTACAACCATTAAGATTGATTGTCAGATTCAAGAGAAGATCTCTTTGCTTCTTGGGACCTAGAACAAGCATTTCTGTTTTGTCCGAAGTTAAAAGTAGAAAGTTTGCAGCCATCCACTTCCTTATGTCTGAAACACATGCTTCTAGCGAGGGCAATTTTGGTGCTTCACCATGTTTCATTGAAATGTACAGCTGTGTGTCATCCGCATAGCAGTGAAAGTTAACATTATGTTTTCGAATGACATCCCCAAGAGGTAAAATGTATAGTGAAAACAATAGTGGTCCTGAAACGGAACCTGGTATTAAAACGGAACCTTGAAGAACACTTAAATTTACAGTTGATTTGTCAGAGGACAAACCATTCACAGAGACAAACTGATATCTTTCCGACAGATAAGATCTAAACCAGGCCAGAACTTGTCCGTGTAGACCAATTTGGGTTTCCAATCCCTCTAAAAGAATGTGGTGATCGATGGTATCAAAAGCAGCACTAAGGTCTAGGAGCACGAGGACAGATGCAGAGCCTCGGTCTGATGCCATTAACAGGTCATTTACCATCTTCACAAGTGCAGTCTCAGTGCTATGATGGGGTCTAAAACCAGACTGAAGCATTTCGTATACATTGTTTGTCTTCAGAAAGGCAGTGAGTTGCTGCGCAACAGCCTTTTCTAAAAATTTTGAGAGGAATGGAAGATTCGATATAGGCCGATAGTTTTTTTTATATTTTCTGGGTCAAGGTTTAGCTTTTTCAAGAGAGGCTTTATTACTGCCACTTTTAGTGAGTTTGGTACACATCTGGTGGATAGAGAGCCGTTTATTATGTTCAACATAGGAGGGCCAAGCACAGGAAGCAGCTCTTTCAGTAGTTTAGTTGGAATAGGGTCCAGTATGCAGCTTGAAGGTTTAGAGGCCATGATTATTTTCATCATTGTGTCAAGAGATATAGTACTAAAACACTTGAGTGTCTCTCTTGATCCTAGGTCCTGGCAGAGTTGTGCAGACTCAGGACAACTGAGCTTTGAAGGAATATGCAGATTTAAAGAGGAGTCCGTAATTTGCTTTCTAATAATCATCATCTTTTCCTCAAAGAAGTTCATGAATTTATAACTGCTGAATTGAAAGCCATCCTCTCTTGGGGAATGCTGCTTTTTAGCTAGCTTTGCGACAGTATCAAAAAGGAATTTCGGATTGTTCTTATGTTCCTCAATTAAGTTGGAAAAATAGGATGATCGAGCAGCAGTAAGGGCTCTTCGATACTGCACGGTACTGTCTTTCCAAGCTAGTCGGAAGACTTCCAGTTTGGTGTGGCGCCATTTTTGTTCCACAACATTTTCAGAGAAGATAGAACGGCCAAAGGGGGCGGTGTTGCACTCTACTGCAAAGATAGCCTAGAGAGTTCTGCCCTACTGTCCAGGTCTGTACCCAAACAATTTGAACTTCTACTTTTAAAATTCCACCTCTAAAAACAAGTCTCTCACCGTTGCCGCCTGTTATAGACCACCCTCTGCCCCCAGCTGTGCTCTGGACACCATATGTGAACTGATTGCCCCCCATCTATCTTCAGACATCGTGCTGCTATGCAACCTAAACTGGAACATGCTTAACACCCCAGCCATCCTACAATCTAAGCTTGATTGCCCTCAATCTCACACAAATGATCAATGAACCTACCAGGTACCACCCCAAAGCCGTAAATACGGGCACCCTCATAGATATCATCCTAACCTTCCATCTAAATACACCTCTGCTGTTTTCAACCAATATCTCAGCGATCACTGCCTCATTGCCTGCATCCGTAATGGGTCAGCTGTCAAACGACCTCCACTCATCACTGTCAAACGCTCCCTAAAACACTTCAGTGAGCAGGCCTTTCTAAACGACCTGGCCGGGGTATCCTGGAAGGATATTGATCTCATCCCGTCAGTAGATTTTTTTAAAAAATGCCTTCCTCACCATCTTAAATAAACATGCCCCATTCAAGAAATTTAGAACGAGGAACATATATAGCCCTTGGTTCTCTCCAGACCTGACTGCCCTTAACCAACACAAAAACATCCTATGGCTTTCTGCATTAGCATCGAAGAGCCCCCGTGATATGCAACTTTTCAGGGAAGCTAGAAACCATTATACACAGGCAGTTACAAAAGCCAAGGCTAGCTTTTTCAAGCAGAAATTTGCTTCCTGCAACACAAACTCAAAAAAGTTCTGGGACACTGTAAAGTCCATGGAGAATAAGAACACCTCCTCCCAGCTGCCCACTGCACTGAGGATAGGAAACACTGTCACCACCGATAAATCCACTATAATTGATCATTTCAATAAACATTTTTCTACGGCTGGCCATGCTTTCCACCTGGCTACCCCTACCCCTGTCAACAGCACTGCACCCCCCATAGCAACTCGCCCAAGCCTTCCCCATTTTTACTTCTCCCAAATCCAGTCAGCTGATATTCTGAAAAATCTGAAAAATCTGGACCCCTACAAATCAGCCGGGCTAGGCAATCTGGACCCTTTCTTTCTAAAATTATCTGCCTGAAAATTTTGCAACCCCTATTACTAACCTTTTCAACCTCTCTTTCATGTCGTCCCAAAGATTGGAAAGCAGCTGCTGTCATCCTCCTTTTCACAGGGGGACACACTCTTGACCCAAACTGCTACAGACCTATATCTATCCTACCATGCCTTTCTAAGGTCTTCGAAAGCCAAGTCAACAAACAGATCACCGACAATTTTGAATCCCACCAAACCTTCTCCGCTATGCAATCTGGTTTCAGAGCTGGTCATGGGTGCACCTCAAGGTCCTAAACGATATCTTAACCGCCATCGATAAGAAACAATACTGTGCAGCCATAGTAATTGACCTGGCCAAGGCTTTCGACTCTGTTGTATCTCCCTCACATCGGCAGACTCGATAGCCTTCGTTTCTCAAATGATTGCCTCGCCTGGTTCACCAACTACTTCTCTGATAGAGTTCAGTGTGTCAAATCGGAGGGCCTGTTGTCCGGGCCTCTGGCAGTCTCTATGGGGTTGCAACAGGGTTCAATTCTTGGACCGACTCTCTTCTCTGTATACATCAATGATGTCGCTCTTGCTGCTGGTGAGTCTCTGATCCACCTCTACGCAGACGACACCATTCTGTATACTTCTGGCCCTTCTTTGGACACTGTGTTAACAACCCTCCAGAGGAGCTTCAATGCCATACAACTCTCCTTCCGTGGCCTCCAATTGCTCTTAATTAGAAGTAAAACTAAATGCATGCTCTTCAACCGATTGCTGCCTGCTCCTGCCCACCCTTCCAACATCACTACTCTGGACGGTTCTGACTTAGAATATGTGGACAACTACAAATACCTAGGTGTCTGGTTAGACTGTAAGCTCTCCTTCCAGACTCACATCAAACATCTCCAATGCAAAGTTAAATCTAGAATTGGCTTCCTATTTCACAACAAAGCATCCTTCACTCATGCTGCCAAACATACCCTTGTAAAACTGACCATCCTACCGATCCTCGACTTCGGCGATGTCATTTACAAAATAGCCTCCAATACCCTACTCAATAAATTGGATGCAGTCTATCACAGTGCCATCCGTTTTGTCACCAAAGCCCCATATACTACCCACCACTGCGACCTGTACGCTCTCGTTGGCTGGCCCTCGCTTCATACTCGTCGCCAAACCCACTGGCTCCAGGTGATCTACAAGACCCTGCTAGGTAAAGTCCCCCCTTATCTCAGCTCACTGGTCACCATAGCAGAACCCACCTGTAGCACACGATCCAGCAGGTATATCTCTCTGGTCACCCCCAAAACCAATTCTTCCTTTGGCCGCCTCTCCTTCCAGTTCTCTGCTGCCAATGACTGGAACGAACTACAAAAATCTCTGAAACTGGAAACACGTATCTCCCTCACTAGCTTTAAGCACCAGCTGTCAGAGCAGCTCACAGATTACTGCACCTGTACATAGCTATACTTTAGCCCAAACTATATCTATACTTTAGCCCAAACAACTACCTCTCGCCTTACTGTATTTATTGATTTATTTATGCTCCTTTGCACCCCATTATTTCTATCTCTACTTTGCACATTCTTCCACTGCAAATCTACCATTCCAGTGTTTTACTTGCTGTATTGTATTTACTTCGTCAACATGGCCTTTTTTTTGCCTTTACCTCCCTTGTCTCACCTCATTTTCTCACATTGTATATAGACTTATTTTTCTACTGTAACTCTGTGTTGTTGTATGTGTCGAACTGCTTTGCTTTATTCTTGGCCAGGTCGCAATTGTAAATGAGAACTTGTTCTCAAGTTGCCTACCTGGTTAAATAAAGGTGAAATAAAAAAATAAAAATTGCTGGCAGTTGCACAAACAGCTGACAAACTTGCACCACTAGCAGGTAGCCTAGCGGTTAAGAGCGTTGGGCCTGTAACTGAAAGGTTGCTGGTTTGAATCCCTGAGCCAACTAGGTGAAAAATCTGTCTATGTGCCCTTGTTCAAAGCACTTAACTCTAATTCCTCTTTTAAGTCACTCTGGATAAGAGTGTCTGATAAATTACTAAAATGTAAAATGTCATAGTTTCATGGAGTCTGTGAAGGAAGAAATCACATAGAAAAAGTGGTAAGCAAGTTAAGTTAAAAAAATTCAACTAAACATTTATTGTGTCATAAGTTTCATGATGCTTGTACCTAAAACAAAGTGGATTGTTGTATACATCAGTTTGGATCTCTATAAGCTACAATATGAGGTTTTAAACCAATAATGAAAGGGCATCCTTGTAGCTGTGTGGGGTAATATAGTCAACATTTTTGCCATGACGTAAATTGAGACAATTTCCATGGTCACCATACCCAATGCAAATTGTAATCATATTTAGTCAGTTGTATGCATAATATGCATAGTATTTTTGGAACGTGTCATGCAAATGAACTCAAGATAGTGCATTTATATTGCTAGGGAGCAGACATCATCATGCACTGTGTATTTAAGCAATCAGGGGTCTAGCACCCCTTGAGGTTCTTGAGAAAGCAGCAAAGGAAGTGAAAGAAGGGAAGAAGACCTTTCGAGCAGCAGCAAGAGATGAAAAAAATTGACTGAAGGACACTGAAGAGGTACATTGACAAAAAATAACCAGTGCGAAAGAGGCTATAGTAGAGTAGCAGAGGCACACAAGGTCTTATCTGATGACATCTGAGTCTGAGCTTGCTAAACATATAAAGAATCTCGTGGACAAGTTTTATGGGAATAGTAGCCTCATATTCCAGACAACTGGTCAAGAACGATAAGTGATATTGAACAGAGAGATCTATATCTGAATGTAGACATACATTTAAGATATAGAATATGCAACACCCCCATTCCATGAATTACATTTTGACTAACCAACACCATTATCCACTGTCACAGGACACCATCATCCACTAGCCCCAAGGCGGCTCAACTTACCCCATACCCGGTGACCATCTTGGACCATTGACCATCTTGGAGCGCAACAACAATTCCTTCACAAACGGTCTTTAGACGAGTACAAAGACTATACAGTCCTGGCCAAAAGTTTTGAGAATGACACAAATATTAATTTTCACAAAGTCTGCTGCCTCAGTTTGTATGATGGCAATTTGTGTATACTCCAGAATGTTATGAAGAGTGACCAGATGAAAAGTCCCTCTTTGCCATGCAAATGAACTGAATCCCCCAAAAACATTTCCTCTGCATTTCAGTCCTGCCACAAAAGGACCAGCTGACATCATGTCAGTGATTCTCTCGTTAACACAGGTGTGAGTGTTGACGAGGACAAGGCTGGAGATCACTCTGTCATGCTGATTGAGTTCGAATAACAGACTGGAAAGGAGGGTGGTGCTTGGAATCATTGTTCTTCCTCTGTCAGCTATGGTTACCTGCAAGGAAACACGTGCCATCATAATTTCTTTGCACAAAAGGGCTTCACAGGCAAGGATATTGCTGCCAGTAAGATTGCACCTAAATCAACCATTTATCGGATCATCAAGAGCTTCAAGGAGAGCGGTTCAATTGTTGTGAAGAAGGCTTCAGTGCGGCCAAGAAAGTCCAGCAACCGCCAGGACCGTCTCTTAAAGTTGATTCAGCTGCAGGATCGGGGCACCACCAGTACAGAGCTTGCTCACGAAAGGCAGCATGCAGGTGTGAGTGATCCTGCATGCACAGTGAGGCGAAGACTTTTGGAGGATGGCCTGGTGTCAAGAAGGGCAGCAAAGAAGCCACTTCTCTCCAGGAAAAACATCAGGGACAGACTGATATTCTTCAAAAGGTACAGGGATTGGACTGCTGAGGACTGGGGTAAAGTCATTTTCTCTGATGAATCCCCTTTCCAATTGTTTGGGGCATCCGGGAAAAAGCTTGTCCGGAGAAGACAAGGTGAGCGCTACCGTCAGTCCTGTGTCATGCTAACAGTAAAGCAGCTTGAGACCATTCATGTGTGGAGTTTCTTCTCAGCCAACGGGAGTGGGCTCACACACAATTTTGCCTAAGAACACATCCTCAGAGAACAACTTCTCCCAACCATCCAGGAACAGTTTGGTGACGAGCAATGCATTTTCCAGCATGATGGAGTACCTTGCCATAAGGCTAAAGTGATAACTAAGTGGCTTGGGGAACAAAACATCAATATTTTTGGTCCATGGCCAGGAAACTCCCCAGACCTTAATCCCATTGAGAACTTGTGGTCAGTCCTCAAGAGGCGGGTGGACAAACAAAAACCCACCAATTCTGACAAACTCCAAGCATTGATTATGCAAGAATGGGCTGCCATCAGTCAGGATGTGGCACAGAAGTTACTTGAGGGCATGCCAGGGCAGATTGCAGAGGTCTTGAAAAAGAAGGGTCAACACTGCAAATATTGACTCTATGCATCAACTTCATGTAATTGTTCATAAAAGCCTTTGACACTTATGAAATGTTTGTAATTATACTTCAGTATTCCATAGTAACATCTGACAAAAACATCTAAAGACACTGAAGCAGCAAACTTTGTGGAAATTAATATTTGTGTCATTCTCAACACCTTTGGCCACGACTATACACATTATATCAAATCTGAAGTGAATCTGAGTTGCGGTTATGAGACAGTATTAGCATTATGCTAGCAATTTCGATGCCCTCTTGCATCAGTTTGTTTTTTAGATATCAACAGAAAACTTGTTAACTGCCTGTCAAAGACCCCATGCGTTTCATTTTTTTGGTAAGATTTTATTTTTATTTTTACAATACACAACATACACAAACATCCACAACATGACCCCTGTCCAAACCCACCTGCTCACATTCCCATCTCAAGCACCCACATCACTCTCCACCACATGTCCTCAAACTGCACCATTGTGTTTCTTTCAATCATTCATGCTCTTTCAACAGTTATATAATAAAGAATTTGACCTTTCCATTGTGTTAACATTGGAGGATTGGTTGATTTCCAGCTTTCAAGTGTACATTTTTGTCAAGATGATTCATGAGAAAAGTATCGTCCAACCTCATACTGTATGCCATGTTTTGAAATATGAAAACAGACAGATTAAAAGTAAATTTACATTCTAATACTTCTGACAGCCAACTTTATAACTCTGCCCATACATTTTCGATTTTATAGCATTCCCAGAATGTATGGACTATTTAGTCATTGTTAGTTGTACACTTAAGACATGACTGCATTCATGCTATAGAATTGGTGAATTTAGTATTGTGTAATAAATTCTATACATTAGTTTATAGTGGATTAAGTGGACATATTCGTTAACTGTAATTTCATTAGTTATCTTCCAAAATTCCCTCCGTCTTCTGCCGATATCAGTTACAGTGCCTTGCGAAAGTATTCGGCCCCCTTGAACTTTGCGACCTTTTGCCACATTTCAGGCTTCAAACATAAAGATATAAAACTGTATTTTTTTGTGAAGAATCAACAACAAGTGGGACACAATCATGAAGTGGAACGACATTTATTGGATATTTCTAACTTTTTTAACAAATCAAAAACTGAAAAATTGGGCGTGCAAAATTATTCAGCCCCTTTATTTTCAGTGCAGCAAACTCTCTCCAGAAGTTCAGTGAGGATCTCTGAATGATCCAATGTTGACCTAAATGACTAATGATGATAAATACAATCCACCTGTGTGTAATCAAGTCTCCGTATAAATGCACCTGCACTGTGATAGTCTCAGAGATCCGTTAAAAGCGCAGAGAGCATCATGAAGAACAAGGAACACACCAGGCAGGTCCGAGATACTGTTGTGAAGAAGTTTAAAGCCGGATTTGGATACAAAAAGATTTCCCAAGCTTTAAACATCCCAAGGAGCACTGTGCAAGCGATAATATTGAAATGGAAGGAGTATCAGACCACTGCAAATCTACCAAGACCTGGCCGTCCCTCTAAACTTTCAGCTCATACAAGGAGAAGACTGATCAGAGATGCAGCCAAGAGGCCCATGATCACGCTGGATGAACTGCAGAGATGGTGGGAGACTCTGTCCATAGGACAACAATCAGTCGTATATTGCACAAATCTGGCCTTTATGGAAGAGTGGCAAGAAGAAAGCCATTTCTTAAAGATATCCATAAAAAGTGTCGTTTAAAGTTTGCCACAAGCCACCTGGGAGACACACCAAACATGTGGAAGAAGGTGCTCTGGTCAGATGAAACCAAAATTGAACTTTTTGGCAACAATGCAAAACGTTATGTTTGGCGTAAAAGCAACACAGCTCATCACCCTGAACACACCATCCCCACTGTCAAACATGGTGGTGGCAGCATCATGGTTTGGGCCCACTTTTCTTCAGCCTTGACAGGGAAGATATTTAAAATTGATTAGGTAGACGGATGGAGCCAAATACAGGACCATTCTGGAAGAAAACCTGATGGAGTCTGCAAAAGACCTGAGACTGGGACGGAGATTTGTCTTCCAACAAGACAATGATCCAAAACATAAAGCAAAATCTACAATGGAATGGTTCAAAAATAAACATATCCAGGTGTTAGAATGGCCAAGTCAAAGTCCAGACCTGAATCCAATCGAGAATCTGTGGAAAGAACTGAAAACTGCTGTTCACAAATGCTCTCCATCCAACCTCACTGAGCTCGAGCTGTTTTGCAAGGAGGAATGGGGAAAAATGTCAGTCTCTCGATGTGCAAAACTGATAGAGACATACCCCAAGCGACTTACAGCTGTAATCGCAGCAAAAGGTGGCGCTACAAAGTATTAACTTAAGGGGGCTGAATAATTTTGCACGCCCAATTTTTCAGTTTTTGATTTCTTAAAAAAGTTTGAAATATCCAATAAATGTCGTTCCACTTCATGATTGTGTCCCACTTGTTGTTGATTCTTCACAAAAAAATACAGTTTTATATCTTTATGTTTGAAGCCTGAAATGTGGCAAAAGGTCGCAAAGTTCAAGGGGGCCGAATACTTTCGCAAGGCACTGTATCTTTAAGTCTTGGTTCCAATGGTTTATATTTTTTTTCTATGAGATTGTCATTTGGTTAGGCTCTCTGCAAGGTTTGTATATCTTACCTATCATTTGAATATCCTTTTCTGACTCAAATAGCATTCCCTCAACATTCCTCCGATGTCCAAAATATTTCAAATCAACATTTACAGTTGTAGTCGGAAGGTTACATACACCTTAGCCAAATACATATCAACTTAGTTTTTCACAATTCCTGACATTTAATCCTAGTAAAGACTTTATTTTAAGAATGTGAAATGTCAGAATAAAAGAAGAGAGAATTATTTATTTCAGCTTTTGTTTCTTTCATCACATTCCCAGTGGGTCAGAAGTTTACATACACTCAATTAGAATTTGGTAGCATTGCCTTAAAATGGTTTAACCTCGGTCAAACGTTTCGGGTAGCCTTCCACAAGCTTCCCACAATAAGTGACAGAGCTGGTGTAACAGACAGGTTTGTAGGCCTCCTTGCTCGCACATGCTTTTTCAGTTCTGCCCACAAATTTTTAAAGGGATTGTGGTCAGGGCGTTGTAATGGCCACTCCAGTACCTTGACTTTGTTGCCCTTAAGCCATTTTCCACAACTATGGAAGTATGCTTGGGGTCATTGTCCATTTGTTAGACCCATTTGCGACCAAGCTTTAACTTCCTGACTGATGTCTTGAGATGTTGCTTCAATATATTCACATAATTTTACTTTCTCATGATGCCATCTATTTTGTGAAGTGCACCAGTCCCTCCTGCAGCAAAGCACCCCACAACATGATGCTGCCACCCCCGTGCTTCACGGTTGGGATGGTGTTCTTCGGCTTGCAAGCTTCCCCCTTTTCCCTCCAAACATGACTATGGTCATTATGGCCAAACAGTTCTACAGCGGTATGACAGCGGTATGGCAGCTGCGTGGTCCTATGGTGTTTATACTTGCGTACTATTGTTTGTACAGATGAACGTGGTATCTTCAGGCATTTGGAAATTGCTCCCAAAGATGAACCACTTGTCTTTAAAAAAAAAAGAAGATCTGAGTTATTGGCTGATTTCTTTTGATTTTCCCATGATGTCAAAGCCACTGAGTTTGAAGGTAGGCCTTGAAATACATCCACGGGTACACCTCCAAATAACTAAAATGATGTCAATTAGCCTATCAGAAGCTTCTAAAGCCATGACATCAATTTCTGGAATTTTCCAAGCTGTTTATTAAAGGCACAGTCAATTTAGTGTATGTAAACTTCTGGAATTGTAATACAGTGAATTATAAGTGAAATAATCTCTGTAAACAATGGTTGGCAAAATGATCTTATATCTCTCAAAGTAGATGTTCTAACCGACTTGCCAAAACTATAGTTTGTGTACAAGAATTTTGTGGAGTGGTTGAAAAACTAGTTTTAATGACTCCAACTTAAGTGTATTTAAACTTCCAACTTCAACTATACGTGATGAGTCAAAAAGATTACTGCAAAAAGACTCAATGCAAATAGTTAAGGTAGCTACTTGGTTAAAGCTACAATATGTAACTTTTTGGGCGACCTGACCAAATGCACATAGAAATGTGAGTTATAGATATGTCATCCACATTGAAAGCAAATCTAAGAAGTAGTAGATATGTTCTATGTGTGCTATATCTTGCAAACAAGCAAAGGATACAAATATGATTAAATGAAAACCGAGACTGTATTAGAAATATGAATACAGTATAGGCTACAATTATATTAAAATATATTTCATGTTATGCTGAAAAATACAAACGCAACAGACAACGTGTTGGTCCCATGTTTCATGAGCTAAGATCCCAGAAAAAGCTTATATCTCTCAAATGTTGTGCCCAAATGTATTACATCCCTGTTAGTGAGCCAAGACAATTTGCCAAGACAATTTTTTTTAAACTAATTTTAATTTAAAAAATGTATACCTTTTTAGAAGGCCCTCTGGGTCCCCCACTGGATGGCAGTCACATACTTAATGCACCTCATAAATGTAATTCAAGTCACAAATATGTACAATGCAGGTCACAAATGTCATCTGTGGAGTCACAAATGTTGTCACGTTCACAAAAACATATTTGACCGCATTTGGTTGCATTGTATATTTGCACAACAACACATATTTTGTTTGTGACTAGCTACTTATATATTTTAAACATGTTGATGGAAATCTATCCCACTACTGTTACCACTGGATGGGTCTACAATCCTTCAAAGTTTCATTAAACTCCTACAATAACAATTGAGTGGATATTGAGTGGATAACTTAAGAGCTGTTGTGGTGGACATGAAATGGTCTGCGGGGTTTCGCTTCTACACAAACAGTTATGACGCGTAAGGGGAGGGTTTACCGGAAGATTACCCGAGTTAAAAAAAAATCCATGAACGGACTTTCCATGAGGAGTGGCACACATTTTACAGTAAATCAAAGATTCTGGCTTCGTCTCTTCCTCTCTAAATAAATGTAATTTTCTGTTTTCTTTATGTCATCATGGAGATAGGTAAAACAATGCATGACAATTTCAATTGTGCCACAAATTAATAATGATAATATTATAGCAATTCTCGCTATATGAGCCACATTACAATTCCCAACAAGAACACGAATGATATCGTAGCTACATTATTCTACATTCAAGAATTTGCTAATCGACTGCTTAAGTAAAGATGTTCTAATAAATAACCTGTTGAGTCTGGGGAGGGGTTCGCAGCACGAGTTTACCGTAAATTATGACGAAGGGAGAGTAGGACCTTTGCGTAGCTCTTATTGGTTGCTGTTACAGGGGGTGGAGTGTAAAGTGCGATACAAAATATATCAATCCGAAGTAGTTTGTAGATTGAATCAGTGACTGACTTGGAAGATACAAATTGTGTAATAGCAAGGTGATCCAGTGGGCAACGTGAACTTTCGAGTGTGTTTATAGGACTTTAAAAAAAACATTTTCATTCCACTCTTTTCCCAAGTTTACAGCACTTTTTGTTGAAGAAACGGTCAAGAGAAACATGCACAAAGTGTTCCTCGTGTTGTTTTTATTTGCCTCCGTCTACTCTGAGTCGGTAAGTAATGTTCGCTAGCTAACAGAACACCGGGAAACGTTAACTCAGCTACCGTTAGTTATAGCTAGTTTAACGTTACTCTTACTTTATCTTGTGATCGTTTTAGTTTTTACTTAGCCTAACTAACTTTACCACGTTGTTTTTGTGTAGCTAACCTTACTACTTCAGCTGGCTACAGCCAAGACAAAGCTAACGTTAGCGACTGTAGCTGTTATTTCTGCTAATCGGCTAGTTAACTTAGCTAACTAAGTAGATAGCTAACGTTAGCCGTCAACATGTGATGGTTATTGAGCAGTGTTTTCGACCTGGTTAATGTAATGAAGGTAACTACTGTTTTAGCTAGCTGTTAAACTGTTTACACAATGTAGATTGCTGTGTTTTGTAAAACAGTCTTAACTTTAACTAGCTAATTGTTTAGTCAGCTAGCTGGTAAGCTAACGTTACCTACCTAGCAAAGTAAGCTAAATGGCCAAAATGATTTTCTAAAGAATAAGGCATATGGTTTGTGGCCCCTGGCCTCTCCATCGTAAGAGAAAGCAATGGTGTTTAAATTGTGATAGTTATATCTAGTTAGCCAGACAAACGTAGCTAAATTAATTTCTGGTGTGAGGTTGAATGATAATCATGCAAGTGATAACCCATCACATGTAGCTCAGAAAGAGGGCAAGCTAGATTTAAGCCATAAAGCCCGGGGGGGTGGGGTGGTATAGCCAATATACCTTGGCTAATGGCTGTTCTTATGCGCAACGTCGTGTGCTGGATACAGCCCTTAGCCGTCGTATATTGGTATATTACCACAACCCCCTGAGGTGCCTTATTGCTATTATAAACTGGTTACCAACGTAATTAGCGCAGTAAAAATAAATGTTGTCATACATGTGGTATACGTATATATACCACGCTCTCAGCCAATCAGCATTCAGGGATCGAACCACCCAGTTAAACTTTATCTAGGGACACCCATATTTAGTTGGGCTCTTGTAATTTGACCATTACTGTTGACCTACTTCCTACTTATGTGCCGCCCTATGGGACTCCCAATCACGGGCTGTTGTAATGCAGCCTGGAATCAAACCAGGGTCTGTAGTGATGACTCTAGCACTGAAATGCAGTGCCTTAGATCGCTGCGCCACTTCGGAGCCCAAATTAAGCAATCGTGCATATACCAGGATGTAGGTGTACTTCCTTGTGCTATTTTATGTCATCTGACAAAACATCAGAGAATTGCGTGACAGTGTCCAGTCCTGTCGGCTTAATTGTCAGATGTCGGGAAGGGGATAAAACAGAATGGTTATAGGCTAACTAGACACATCCAGTGAGACTGACTGGGCTACATGGAGGCAATATGCTAATGCACTGCTCAGCAGACCCTGCCCTAAGGATAGGTGCTTATTGTCGAATCTAGTCTTTTGAATACATAGATACAGAACTGTAAAGGGCTAATGTGATTCTCCATTACCCTTTACAGGATAGGTACTGTTTGGGGTAGCAAAAATAATCTTCGCCCAGTCTTAACTTGGCAATACTATATTCATTCTTGATTCAGTCGAACATGTCTTCAAAAATACCCAGTTGCAGGTGGTTCATTTACATTTTTTGAAATATTTTTCTCCACGAAGTTATCCCAAAATGTGTACGCCACCATTTTGTCTATTTAAAATCTTTTCTCATTGACACAGGAGGGTCCACCCCAAAGTACTGCATGTCATGAAGTTACATTTCTAAATTAATATTGTCAAAGTCAGTTAAAAAAAACTGCGTTGCAGTGGGTGTAGCCAATGTATTGGTGCTAGCTACCCCAGAAGTTGCGGTCGTACCAACGATGCTTTGTTACCAATGTGGTATTGTAAACACATCGTTCGTGGCCGGTGTTTGCTTGTTTGCAGGCTTTGTACACAGCTTTGACACTGCTACTGTATCTATTGACACTCAAAGACCCAAATGGCATTCCATAGTATGCATGTATGTCGTGAAGCTAATAGCAACATCACCCACACCAGAACGGTTGATTGGGCAACGAATTCCTTTATCTTGGCTTTAATGGATTTGCGTTGTCTCGCTGAAATTTTGTTACTCTTTCAAATGACTGCTTGACTCGTTGACTGCTAGATCCACACAGCAGACATTGTGGGCTAGTTTAAGAGTGCTATGTGGCACATATAGTGCAAAATTTTACGCGGTGCCATCACGTTATATGGGTATGTACATCAGCTTTGACATCGGGGTGTTAGGCAGACTGCATTTTTAGCTAATATCGGCCGACTCCGATATGTTCACCGGTTTTTATATTGTGCATCCCTAATTATTAAAGATGTGAATAATCTGATGGGTGAAAATATGATCACTTGATAGAACAGCCTGAGACGAGGATCAGAGTGCAAGCTGCTTTTTTTTTGCTACATGCAGCCCATATGTTTTGATTTAAGACACAAGGTTTGTATCATTCATACCTTATGTTGTCAAATAACTCTACATCTAGCATATGGGACCTGTTTCAGATCACTTTTACACTTTCGCACTCGCTTCGTAATGGGAAACATTTCCTTTCTATTTTATTCAGTTAAATTTCTTACTATAAAATAATTACACAGGACATATGGATATCTTGTCAGCTAAATGAACAAGCCTACTGCCTATGACATGGCTCATAGCCAGATAACTAACATACAGTAGACCAACTCATTCTGTTCTTCTGTAATACATTTCCCCCAAGGACTGGAGTTGCCCATCCCTGACTTAAATCATGTATTTTCAGGTAGATGCCTCAAGACGCAACTACACTATCGCACTTATCTGTCTGCCCCACACAGATCGGACAAATAGACAGGCAGTGGATTATGGTCATTATAGTTAATTACCACGTTTTCCACGCTAGACTATGTAGAATATTGGCCTGTTAAACTACAATTCCCTACTGTATCACACAGTTCGGGGTTGATCTAATTTATACCTAGGAAAAACTGCACTTTGAGCTCACGGGGAGAAACCGAATGAAATGGAAATGATTGACCCTTTTTTGTTTTAAAACGAAGAATACCTGAAACATTGGTTATTTGCTAAACACTATTGAAGCATTATGGAGAACAAAACAGTTTTTAAAAAACAAACTTCTATTGACATGTAAGTAAATCGGGTGTTAAATGAGATGAAAAGGAGGATTAAGGCTGCATTCTAATAAATCATTTTCCAGTTTAATGACAACAGGGCTCTGTTACAAGTTTTTCCAGTTGGGCCATTGTTTTGATAGCCTATCCTACACCTCTGGGGAGAAGTTTCTAAATGTGGTAGCACACATTAAACAAGCTGGTCTCCACAATGAGGTTCCTAGCAGCCTAAGTTGAATCTGTTACATTCCTCAAAACCATGCAGAGGCTGCCCCTCTCATTTTCCCTTTTGTGTTTTCCTGTGGAATTTGACCTGTGTGGACCTTGAATGGCCCTCTTCAGGATTTGGACAGATCTAAATGGCCAGGGTACTTTCATTAGCCAAGCTTCCCAGCTAGTGGACCAGAAGCTTGCTTCTGCTTTCTCACCAAAAAAGTCCTCTGGTCACTTGTGTGCCTGCCTTTTTGTTATTACTTTGATGGCTACTTAGCCTAACTATGTCAAGCCTCATTCCTTTCATCCATCTTAAGTTTATGGGTGAATGTCTGTTTTTATTCTTAAGCTCATCAGGACCTCGAGCCGAAGAATAGAACAATGGGCCTATACCATTATGCACAGTACTTTGATGCATTTTCATTGTGTATTTTAATCAGTGCCTTGTGTCATACCAATTGACCTCTATTTACATCAGTCTTTCCTTGTCAGCTTAACGAGCATCCCTTCTTACATTCGGTGGTTTATCATTTTTGGCATAGCCTACCAGCAGAGCCCTGTTTTTCTAAGACACTAAAATTACTCTCTGGAGCTGACTTGGATGAAATGTTTTTTAAATATTTTTTTTAAACATTTGTAATATGTCAACAATGTTCTGTTTCTTATCCATTCTGACTTAGGCCTACACACTATTTTCAGGCCTTTATCTGCTATCAAAATGATTCCTTTTGGCATTACTGGGCACATGGCTATTTTTGTTGGAATGCATGTTTTTAATTAAGCATGAGATCATTTTCACTAGAAGGAGCCTTTTCTTTCTTGGTGGGCTGAATTGAATGCCCAGTGAAAGGCTGTGGAGAGAACATAACACTTTCACCAGGATGTAGGCTAATAATGCTTTCTGCATTGCTGTCCATTGGGCTATAAAATCCCTTTTAGAGGATGGAATGTTGGAACTGAAAGAAGGGGTTTTGTCTAGTGCTTGTGTGAAATTTCCCCTCTACCCCAACTCTGGCAGTTCAAATTGTCATTTAGCATACTTTGGGCTCAAGTAGTGCATTTCTGGGTTCTACTTGGAAAGATCTGGTGGTTTGTGGTCAAATACTGTATATAAATGAGGTATTCACCAAACATTGAATCTGAACCTTGTTTTCATTGGGAAAAGTACCATATAGGCCTGGTGAATGTGTATGACTAGCGGCGTGCCCTGATGTGCCAGTGAGATGAATTTGCTTTGAAATGAGATGAAGAAGTGAAGAAAATAGTCTCCTTTTGAGATCTGGAGTCTAAATCAGTCCCTGTAGCCATGTGGATGCCCATGTGAGTTTAAAGGGGCAATCAGAAGTTGCTATATTTTGTTTTTACTTATAAATGACTGTGTACCCATTAATTCTTGAAGAATAGCCTATTAATTCCTCATGAGCTTAGTTCAACTGTCGTACCCCGTCAGAACCAAAAATATAAGCTTGTTTCACTGTTTGTAAACAAAGTAAATGTAAACACATGGTTAAAACTATAAATGTGATATCATGGATGGTCAGTCCTTGCATCCATTGCTCTGTCTATGAATGAGTGGTTACATTTCACCAGTCCCATTCCCCAGCTTTTTACCAACACAGGGAGAGCACTTTGTTTCAATTGTTGATTGCCACTTTAAATGGTGATGCATCGGACTTAGTTAAAATTCTGAGCATAGAGGGCCTTTGTCACGGAAGTGCTGAGGACATGAGTACAAGCCCTACCTCAGTGCAAACACAAGAAAATGGCTGCCTATTTGAAGATTCTGACTGCAACAATGGCATTCCCTGGTCTCCCTCAAATGTAATTTAGAGGGGATTAACTTCAAACCACACTATTTGAAACAGAATTTCAGAGCACGGTTAAACTCTTGGGGCCCCCCGCACCACGGTCAGTGAATTACCGTAGGCAGCAATGCTTAAAATGAATTATTTCAAAGGTGCCCAAGTTGCTTTCTTTTGTTCAATGGAATGCTGTAACATGTAATACAAATGCTTAACTTGATTTTTGCCTCTTTATGCATGTTTTTGGGGGGGATAGAGGAACCACCTGGCTAAAAGAGGAACAAGGCTTCCAGTATCCCAGGCAGCCCTGAGCAGCCACCCAGAACAGTAAAAAGAAAAAAACTAGACCTCCCCCTCCTTTGCCTCTGAACAATGAATAATGCATGACTGTTTCATTAATCATAGACGGGGCATATATTTGCCGAGCCAGGTGTTATCCAACCGGCTGCATGTTTCTGGTGTATTGTTCAGCAATCAGTGCTAACCCAACTTAGCGTGACGACATCTGACAAGGCCCAGTGTGCAAGCGGCCTAATACTTCAACCCCAAACACGTTCTGCCTAAATGTATTTTAGGAATCTTTTTTTGCACCTTGGCCCTGTTGCTTGTGTTTTAATTGGATCTGGCCATTCAATTGCTCTGCGGTTTAATCGCATTCACAGTGCTTACTCAGCAAATGGGCAATGAAATTAAGTGTGCTAATGTGATTAGCAAAAGTTGTCTTTCAATTATGTTAAATCCAATCAAGCCCATCATGATTAGCTTAATTTTGGCTAGATGACGTTAACGGGATAGTTCAGGCATAATGTATTTTTACCTTACCTTGTCTGAAGGACCAATCCACAATAATCCATTATTTACTTCTGGCTACAGCATTGTCAATTCTTTCATGTAAATGGCCAAACTAATGTTATCAATGATGCACTGCAAGTCCAAAGTTCCGCAAACTAAGTTGGTTGAGTTTAAAGGAATTGTTTACGCGCAAAATGCCAATCATTTGTCACGAACTTCGTCATTCAACAAACTATTTCCCCATGTAGTCTGTTTCTGTTCGCTGTAACGTGGCCAATAAAGTTGTATTGTATTCCATCGGGTACCCAGAAGTGGATTGATTTACCAGAGCTGTGCAACTTTACCAGTGGCTTGATGGAATTAGAGTATTAAGTTTGGTTGCTTCAATACTTTTGACATGTTTTTGGGGAAGTTTCTGCCTGTAGTGCAGCTTTGCTAACATCTGTTTTGGCTGTTTTTAGTCCTGAATCCTAACAATGATAACTAAATAATGGATTATTGTGGATTCTGTCACCATGGGCATTCAGCCACAACTTAAGGGTAACTTGACCCAAATATACATTTTGGGGGAACTTGAGGTTTGAATGTCAAAGACGTGTGGTTTTTGTGGACCCTGTCACTGGTGACTAGTTCTGTGTCTGTTTTGAAAGGCCAACTTTAAGTGTAGGGTTAAACGGGAAAATGAGTGACTTCTTTACTTTAGTTGGTCACCTCCTGTCTTACCTTTCCTGTCAAAGATTAGTCAGAGGCCCACTCACTTCCTGTTAACACGTGTGAAAGTTTTTACCAAGGTTAAGCAGAAGTTTTAGGGGAACTTGCTGTACAAAGTTCAGTGGCACTGGCACAGTTCGGGTAGGAAAAGTTGTACTGCAACTGCAGGAGTTAAAATGTATTATATAACCCACAGTGTATGTGCTCTCCCTGTATTGTATAACCCACCATTGTAGGTGACGGTAATTATTTAAGCAGATTTAATGTGTAAAATAGATTTCTGGTTCACTCTATACCGCAGTTGGCATGGCTTAGACTTTCTCCACAGTTAGTGCTTTTTGAAAAGTAGCCGTACGCCAGCTGGGATCTCTTATTCTGCCTCCTAAGTGCTGTGTTTGGGCCAGCAGGTGCGGGAGACTGAGACATGGATGCCCATGAAGACGACCCAAGCCGCGTCACACGACGAGCTTGTTGCGTCTGGTGACGCCCCCAACGGCTCCGACTTTGGCTTCCCCGATGAGGAGCACGACACACTTGACAATGAGGATGAAACGGATGATGAAGACTTCTCTGGCTCTGGAGATGGAGGTTGGTGTTCGCAAAGATGCTAATTTGCTTTAAAAAGCTGATTACAATATTTCATTATATTCTAACTTGTTTTCTTCTCTCTTCAGTAACTACTATTACAATCAAAAATGACAATACCATGACAAAGGTAAGGTTACTCATAATTAGCTATCATGTATGAAATGAGAGCCATGTTTCCTCTTTACAGTTCAAGTAGGTATAATTCTCTGTTGCTCATAGCCTGACATGAACGACAACAAGATTCCAGACCTGGACATGCCCCTGAGGTCCAAACCCACACCGAATGAGATTGAACTGGTCCAGAAGAACAATGAAGTGTCAGTGCGGGGTGCTCCCAACCCCGAGGAGTACCCATCAAACGTACTGATGGCCCATGCGGGGGAGGAGAGCATCTTCAGAAAAACAGAGGTCCTAGCAGGTGGGGCAACAGCACACAACTTTATTTTGGCTAGTCAAATTGTTATTATTGAACTTTGAAAAGGGTTAAATTATTTGGGGCGGCAAGGTAGCCTAGTGGTTAGAGCGTTGGGCTAGTAACCGGAAGGTCGCAAGTTCAAGTCAGCTCGGATTTGAAAAGGTACAAATCTGTCTTTCTGCCCCTGAACAGGCAGAAAGACAGACCACTGTTCCTAGGCCGTCATTGAAAATAGGAATGTGTTCTTAACTGACTTGCCTAGTTAAATAAAGGTCAAATAAATACATTTCAAAGCGATTCACTAAAGTATTTGTGGCAGTTGGATTTCACTGTACAGTTTCTTTCGTAGCTTGTCCAAGTTATTTGCCAGATTACGGGGCTAGTTTTAATTCCACTGTTTTGTTTCAGCTCTGATTGCTGGTGGAGCAGTGGGTCTGCTCTTTGCCGTCTTCCTCGTCCTTCTGCTCGTCTATCGCATGAAGAAGAAGGACGAAGGCAGCTACGACCTGGGAAAGAAGCCCATTTACAAAAAGGCTCCGACAACTGAGATCTACGCCTAAAGCCCACCTTCGTCGGGCTCCCTGCCTGCTCTCCAGTGCCTCTCGAAAGCAAACCTCTCCTCTTGCCTGCTTACTGTAAAGCTAGGAAGTCCCAGAGGGAGAAAACAACACCAAACAAACTGCTTTTCCTATTCCACCACAAGTTCTGAAGTGGTTCTATTGAAACGGAATCAACATTTTAACTGTCAGTTCCCCCCCCCCCCCTTTCCCTACAGGAAAGATATTGGGTGAAATCTTGACTGTTCTCTCCCACACTCTGTTTTATGACACTAACAAGGTGCAATGACAACTTCGCTCAGTGAGGTGACATGGTACAGATATTTATTTTCCTCCCCCCTACTCTGAACCTTGGTACCCATACTGGTGCTACAGAAGTCTGTTACTGTAGCATTTTCTTTTACAATATTTAAAAAAAAAAAATCCCTGTGTAGGGAAATCATGACTGGTTCTGTTTTAGATTCAAATGTATTTTGTCAAACAGATTAAGTCTGAAGTGAATTCCAGATTGATGAAAATACCTTGATACATGCTACTCTATAAATATAGCAGGGGCCAAGCTTGATTCTCCAGGCTGTGTTTTATTTGGACAGTACGGAAATCAACATGCTTTTATTCCTAGGACAAATCGCTGTGTAAATACACCCACTCATCCACACACCACAATTATTTGTAAAAACGAGCAACACAACTACACATGATTGGTGAGCTCAGTTTGTCAGACTAAGCTATTTGAACAGATTATGGTTTATTGCTGTTGACCTAAAACAATTATCACTGCACATGGACTGTACGCTTCAAGGGATCTGTACATAGCCATTTTAATAAAATTCTGAACTTGGAACTTAGCAATTTCTTACCAAATATTTTATACTTTGTCTAACATTACTGTAAATGCTTGGAATAATCGGTTTCTTCATGCCGAAGAAGTCGGGATGTATTGATTCACATAAAGAGCGGCCCTGGTTCAAATGTTTGACAAATGTTTGACAACCGTTCCAAATGTACGGCATGCGTCGGTCAAATCACTAAATTGACAAAGCTATCCACCCGATAGCCGGGTGGTAGATGCCCAGTTTTCCTAATGGCTCAGCTCTGGTGCCTACATACACGACTTACATGATTTACACACGCGTCAGCTCGGAGACCCAGCTTATGAGCTCTGTCAGCAGCAGATTTGAATTTAGAATGGGAAATTAATGTGTTTTATGTAACAAATGTTAGTGAACCGAATCGCATCGATTTGTTCCTCTAATCAAACTGAATTGTACTGACTAGTTTCAAACTAAAACGCATTCCTGTATCATATCGGAGCCCAACTATCTAGATGCGTATTGAATCGTTGTGTAAGGGAAAGATCCACATCCCTACTAAGAAGCCTATAGTGGGAAACACGTTTAACTACCAATGCTAGTACTAACTTTTCTGTCCAATGTTTTAGAATACTTGTTCAATTTAACTATCAAATTGTATTGCCTTTCAGGTTGGGGCTTTTCCCCCTCTTAGCT